>NC_044566.1:91394690-91726508 GCF_007565055.1 Rhinopithecus roxellana | reverse complement strand
TGGTCTAAGGAAGGGAGAAATTCCCTACTGGTTATTCTATTTCAAATTAGTTACTATTTGACATTGATGAGAGAATCAAAATGGTGACAAAACCAGTGATTCGATAAAAACTATACATGTCAGTAATTTTGCTCTTGAGTCAAACCTCAACTCAGGCTATGAACAACAAAAATGTACAGACCTTTAATTGTGTAATATTTTAAATAATAATGGCCAGTGCTTAAATAATAAGATTATTTTAAACCTTATAGCAGCACTAATTTCTTTCTTGAGACATTTTCGTTAGAGTATTTTAATTACATTTATAAACTTTGTTGTTCTGATGAATAATGTGAATATAATAACAAACACTTAAAATTAGTATATTTCAGAATATTTTGTGTCTTTTAATATAAGTAATCTGTCTACATTAAATTGCCATACACTACCAAGCAAATTTAACAAGAATGAAACTGTGTTTACCTCAAAGTAAAATATATTTGTTAAGAAAAACATGCTTAATATTAAGCTGTTGCTTTTGTTATGGTTGTTTTGTTTCTCTTTTAAATGAAGAAAGGTAATTATTGGTAATTTCTAATAAATGTGGACTGACAAAGGCACTGTGAAAATAACTGTTGTAAACTCTCAATTAGATCAATATAAATCTACTTCAAAGGTTTTTATGTAACAGTTCCAAAGCACTGAGTGAATAGAGGAATAATCACAAATACATGATTGTATAATTTTATAAAGGGGAAAAAACAAAAAATTTCTCAAAAAAACTAAAAACCCTGCCTGGGCAAATAATGAGACTCTGTATCTACAAAAAAAGGAAAAAAAAAAAAAAGTAACAATAAAAAAACTAGCTGGGTGTAGTGGCACATTCCTGTAATCATAGCTACTCAGGAGGCTAAGTCCGGAGCACCGCTGGAGCCCAAGAGTTCAAGGCTGAAATGAACTATGATGTCACCACCATACTACAGCCTGAGTGAGGCCCTCTCTCAAACAAACAAAAAGAACCAATTAATAAAAAATGTGCAAAATAGGGAAATTAAAATGAAAAATAGGAAAATAGATTAATATTTCCACTAAAAGAAATCTTCTTAGTCATATAATAAAAATATGTATTTTTGTTAATAGTGCCAAGATGGAAAATATGACAGTGAAGGGTCAAATTATTATGTCAACACCTGTTGCAAAGGGTGCTACAAGAAAGCAATTTGCCAAAATGATTAAAGACATGAGTTTGTGAGCTAAATACTTTGTATGATGATATTCTTGATGTTTACTAGCTATGACATCTTGGGAAAGTGAGTTAATCTCACCGTTTCTTAATTTCTTTATCTATAAAATAGAATTAATAATATAGTATTATTAATATTCAAACTATTATGAGAGTTATTGTCTTAGTCCATTTGCAATGTTGTGACAAAATACTATAAACTGGGTGTTTTATAAATAGCAGGAACTCTTATGTCTCACAATTCTAAAAGCTGAGGAGTCCAAAGTCAAAGTGCTGGCAGGTTCAGTGTATGAGGGAAGCCTGCTTTTTCATAGATGATAACTTCATACTGTGTCCTCACTTGATGGAAGGTCAAACAAACATACTCAGGCAATTTTGTGATGGTACTAATCCCATTTGTGAAGTCTAAACCCCCCAAATTTCCCACCTCTTAATACTATCAAAACGGGGATTAAGTTTCAGTATATGAATTTTGGGGGGGGGGGGACGCAAACGGTCAGAAACATACCAGTTTTGTAAGAAAAATGTATTAATGAATGTCTTGTTATGTTTCTTAGTACAGAATGTTTATTAAATGGTAGCTATTTTTATAAACGTAGGCAAAAGATCTCATACATTTAGGTAACACCTGAAGTTATCAAATATTTTGTGTATTTATTTTATTAAGTGGATATAGCGTATTAAATGTATTAAGTCTAATTATAAATGTAAGAAAGAAAAAAATATTTCAGTATCTTAAAGAAGGGGATGCGAACCTTCCAGTGACATTGAATGTGCAACCTCATGAAACAAAGATACATTCATACAATAGAACCCTAAAACAGCAAAAAGTGGCTCAGGGCCACCCATGTCAGAGGGATGAATATCACACATAGGGTACACACAGTAGTTCATAAGAATACATTTAGTGTATTTGTTGTACACTAGTGTACGTCTAGTGTAAAGTTGTACATCTAGTGTACAGTTATTACCCATATTAGTGAATTGATTCTCAAACCCAAATCTGCTTTCCAACTCGGGTACTGGAGCTACTCCCTGATACCAGAGCTGTACTTTCTGAACATTTCTCCTTTGTCAGCTGGCACAATCATAGGTTTGTTAATAGAGGATGCAATAGCAAAGATCAGTGGCCATAGCAAAGGAGCTTCTCTTGCTGGTGCCAGTGCTTTTTCTGAAGATGGACCTGCCGGCAATCAGCCTGTTTGGATTTCCGTGGCCTTCACCTTAGAGTCCCTCATTGAGAGCTCTTCCTCTCCTTTGCTCTCTGGTGAGAATCCCCAGCATTATTGGGCCATTTTCTGTAGACTAGCCATGCTCTGCTGACGCCTTTTTGTGAGTTCTTCTGTCACGCTGTAAGCTTCCTATTTTTTATGCTACTTTACCTCTGGCAGGCTGCATGTATCTATGGCAGCCACATTTCTCCAATGAAGTATAAATCTCAGCTTTTGGTAGGGAGGTTTCCTCTTCTATCTTCTAATATCCTTCCTTTTTTAGTCTCCCTTAGCCCCAGAAGTAACAGCTACCTGTTCTATTTGCTCTGTGTTGCTTAGAGTTCTCTTTTACACCTTTTTAGTAACTGACTTTTAATTTTCAAGAGCTCTTCAAATTAGTGGTATAATTTCTCTCTCCTGCTGAACTCTGACTAACAGTATACCTTTTATGACATTTCAAAAACATATAAAACAACTATATTTTCATTATACAGACAAATATAAACAATGAAAAGCCAAAAGCAGTAAGAAGAAAAAGTTCATGAGGACTGTTATTACTGTTGTGGGGATTGAGGGAAAGGGGAGATTTGATCAGGGAGGGGCCTATGTAGAGCTTCCATTGTACTGGCAATATTCTTTCCCTCCCATATCTGCATAGGTGCTATGTATCGATCTATTTTTGGAACTGCATCAAAGCATGTAACTATTTCATCTTTATTCTTTGTAATAGTTTTGATCAGGATAAAATGACTTTCTGTTGCTGTATTTTGTGCACATAATAGCCAATGGGAGTCACAGCTAGGGATTTGCAAACAACATAAAATGAATTAATGTCTCCTAAATTTATTTGATCTTAAACTGTTATAAATTTTGCATTTTACATTGTTATATATATTATTAAGTCATGTTATATTTCTCCAACATCTTCTGTGTAAATGTTGCTCTAAGATAAAAATCTATGCTTTTGAAGTAGTTTGCTAAATTGTCTTATAAGCAGATACTCTTGCAGGGATATTGGTAAACTGATTTGAGATTACTTATTTTTAAATATTTAGTGAGCTTGCTCTATGTGCCAGGCATGGTTATAGATGCTGGAACAAAGACAAAAAAGTACACAACATTTCCAATCTCTCTTATACAAGCAATCTTTCTGCTTTAGAGAGTAGGGGTACATTACCTTCCTTACATACTTTTAGTGTTGTTTTTTCTAAAGTTGACATTAAGAATAAATTTTGTCTTTTATTTATTAAATATAACATTTGTTGAGAAGTTCAACTCTATCAAGAGAGGCTCCTTCTTTACTTTTTTAATAGTAAGAAAATTTATGGTTAAATGAGAGACTTAACTCACTTCATGAGAGAAAGTTATAGTGCTAGAAACATTATTTAATGACTGTGACAGACAGAAAAATATCTAACCCTTATAAATAAAATTTAAAATAAAATAAGTTAAAAATAACATTAATGATAACATTTATAATAGTGATACATTTTTCAGCTAGTTGAGATTTAGAGGGTAAATGTTTTTAATTCAATACTTGAATCTGAAAGTACTTCCTGAACATATTAATTCTGGTAATGAATATGATAAAGTGAATAATCACTTTATACTTCAAGAATATAAAGTTAAATTGATTCTTCATTTGATAATTTTAAATACAGCAAAAAAAAAAAAAGAAATTTGAATAGTTCATTCTTATGAACAAGAATGAAAGTAATAAATCACTAAAAATTTAGGAGATAAAAGAGATTTGGCTTATACCTGCCCAAGCTAGAAAAGAAATGAAAGTTGATTATTGCAGCCACTTTTTAAAAATATCATCATGCATTGTTTTGTTTTGTTTTAATTTTCTTTATTTCCAAATTATCAATTATATTAAAACACAGAAAAAGTGAATCTAAAGTACCCTATGTAGATGTGTTGAAATATTTCACTCTACAAAAACTCAGATTGCTTTGAGGGTAGTCAAGTTTAATGAAGAAAACTATATTGTGTTTCAAAGGATGTTGAAATAATTTCATATGAGTTGTATTTAGTGCCTAGTACTACAAAAAGAAAACAAAAATATTTAATACACTTAATCATCTTGCTATCTCTTAACACTATCACCATATAATATAGTTCAATGCATATATTGAAGACACAAATAGTAATTACAGTCGTTCTCTACCTCCATCTTTAATCCCCTTACTTATTCTATAAACAACTATTATGCCCTATACAATTTAAGATAACAAAAAATAATGAAATATTTCATTAAATACTTTTAGTTTCATCTGGAACATGCACACATATCTTAATTTAAACATAACTAGCTGAATCATTTGGCATATGTGATTTTTATGGCTGTTTTAGATCTATCCACATATCAAAGTGAGCTTGAACATTCAAGGCAAAGGTTTGATACACCTTCTAAATAATTCCTTTTAAACATTTTGTTAGATCGTCAAATGATCAAAAAGAAGAGATATAATGCATCTGGTTTTTTTTTTGAAACACTTAACTTTGTATGGAATAAATTAAAATATGAAATGTAGTAGAAAATTATTATAGTAATGTTTTAAGAAATAGGTAAATAATAAAATCATTTCTTAAAGTGATAAGGTTACCAAAAAAGCCAAAGCAAAGGTTGTGTGCTCAATCTAACCTGAACTGAAGTAGAATATTCTCTGATGGAATATTGTAAAAAGATTGAATATGAAGAGATCTACCAGTTCAAATGCTGGCACACAGCATCAGCATTCACATAACTAAAATTCCATTTCACTGCAATTCAGTCAATACATGCGTGGTCCTGCTTTCTAGCCTTTGAATTGAATGGTCAAATAATTCAGTTACCTTCACTTCTTTTAACACTCATCAGTTTATTTAACAGAATTTTATAACTTCTTGGTTTTCAAGAATGTGGTGAATGAGATTGAAAGAGTACAGGTAGGGCTGCTGCTCAAGTTCATATACTTATATTAAGTTCATTAACCTTTACATCATACTAGAGTAAATGAATTTCATTTCTCCCTTTCCAATATACAAAGTCATCAATCTGCTGTCTCATAACTTTCCCTTTGAGCTCGACCTTGTGGTGGTTAGGAAATGAGAGAAAGAAAAGTTGAAAAATAAAAAAAGAAGGTAGTAGCGGAGAAATCAGACAGAGACAGAGACACCAGTATTTGACTGCTCAGATTTGAAATGTTGATCATGTAAAATTATTTTTAAGTACACTAACATCAATTTTGTACACATTTCTATTTAAAAACTATCAGGTATAAAGACATTCTCATGGATAATACTTGAAGGAGAAATGACAGATACATATAAAATAAATACATAAAATTATAGTGATCTCTCAGACCCCAAAAAGGGAAAATTTTGCTGACTTTCTTCTGGATATTTTTCCTAAGCAAATACATTTGTTATAACATTTGAATTTATTTTGAGATTTTCTTCTCCATGTCTACCTTCTCCAAATTACACACTTTCCTTCCCCACACATATTGTCCCATCATTTCCACACCTTTTGCTATATGGTATCATTAGATGAGTAAAAAATGACAGATACTGAGATAAAGAAAAAGAGGCAAAGTACAGGGTCACTGTTTTATTTATCACTGAAAGTGTGATACATTTGTGAATGCAAGAAGGAGCTAAACAGAAGGGATGCCAGAACAATGGTTGTCAAATATGTGAGGATAGAGGAACAGCCGGGACAGAATTCCCTCACCTAGATAACTAGTGATAAGATCTAAGGAAATCAAGAAGCTTAGAGAAGAAGGGCTGCTGTAAAGAAAGAAGCTTCTCAGTTCTTTGGAAGTGTGGGGATACACTGTAAACAGCTTTTAGTTGAATAATGGGCTTTTCTCTTATTAAAACATATTTTGTGTCTCTTTGTAGCTAGGAGTTTGGTATAAAAATGTGTGACTCTCTTACAGAGATTTTCAGAGTATGCTGACTGAAAAAGTATATTTGATATAAAAATTTTCTAATCAGTCCAATGAGATGCTTTATAAAATAGTAATATATTGAAAAGATCATCATACTGAATGCACTTCTAAGTAACTGTAACCTCTACAAAAATACCTTATGCAAAATTATCAAAGGAAGTTGATACAAAATACTTTTCAGATTAAATATTACCTTAGTGATATTCTCAAGACTTTTTGTCAATATTAAAATGAAATAGTAGCCAGATGTGATGGCTCAAGCCTGAAACCCTAATACTTTGGGAGGCTGAGGCAGAAGGATCACTTGAGGCTAAGAGTTCAAGACCAGATGGGATAACATAATGAGACGCTATCTCTACAAAAAAATAAGAAAAAATTACAGGCATGTGCTTGTAGTCCCAGCTACCTGGGAGACTGAGGTGAGAGGATCACTTGAATCCAAGAGTTTGAGGTGACAGTGAGCTGTGATCACGACCCTGCACTCCAGCCTGAGTGACAGAGTGAAACCCCATCTCTTAAAATAAAAAAGAGAGAGAAATAATAAGTTAACACTAGTGTATAGACAATAAAAATCATGTTCCTCTAATGTAAATCTGAATTACATAACAACATAATTCGTTATACAACAACAAAATATGAACCACTCATATCTGTTTAGAGAAGAGCCATTGATTTCCAAAACAAACTTAAATCATTTTAATAAAAAATGCAATTTGTAAAGTTACATTCATGATAACATTTTTTATAACTGAAACAATTTTTAAAAAAAGTCCTATGTACCTGGAAAAGAAATATAAATAGATGGTCTTTTATGTAGCCTCGGGAAAGTCTAAGGATTTAACTCTTGGCCTAACCCCTCTTAAACTATTTATGGTGTTGATGGTCAAATTCAATCTCATGTACCAAATCAAGCATCTGTACTGGGGTCATTTAATATGGCACTAAGTAACTGGGATTATTTAATAGGTACAGCTGTGCCTAAGAATGGCTGCTAATCATATAACCTTGAGACTAACTAGCAACACACACACACACATCAGAAGGCACAGACTAAACATTAATGTTAAAGAGCTCTGAATCTGAGAGATTCTCTGAGCTGAGTTGGTCCAGTCACACTCGGCCTAGTTTCTTGTTCTCATGTTTATACCAACGAGGAGTGGCTGGGACATGCTTATAGTATTCATGGTGTGCTATTTCCTCTCCTGTTTCCCATCTTAAAGGCAAGTAAGTATCTTAGTTCCATGTAAATATTGCCACTAGTAAGTGAATTATATCAGAGCCCAGAGCTATTCTTATGCTGAGAAGTATCTGTCTCTCTTACGTAAAGATAACCACTACCTCCCATTCTATCAAATTAATTTGTTTTACCTGATTTTACGTATTATATAAATATAATTTTAAGCATGTATGCTTTTTTGGCTTATTTTGCTCAACATTAGTTGGTAAGATTTATTCATGTTGTGGCATGTTGGGGTATTTGGTTAATTTTTATTATTGTGCAGTATCCATTCTACTGTTGTAGAGTAGTAGTATTTACTATTAGATACTACTGCTAGTAATAGTAGTATTTATTATACTGTTAATGATATTTGTGGCTATTACAGACATTTCTCCTTTGAACACTTACGTCATCTTTTGTTACACATATATAGAGATAAGTTTAATATATATTCAGGAGTAGAAATGCTTCTTCATAAGGTCAGCGTATGTTCAGCCTTAGGAGATAACACAGTTTTTCTCAAATAGATTAGTTAGACTTCCAGATTCTTCACATCCTTGCCAACACTTAGCAGTTTCTGTCTTTGTAAGTTCAGTGATTAAGGTAGGCACATATTGTTATCTTATTGTAATTTTCATATTCATAATTCTGATTATAATGATATGTATATTGCAAAATTTTCCCTCTTTCTAAGTTGCTTTAGAATCCCTAGTGATACTATTTGAAAAGAAATCAATATAAATATTAACCAATTTACTAATTATTGTCATTTTTTTTCTTAACCTGTTTAAAAATAATTTTGCCAATCCCAAAACTATGAAATGTTTTACTAGGTGTATTAGTCCAGTCTCACACTACTCTAAAGGTACAACCCAAGACTGGGTAATTTATAAAGAAAACAGGTTTAATTGACTCACGTTTCTGCATGGCTGGGGAGGACTCAGGAACTTAAAATCGTGGCAGAAGGTGAAGGGGAAGCAAGAACCTTCTTCACAAGGCAGCAGGAAAGAGACAGAGAGAGCTAGAGTGAGGAAGTGCCACTTTACAACCATCAACTATCATGAGAATTTACTCACTATCATGAGAATACCATGGGGAAAACCATCCCCATGATCCAGTCACCTCCCACCAGGTTCCTCCCTTGACATATGAGGATTACAATTCAAGATCAGATGTGGGTGCAGACACAGAGCCAAACCATATCATGATTTTTTTTTTTTTTTGAAAGTTTGTTAGTCCACATAAAGAGCTCTAATTCACCTAGAATTGATTTTTTTATATTATGTGAATTTGGGTCAAGATTTTCTTTTTCTGGTGTTCTATTTCATTGTTATAATGGTCTATCTTTAGTGTAATATTCTTTGTTTGTTTGTTTGTGTGTTTGTTTTTGTTTTGAGACGGAGTCTTGCTCTGTCGCCAAGGCTGGAGTGGAGTGGCACTATCTCTGTTCACTGCAAGCTTGCCCTCCCGGGTTCATGCCATTCTCCTGCGTCAGCCTCTTGAGTAGCTGGGACTACAGAAGTCTGCTAGCACTCCTGGCTAATTTTTTGTATTTTTAGTAGAGACTGGGTTTCACTGTGTTAGCCAGGATGGTCTCGATCGATCTCTTGATCTCTTGATCCGCCCCCTTCGTCCTCCCAAAGTGCTGGGATTATAGGTGTGAGCCACCACGTCCGGCCAATATTCTCTTAAATATAACTTGGTAATAAATTTTAATGTATGGTCCTCTAAGTCCTACAAATGTGTATTTCTTTAAGATCATCTTGGCTGTTTCTTCTCGTCATTTAAATCTACAAAAATAAAACTTGTCAATACCTGAATAATCTCTGTTAGAATTTTTATTGAGATTGCAGTGGATCCATCCACTTCTTTACATCTTTGATTTCTCTTAATGTGTGAAGATCTTTTTAAAATATTTGCATACCGGCCGAGCGCGATGGCTAACGCCTGTAATCCCAGCACTTTGGGAGGCCGAGGCCGGCGGATCACGAGGTAAAGAGATCCAGACCATCCTGGCCAACGTGGTGAAACCCCGTCTCTACTAAAAATACAAAAATGTAGCCGGTCGTGGTGGCGCGCACCTGTGGTCCCAGCTACTCTCCTGAGGCAGGAGAATCGCTTGAACCCGGAAGGTCGAGGTTGCAGTGAGCCAAGATCGTGCCACTGCACTCCAGCCTGGCGACAGAGGGAGACCCTGTCTCAGGAAAAAAAAAAAAAAAAAAAAAAAAAATTGCATACCTTATTATATTGATTCATGATATTACTGCTATCGCTTAGGGCTCTTTTTGCACTTTTAGTTTAAGTTTTGATTGTCTCTCACACGTTTAAAATAGGCTAGTGAACCAGAAAATTACTTCTTTCACAGAGACGTTGGGAGTGCTAGAATTTCCTGATATAAGAACATGTCAAAAATCTTGCTTGAGTTCTATTTTTCATAGGTTTTCACATTTATGGAAATAATCTTCTACCTTTTAAAAATTTTTTCTAGTGTACACTGAGCAAAGTCTTTTAACCTACGCTTTTTGTGAATTGTATTGTAAAAATTAATAGTTGGCTTGATCAGCCAAAGTAAAATCTGGATGGTCTCTTGATTTTCGTTTCTTCCTGGTAAAGGTTTTGTTGCGCTTTTTGATACGTGACATCAGCTTTGCCTTGTTATTTCTCTTGTGAGCAACTTAACAATGATAATACACATAGATTAAACTACGGTCAATTTTCTATAAATAAGTTAGTAAAAATTTGGGTCTAGATTATTACAGTAATACCAATAATTTTATATGCTAGAATTTATTTCATTTCTTCACTTAATGTCCCAAGCAAAATTGGGCAACTTGAAGCTTTTAAATTAGGTAATAAAGATGTAGGCATAGATTCCTGTAGTAAAGATGTGATCTGATAGCCATATTTTCTCCTTAGTGGTTAATTTATTACAATGTCCTTGCCTCTCTTTTAGGTGCTTGAAGTGTGGTTCATTGTTCAGTGCTTTGTGTCAGTGTGAGAGATTTCCTTGCTACCAGGTTCCCTCCACAGACTAAGCTAATTAAATACAAAGCAAGAGAGATTTCTACCCTAATAAATCTGCCCGTGGATTAAGACACTATGTCACTTTGGTAGTTCTTTCAATAAAGCCAGAAGGGATTAAAACTAGAGCTTTTTTTAATCATTGCCCATGACATTAGTAATAGACTTCCAATCCTACCCTATCACAATGAATTCTTTAACAGAAAAAATTCCCATACTGCTTTCAGCAATCTCAGTGAGCTGGTCAGCACTTAGGACAACTGACAGATTCTATTATAAAAATTAATACACATTTTTCTTAGTAGTAGAAGTAAAGGAAACTGATTTCCATCTTTATAAAACCTAATTGATCAAACATAACTATATTTTGAACATAAAACAGCTTCTCTTTTCAGGTCTACTGGTTTTGACAAGAGCTATAGAGCTGTGTGACTTTGAAATGGTTGTTTATGTTATTTTGAATGTGCTGCTTACTTTAAACATGTCCTGTGATAAATACAATAAGTAAATAATGCAATGATATTTTATGTTTAATTTCTCAAACATAGCAGATTGCATAAGATTGATTTGTATTTGAATTTACTTTTCTATAAAGAAAAAATGCAATTTGATGTAAAGATCACTTTCTTGTTTGCATTGTTAACAGTCATCAGACATCTTTTCAAAGCTGTTATTCTCATAGAACACTTATGTCTTATTTTTGGTATACAGCTCTAAGACTGGGAAGCCCCTTCTTAATCTGCTAATGAAAACACTGTGTCTCATAAGCTTCCTTTGGTCAAGATAGGACCCTGCACCCTGTTGTCAATGAGTTGATGACTTCAATATTAAGATTTACTTTACCACTGAATCCATTTAATTAAATAATTCACAGAGTTTATATTCTATGTTCCTTCTCTGGCAGACCAACACATTTCTCCAGAGCTATCATGAGTGCTTTAACTATTTTTTCCAACTCTCTGTTGTAGCCTTCTTAAGACTACATAATATGATAACTATAAAGCAATCTTTTCCCTTACACAACCACTGGAGTCTCACAATCACTATCTTTCTTCCTATAATAAAAGCCTATATCCAGATGGAAACACAGGTGCATAAGAAATGAGTAGACAAGATAATTATGAGGCTTGAGAAAATTTATTGAGTGAATGATTTAATGATAAGCAATAAGTGTATTGTCTTCAATTGCTCTGTCAATTGTGATGTAAGTGATTGAAAAATAAACTATGCATTGAACATATATGTATGGACCTAGGAACTAGGCGTACATCAGTAAAACAAACAAAAATTCCTGCCCTCATAGAGCTTCCATTCTAGTGATAGTCTCTTTAAAAATGTTCTCACCTCCTGCCAATTCTCTATCCTGCCTAGCTTTCTTACATGAAAAATATGTTTCTTACATAAAATTGCATTCCTTACATAAGATTATCATATGATTAACATTTTAATGATACATTCAAATGTAATTGTTTCTTAGAAACCTAGACTAGACAGGCATTGACAACACCAGTTTAGTCTGAGCATATTGTTACAATCTACTAGGCAGCTGCCAGGTAGATTCTTAATAGAATAAATGACTTTTTTATTGGACTTCTGTTTTACTTGAGGGGTGTCTTGGAAGGTGGCTGGCAGCTAATGAATAAAAACCATGAGTGCTGGGAAGTTGGAACAGGAAAATTGTATAAATAAAAATAGAGGTATTTCTAAAGATACTCCTAGCATATTTCTTGGGGCATATTCTTAGCAAATAATCACTAGAATTCACTCGAAACAAAAGCTCTAAATGTTCAAATGAACTCTTCTGATGGAAATCATTAATTCTGTATTTTACTAGAAGTTCATCTTCATTTGTCAGGTTTCTCATTAATTTCAAAGATGCTACAGGGGTTGGCAGACATAGAGTTGCTAAAAGATATACAAATCATTTTGCCAAACAAGATTAAATGTGTTAGGTTGGGTACAATCAACAGCTACAATGATTTGAATGGTGGCACACTGAAATGGGAGGAGGATGTGGAATTGCTCAAGGCTGTTCCCAGGTGGCAAAGATAAAACTAATGGGAAAATAAGCAGTGCAAAGATATGGTTATTATCATTGTAATAATTCCCAGCAGTAAAGTGTTTTTAGATTGTGGTAAAGTCTTCCAAGTAATCCATTTGAGTTATGTAAAACTAGATTAGACAAAGCTCTAGAGAATTTACTCAAAGATTAAAGTTTGCCCAGACAGAAAGATGAGGGATATGACCAAATGGTCCCTTTCCATCTCTAATTGTGATGACTCCAGGAAACCAATGATGGATTGAAACACGCAGCAGTTGCCCTTGTCATTTTTCAAGATAAAAGATGTTATTCATCTTAATAACTAGAATAATCATTAAAAGAAGCAGCTCTATGTTAGTTGTGAATGGCCAGATTTTTCAATAGATAACCTGAATAATGTTTCCACGGTGAATTAGCTCTAATATACTTGGTACTTGGCATATAATTATGATGTACTTTCTGTGGAGCCACGAGATTTTGACAGCCATGTACCATGCATGTCACCCTATTTTTAACACCATAAAATTATATGTATTTATTTATTAATATGTCATGAAAAGTTTATCATTTGTGGACCAAAAACAAACAAACAAAAACAAATCCCCCAAGAACAGAAACATACTGACACATGTGGTTGTTAGCTTTAAATTATGGGAAGCATTTCTTCCAAGTCTTCATCTGAAATATTTGTCTTCTTGGAGGAGAGTAAAACTGAATGTATTATCAGGCGAGTGCAATGGGTATTTAGTATTTAAGGTCGGATAGGTTCAGACTAATTGTAAGTTTAAAAACAAAAATAAATTCAAAGCAACTAGTCAAAATCGTTAAGATCAAGAATAGCATTAGCTTCCATATCAGAAGCTCTATAATGTAACTACTTAAAAATTTTATACATTTTTGTATTCTGTTTAGGTTTGTTTCTTTAAATATGCTTCAACTTGCAACATAAGGAAGCTCTGAACATGAGTAGGACATTTAACTCTCAAGATCTCAATATAGATAAAGATGAAGAAGAAGCAACATTTAATCTTACTTCTAAAAGGAATATGAGAAAATATAAATAATGCAGCTAAAGCAAAGCAGAATATGGAAAATTGACTGAAATTTGAAAAATATCAAATTAAATAGGCTTAAGTAGTGAAGAAAGCTAGAGAGAGTCAGGTGAAGTTTTATATCCCAATTTGAGATGTGTTTAGCTGGAAATGGGGAGAACAGTAATTTCATAGCCCTTATGTTCCGTTTCTATCTGTTTCTTTTTTAGAGAAAACTATGTAATTTATTATAGAGGTGTCCAGTCCCCTTCTCTTGTCACAGTTCAGCGTGCTCAATTCAAGTCAAAGAATGGGCTACTATTTATATCTACCCCATAATACAATTTATTCTGATCTTACCTTGTCCGCTGTGCACTGTGGGAACATGTCTTTTCAAATTAAGAATGTCGGCCACCACGCTTGGTGAGTGAATTACACTCAAGCCTGTAATCCCAGCACTTCTGGAGGCTGAGGCAGGAGGATCAGGAGGTCAGGAGACTGAGACCATCCTGGCCAACATGGTGAAACCCTGTCTCTACTAAAAATAGCAAAAATGATTAGCTGGGTGTGGTGGTGCATACCTGTAATCCCAGCTACTCTGGAGGTTGAGGCAGGAGAATCGCTTGAACCCGGGAGGTGGAGCTTGTGGTGAGCCAAGATCGCACCATTGCACTCCAGCCTGGCCACAGAGTGAAACTCCGTCTCAAAAAAAAAAAAAAAAAAAAAAAAAAAAAAAAAAAAAAAAGCCAGAGTTTGCAAATAAAAATACAGCACATCCATTTAAATTTGAATTTCGGATAGAGTGGCTTTCTTTTTTTTTTTTTTTTTTTTTTTTTTTAGTATAATTGTGTCCCATGCAATATATGGGACACACTTGTATACTAAAAAAAATTATTTGTAGTTTATCTAAAATGCCAGTTATGAGCATCCTGTATTTTATCTGACAACCTATTTCTAGCACATGCTCTTTCCAGGGTAAGCACAACTCCTGTGGTCTGCAAAGGTACTGGATGCAGATGCCATGAGATCTTCACCTATGAAACTGATTACCTCTGAGCCTGCAGTTGCCTTGACCCTTCCCTAGGCCTACTCACCTGACTGCTTCTTTCTAGCAGTGTCATTTCTTACTTGGGCCAGGATTCATAGGCTCTCTAGTCAAGATAAAGCCAGGTGGGCTTTTCTACACACACACACACACACACACACACACACACACACACACACACAGAAATGCCTTCACTTCTCCCACTACTTGCCTCACCTCAGGCTTTTTGCTGATAATCTTTCTCCCTAAAAACATACTAATCTTTTCTTTTCCTCATACTTCAATGGATAAGTAAAACCACACTGGTTATTATATTTAGGGTAATATAATTAGCAGAATAATCTATGACATTTCTATTGCTATATTGAGGGTCAAAGCTTAGGATCCAAAATCCCCTTTCCTTCACTCCCTTCAGGGGAAATGATTACATTCATTCTAAGGAAAGTAGCTAATCTTTGTCTTCTCTAACTCTTTATTTTATTACTTCAGTCTCTCCATCTTTTAAAATGATTGCTTCTAAAGAAATAAAGACAAAATATCTTTTGATGGCATAAAAGAGGTTTAATGTTTAAATGATTTGACATTGAAAAGATCCTTTCCTCTTAGATTACTTAGGATTTCAAATAAGGGTCCTCAGTCAGTAAATATTATAGAAATATAAAAAGAAATAATCAATGATGTTTAATTAGATGTACATTTCTTTATTCATTTGTTCAGAAAACCCATAAACAAATGTTGCTTTTCTCATTTAAGTAACAGTTGCTGAAAAAAGAAGTTACTGAATCTTCATTTCTACCTATAAAAGGTTAGAATATTACTTACCTTTTATCCTGCGTAATGTGATAAAAAGCTATGTCGGTCTAAGGATACAAAGTTTCAGTTAGATAGAAGAAATATGTTCTCCAGGTCCATATTAAAACATATTGACTATAGTTAATGATAATGTATTATACACTTGAAATCGATTAGATAGTAGATTTTAATGATCTCCCAGATGTCTCATCACAAAAAGTAATTATGTGAGGTGATAGACATGTTAAATAGCTTGATTCAATCATTTATCATTGATTTAATCATTCAATCACAATGTGAAATGATTAAATATATGTTAAAATACCATGTTGTATACCAAATATATTTAACTGTATAATTCTTCAATAAAAATTTTAAAAATAGTGTTTTAGCAAACATAACATGGCCATTAATTACAAAATGCACATTTTTAGTGGATAAACAGCTATATTTTATTACAATGGTGTAGGGAATTTTTTTTATTTATTTATTTTTTTATTCACTTTTTTTTTTTTTTTTTTTGAGACGGAATCTCGCTCTGTCGCCCAGGCTGGAGTGCGGTGGCGCGATCTCGGCTCACTGCAAGCTCCACCTCCCGGGTTCAGGCCATTCTCCTGCCTCAGCCTCCAGAGTAGCTGGGACTACAGGCGCCCGCCACCTCGCCCAGCTATTTGTTTGTATTTTTTTTTTTTTTTTTTTTTTTTTTTTTTAGTAGAGACAGGGTTTCACCGTGTTAGCCAGGATGGTCTCAATTTCCTGACCTCGTGATCCGCCCGTCTCGGTCTCCCAAAGTGCTAGGATTACAGGCTTGAGCCACCGCACCCAGTCGGGATTTTTTTAGTTAGAAAGATTATTTGAAAAATATTGTGCGTGTGTGTGTGTGGGTGTGCATACTCCTTTTTCCTATGTCTTTGAATTCTGATTCAGGGTGATTATTAGTGCCCTGATACCCAGACACAGATAACAAAATTGCAGAGACAGCTTCCCTATCTGTTAATTTAATACTTTGGTTTAATACAGGAGGAAGCTCTGTTAGAAGGTGGTTTGGAAGACTGCACAAAACAAACATATTTAATGTGTATACTGTGCAAATTGTATTCCTTAGGGTCTGAACTCAAAATTCAGTTTGAGATGGGTCACCTTTTCTAGTATTATCTCCTGGCCTACAATTTTTTTTGATAATTCTGTATCTTTCCAGGAAAAAAATCTAAAATGTTATCATATCCTATTAATATTTACCTATCGGCTCATTTCTCCAATTTCTCCATCACTCACCTGACTCAACTCTTGACATCAACATTATTAAATAGTATGAAATTTTTCATGGCATTCTCTTTTTAAAGTCCTGGCTTTTATGTATTTTTTTTCTTGAGTCACTTTTTTTCCACTACTGGACTTGTTAAACTCAGTCATCTTTTGGGATTTGGCTTTTGGCTTCTGTATCTCTCTTCCTCTGAGAACACTGAACATCTCCAACCTACTCTATGATCACTTATAGCATCCTGTGATTCATTCATATATACATTTGTCATATGTACTGCAATTCTAGCTTAAGGTCCTCCATAATGGCAAATATGTGGGTTCAGTCTGTCAAACCATTTCCTTCTCAGTGAATGATTGGCTACATGTGGAGCACTCTGGTCTTAATTACTGGTGTGACTTTGAGTGAGAAAATCTTTGGGTTATAAGTTTCTCATCTACAGACAAAAGTGATTCTGCTAGATGACATTTGTGGTGTCTAACACATCTTAAATGGCATGCTTTTATGATTAAATATACAATATGTCAATTCAATAAGGGAATGAAGGCATTTGATGATTTCTAAATGTTATTTTGAAATTTCATAAGAACATATATATTAATATTTTATTAGGCAAAATTTTACTTAGTATATAAAACAATATTTTTGTCATTTTTAATATTACTTCATTGTAAAGTATCTTTTGTTTATAGAGAAATTCACAGTTTTAGCTTATAAATAACTTTATTTGAGATAATACAACATTGTTCTGAAATTTTTTCAAGCCATCTATATAGCATTGCCATATATATTAATATAATTAATAGAAAAGAAGTTGAATAAATTTTTAGATGAGTGTTCTTATTCCTTTTTAGCATTGAATTCTTGTTTTCATTTAATTGGCTTCATTTTGACATTTGAACTTTCAGAAGGCTAATACAAAGGCATAACAAATCATCTGTGTTGTTGAAGAGAAATTAAACCTTCATAAAAAGTCGAGCACTTGACATGAAGTAATATGTATAAAAAGTAAAATACAATAATTAAAATTAAAATGTATTAATTTTGATTTAAAAATGACCAATAAGGAGCTATATAATTATTCCTCAAATGGTTAAGCATTTTGAGATAGCCTGAAAATTAAATTATATTATTTTAGGCTAATTTATTTGCTAAATAAAGTAGGCAAGATTATATTTTCAAGCTCATAGTGGACCTTGCTTGTTGTTGTTTTTAATTAAGTACAAGAAAATACTTCTACAACAGCCAAGATGAAAACACAAGGACCAGATTTATATTCCCAACTTGACCAATGGAGGAAGAGAAAGAGGGAGAAGAAGAAAAACTAATTTTAAACCTTTAAACATTGGCTGTCAAGACACTAGTCATCAGGCATTGCAGAATAATAATCCTTGAGATATCATGAACCAATGAAGTGACCCAGCTTTGTTCCATCCTTCTCTCTTGAGAGAGTGTTCAGGCTGTGGCAAAAAGAAGAGAAATGCATACGAAGCCCAGCAGACTACATTGAGAAGACAGCTGAGAGTTTGGGGAGACCGAAGCAGCAAAAGTCACAGGACAAAGTATGGGAAAGAAAAGAGATAAACGGAAAATTCAGAAATCTGCAGAGGGTGCTTCACACATATTCAGTAATAGACTAATAAGTAACATGTGTGAGGAAACTGACCCTAGCTAGGAAAAGAAACACCAGAAAGGATTAGAGGAAACAGTGTTACATGGTTGCAGTGGATATGGAATAGTTCCTCCCTCAACCAGCTACTCAGAAAATCATTATAATTTGTAGTGCACCTAATAAAGTACTTTTAGCTCTGGACTAAATATTGCTCTTGTTTCAATAAAGGTGTTTTTAGATCTAGAAAGGCTAGAGGTTTCATCGTCAGCACCTTTCTGTAAATAATGTTACAGAAATACTTTCAGGCAGTGGGAAAATGAATCAAGATGAAAATATGGATCTAAAAATATTCAAAGGATAAAAAGAAAAAGATATGGTAACTGCATGGACAGCGTCTCTTTTCCAATTAATTTTTAAAATAACTAACTAAAGAAAAATAACAATGTGATGTGACCTTATAAGATATGTAAGTAAGGTATGTAACAATAGCATAAAGTTTGAGAGAAGAGAATTTGATGTATATTACTATAAGTTTCTTATGTGTAAAGGATTTAATACCACTGTAAGGTAGACCATAATAAGTAAAAAATAGTTACTGAGAACTCCAGGAAACCACTAAAATAAGAAAATAAAAAAGTATGTGTAATAAGTCAACAGAGGAGTTAAAACTGAATTATTAAAATAATCATTTAATTATATCTGTTGCCTAGAAGAAATACAAGTTAAATATAAAGACAAAAACCAACTGAAAGTAAAATGATGAGAAAAGAAATACCATGCTAACATTGAATGGTTATTAATTAGAATGGTTATATTAACATCAAAATGCATTCCAAATAAACAGTATTTACAAAATAGAAAAAGTCACTTTATAGATAAGAGTCAATTAATCCAAATGACGTAACAACCTTAAATGTTTATGTTACGGCTTCTTTACTCCCATAGTTTGCAAGCAGGAGGGGATGTTACAGCTCTTTCACTCCTGCAGTTTGGCCAGGTCTGAGTTCTTATCTCACAACCAAGATGAATGAGGTACACAGTTACCAGATAGTGAGTAAGGCAGGGTAGAATTTTATTGAACAGAAAGCTCTTAACAGTGAGAGGGGACTTGAAAGTTTGTTGCAGGCTATGAGGCTAAGTCCAGGGTTTTTATTGGCTTAGAATGGAGAAATGTGTGCTGATTGCTTTACTGGTAGACTTGGGAAAAGCACCATTCAGAAAGAGGTACAATAGTGTAAAGAACCAATCAGGGGCTGAAGTGAAGACTTGGCCTGGGACCAATCAGGGGCTGAGCACACCAAATGGGAATGGGAATGGAAGTTCTCATTCCAGTCTGTGGACTCTATCCAGATCTGGTAGTTTGATTTTCTGCCTTCAGACCATCCTTGGCTTGAAAATCGAGTTTCACTGGGGACCTGTCCCTATTTGCTTCGGAATTTGTCTGCCTCCTGTCCCTATCATCTATACACCTAATATCAAAACAGTGCAGGGCTAGGCGTGGTGACTCACACCTGTAATCCCAGCACTTTGGGTGGCCGAGGTGGGTGGACCACCTGAGGTCAGGAGTTTGCAACCAGCCTGGCCAACATGTTGAAACCCTGTCTCTACTAAAAATGCAAAAATTAATCAGGCCTGGTGGTGGGCACCTGTATTCCTAGTAACTGGGGAGCCTGAGGCAGGAGAATCGCTTGAATCCAGGAGATAGAGGTTGCAGTGAGTCAAGATTGTGCCACTGCACTCCAACCTGGGCATCAGAACAAGACTCCATCTCAAAAACAAAACAAAACAAACAAAGTGCAAAATAGGTCCACACACAAATGAACAACTAATTATTTTCAGAAAGTTTATGAGATAATTCATTGGAAAAAGATTAGTCCTTTCAATGAATCATGATGGAATATAGCATGTCAATATGCAAAGATGAACTTGGGGTGGGGGCGGAGCAAGATGGCCGAATAGGAACAACTCCAGTCTCCAACTCCCAGCGCGAGCGACACAGAAGACCGGTGATTTCTGCATTTTCAACTGAGGTACTGGGGTCATCTCACTAGGGAGTGCCGGACAATCGGTGCTGGTCAGCTGCTGCAGCCTGACCAGCGAGAGCTGAAGCAGGGCGAGGCATCGCCTCACCTGGAAGCGCAAGGGGGAAGGGGATCCGTTTTCCTAGCCAGGGGAACTGAGACACACAACACCTGGAAAATCGGGTAACTCCCACCCCAATACTGCGCTGTAAGCATACAGGCATTCCAGGAGAATATATCCCACACCTGGCCGGGAGGGTCCCACGCCCACGAAGCCTCCCTCACTGCTAACACAGCAGTCTGCCGCGATCTATCCGCAAGGCAGCAGCGAGGCTGGGGGAGGGGCGCCCGCCATTGCTGAGGCTTAAGTAGGTAAACAAAGCCGCTGGGAAGCTCGAACTGGGTGGAGCTCACAGCAGCTCAAGGAAGCCTGCCTGTCTCTGTAGTCTCCACCTCTGGGGACAGCGCACAGCTGAAGACCAACAGGGGAAGTAGCGGGAGCCGGTGCAGACGCGAACGACTCTGTCTGACAGCTTTGGGGAGAGCCGCGGATCTCCCAACGCGGAGGTTGAGATCTGAGAACGGACAGACTGCCTGCTCAGGTGTGTCCCTGACCCCTGAGTAGCCTAGCTGGGAGAAATCCCCCACTAGGGGCAGTCTGACACCCCACACCTCACAGGGTGGAGTACACCCCTGAGAGGACACTTCCAAAGGAAGAATCAGACAGGTACACTCGCTGTTCAGCAATATTCTATCTTCGGCAACCTCTGCTGCTGATACCCAGGCAAACAGGGTCTGGAGTGGACCTCAAGCAATCTCCAACAGACCAACAGAGAGTCCTTCTGACTGTCAGAAGGAAAACTATCAAACAGGAAGGACACCTATACCAAAACCCCATCAGTTCGTCACCACCATCAAAGACCAGAGACAGATAAAACCACAAAGATGGGGAAGAAGCAGGGCAGAAAAGCTGGAAATTCAAAAAATAAGAGCGCATCTCCCCCTGCAAAGGAGCGCAGCCCATCACCAGCAACGGATCAAAGCTGGTCAGAGAATGACTTGGACGAGAGGAGAGAAGAAGGCTTCAGTCCATCAAACTTATCAGAGCTAAAGGAGGAATTACGTACCCAGCGCAAAGAAACTAAAAATCTTGAAAAAAGAGTGGAAGAATTGACAGCTAGACTCATTAATGCAGAGAAGATCATAAACGAAATGACAGAGATGAAAACCATGACACGAGAAATACGTGACAAATGCACAAGCTTCAGTAACCGACTCGATCAACTGGAAGAAAGAGTATCAGCGATTGAAGATCAAATGAATGAAATGAAGCGAGAAGAGAAACCAAAAGAAAAAAGAAGAAAAAGAAATGAACAAAGCCTGCAAGAAGTATGGGATTACGTAAAAAGACCAAATCTACGTCTGATTGGGGTGCCTGAAAGTGAGGGGGAAAATGGAACCAAGTTGGAAAACACTCTTCAGGATATCATCCAGGAGAACTTCCCCAACCTAGTAGGGCAGGCCAACATTCAAATTCAGGAAATACAGAGAACGCCACAAAGATACTCCTCGAGAAGAGCAACTCCAAGACACATAATTGCCAGATTCACCAAAGTTGAAATGAAGGAAAAAATCTTAAGGGCAGCCAGAGAGAAAGGTCGGGTCACCCACAAAGGGAAGCCCATCAGACTAACAGCAGATCTCTCGGCAGAAACTCTACAAGCCAGAAGAGAGTGGGGGCCAATATTCAACGTTCTTAAAGAAAAGAATTTTCAACCCAGAATTTCATATCCAGCCAAACTAAGTTTCATAAGTGAAGGAGAAATAAAATCCTTTACAGATAAGCAAATGCTTAGAGATTTTGTCACCACCAGGCCTGCCTTACAAGAGACCCTGAAGGAAGCCCTAAACATGGAAAGGAACAACCGGTACCAGCCATCGCAAAAACTTGGCAAAATGTAAAGACCATCGAGGCTAGGAAGAAACTGCATCAACTAACGAGCAAAATAACCAGTTAATATCATAATGGCAGGATCAAGTTCACACATAACAATATTAACCTTAAATGTTAATGGACTAAATGCTCCAATTAAAAGACACAGACTGGCAAACTGGATAAAGAGTCAAGACCCATCAGTCTGCTGTATTCAGGAGACCCATCTCACATGCAGAGACATACATAGGCTCAAAATAAAGGGATGGAGGAAGATCTACCAAGCAAATGGAGAACAAAAAAAAGCAGGGGTTGCAATCCTAGTCTCTGATAAAACAGACTTTAAACCATCAAAGATCAAAAGAGACAAAGAAGGCCATTACATAATGGTAAAGGGATCAATTCAACAGGAAGAGCTAACTCTCCTAAATATATATGCACCCAATACAGGAGCACCCAGATTCATAAAGCAAGTCCTTAGAGACTTACAAAGAGACTTAGACTCCCATACAATAATAATGGGGGACTTCAACACTCCGCTGTCAACATTAGACAGATCAACGAGACAGAAAGTTAACAAGGATATCCAGGAATTGAACTCATCTCTGCACCAAGCGGACCTAATAGACATCTATAGAACTCTCCACCCCAAATCAACAGAATATACATTCTTCTCAGCACCACATCACACTTATTCCAAAATTGACCACATAATTGGAAGTAAAGCACTCCTCAGCAAATGTAAAAGAACAGAAATTATAACAAACTGTCTCTCAGACCACAGTGCAATCAAACTAGAACTCAGGACTAAGAAACTCAATCAAAACCGCTCAACTACATGGAAACTGAACAACCTGCTCCTGAATGACTACTGGGTACATAACGAAATGAAAGCGGAAATAAAGATGTTCTTTGAAACCAATGAGAACAAAGATACAACATACCAGAATCTCTGGGACACATTTAAAGCAGTGTGTAGAGGGAAATTTATAGCACTAAATGCCCACAAGAGAAAGCAGGAAAGATCTAAAATTGACACTCTAACATCACAATTAAAAGAACTAGAGAGGCAAGAGCAATCACATTCAAAAGCTAGCAGAAGGCAAGAAATAACTAAGATCAGAGCAGAACTGAAGGAGATAGAGACACAAAAAACCCTCCAAAAAATCAATGAATCCAGGAGTTGGTTTTTTTGAAAAGATCAACAAAATTGACAGACCGCTAGCAAGGCTAATAAAGAAAAAAAGAGAGAGGAATCAAATAGATGCAATAAAAAATGATAAAGGGGATATCACCACTGACCCCACAGAAATACAAACTACCATCAGAGAATACTATAAACGCCTCTACGCAAATCAACTAGAAAATCTAGAAGAAATGGATAATTTCCTGGACACTTACACTCTCCCAAGGCTAAACCAGGAAGAAGTTGAATCCCTGAATAGACCAATAGCAGGCTCTGAAATTGAGGCAACAATTAATAGCCTACCCACCAAAAAAAGTCCAGGACCAGATGGATTCACAGCTGAATTCTACCAGAGGTACAAGGAGGAGCTGGTACCATTCCTTCTGAAACTATTCCAATCAATAGAAAAAGAGGGAATCCTCCCTAACTCATTTTATGAGGCCAACATCATCCTGATACCAAAGCCTGGCAGAGACACAACAAAAAAAGAGAATTTTAGACCAATATCCCTGATGAACATTGATGCAAAAATCCTCAATAAAATACTGGCAAACCGGATTCAGCAGCACATCAAAAAGCTTATCCACCATGATCAAGTGGGCTTCATCCCTGGGATGCAAGGCTGGTTCAACATTCGCAAATCAATAAACGTAATCCAGCATATAAACAGAACCAAAGACAAGAACCACATGATTGTCTCAATAGATGCAGAAAAGGCTTTTGACAAAATTCAACAGCCCTTCATGCTAAAAACGCTCAATAAATTCGGTATTGATGGAACGTACCTCAAAATAATAAGAGCTATTTATGACAAACCCACAGCTAATATCATACTGAATGGGCAAAAACTGGAAAAATTCCCTTTGAAAACTGGCACAAGACAGGGATGCCCTCTCTCACCACTCCTATTCAACATAGTGTTGGAAGTTCTGGCTAGGGCAATCAGGCAAGAGAAAGAAATCAAGGGTATCCAGTTAGGAAAAGAAGAAGTCAAATTGTCCCTGTTTGCAGATGACATGATTGTATATTTAGAAAACCCCATCGTCTCAGCCCAAAATCTCCTTAAGCTGATAAGCAACTTCAGCAAAGTCTCAGGATACAAAATTAATGTGCAAAAATCACAAGCATTCTTATACACCAGCAACAGACAAGCAGAGAGCCAAATCAGGAATGAACTTCCATTCACAATTGCTTCAAAGAGAATCAAATACCTAGGAATCCAGCTTACAAGGGATGTAAAGGACCTCTTCAAGGAGAACTACAAACCACTGCTCAGTGAAATCAAAGAGGACACAAACAAATGGAAGAACATACCATGCTCATGGATAGGAAGAATCAATATCGTGAAAATGGCCATACTCCCCAAGGTTATTTATAGATTCAATGCCATCCCCATCAAGCTACCAATGACTTTCTTCACAGAATTGGAAAAAACTGCTTTAAAGTTCATATGGAACCAAAAAAGAGCCCGCATTGCCAAGACAATCCTAAGTCTAAAGGACAAAGCTGGAGGCGTCACGCTACCTGACTTCAAACTATACTACAAGGCTACAGTAACCAAAACAGCATGGTACTGGTACCAAAACAGAGCTATAGACCAATGGAACAGAACAGAGTCCTCAGAAATAATACCGCACATCTACAGCCATCTGATCTTTGACAAACCTGAGAGAAACAAGAAATGGGGAAAGGATTCCCTATTTAATAAATGGTGCTGGGAAAATTGGCTAGCCATAAGTAGAAAGCTGAAACTGGATCCTTTCCTTACCCCTTATACGAAGATTAATTCAAGATGGATTAGAGACTTAAATGTTAGACCTAATACCATAAAAACCCTAGAAGAAAATCTAGGTAGTACCATTCAGGACATAGGCATGGGCAAGGACTTCATGTCTAAAACACCAAAAGCAACGGCAGCAAAAGCCATAATTGACAAATGGGATCTAATTAAACTAAAGAGCTTTTGCACAGCAAAAGAAACTACCATCAGAGTGAACAGGCAACCTACAGAATGGGAGAAAATTTTTGCAACCTACTCATCTGACAAAGGGCTAATATCCAGAATCTACAAAGAACTCAAACAAATTTACGAGAAAAAAACAAACAACCCCATCAAAAAGTGGGGAAAGGATATGAACAGACATTTCTCAAAAGAAGATATTCATACAGCCAACAGACACATGAAAAAATGCTCATCATCACTGGCCATCAGAGAAATGCAAATCAAAACCACAATGAGATACCATCTCACACCAGTTAGAATGGCAATCATTAAGAAGTCAGGAAACAACAGGTGTTGGAGAGGATGTGGAGAAATAGGAACACTTTTACACTGTTGGTGGGATTGTAAACTAGTTCAACCATTATGGAAAAGAGTATGGCAATTCCTCAAGGATCTAGAACTAGATGTACCATATGACCCAGCCATCCCACTACTGGGTATATACCCAAAGGATTATAAATTAGTCTACTACAAAGACACATGTACACGTATGTTTATTGCGGCACTATTCACAATAGCAAAGACTTGGAATCAACCCAAATGTCCATCTGTGACAGACTGGATTAAGAAAATGTGGCACATATACACCATGGAATACTATGCAGCCATAAAAAAGGATGAGTTTGCATCCTTTGTAGGGACATGGATGCAGCTGGAAACCATCATTCTTAGCAAACTATCACAAGAACAGAAAACCAAACACCGCATGTTCTCACTCATAGGTGGGAACTGAACAATAAGATCACTTGGACTCGGGAAGGGGAACATCACACACTGGGGTCTATCATGGGGAGGGGGGAGGGGGGAGGAGGGAGGGATTGCATTGGGGAGTTATACATGATATAAATGATGAATTGATGGGTGCTGACGAGTTGATGGGTGCAGCACACCAACATGGCATAAGTATACATATGTAACAAACCTGCACGTTATGCACATGTACCCTAGAACTTAAAGTATAATAAAAAAAAAAAAAAAAAAAAAAAAAAAAAAAAAAATAAAGACTAGTGTGTCTAAAGAGTTTATACGAAAGAAAGCCAGAAAAAAAATGCTAAAGAAAAAATGGGGCCAGGCTCAGTGACTCACGCCTGTAATCCCAGCACTTTGGGAGGCTGAGACAGGCAGATCATGAGGTCAGGAGATCAAGATCATCCTGGCTAACACGGTGAAACCCCGTCTTTACCAAAAATACAAAAAAATAGCCGGGCTTGGTGGCGGGCGCCTGTAGTCCCAGCTACTCGGGAGGCTGAGGCAGGAGAATGGGGTGAACCTGGGGGGCGGAGCTTGCAGTGAGCCAAGATCGCGCCACTGTACTCCAGCCTGGGCAACAGAGCAAGACTCCATCTCAAAAAAAAAAAAAAAAAGGCAAAGGACACAAACAATTCACAGACGAAAAACATACAAATGATTGAAATCATTTTTAAAAGTTCAACCTCATTAATAAATGCAGGTCTTAAAAACAATACACTATTTTATTTCTTAATAGACAGCAACTTTTAAAAATTGTCATTTTTGATAAAAATTTAGAGAAACTAGCCCTCGTGTTCCTTCCCGAGAGATGTATAATCTAGAGTCATTTTTCTAAAAGAAACCTGACAATATATTGAGGACTTTCATAATAATTCTGATAACCTTTAAGCCAGTCATTCCTCCACTCATAAAAATTAAGTGTAGGAAAATAATCATCCATATTCAAAAAAATGTATGTATAACTTGTTTATCATGTAACAATAGCAAAAATAAAAAAGAGAGAAATAAATAAAAGAAACCTGGAAGAAACCCAAAAAAAAAAAAAAAAAAAAAAAAAAAAAAAAAAAAAAAAAAAAAAGATGAACTTGGATCCATGTCACAAAATTTAAACTAAAATTAATTCAATAAATTAATGAACAAATGTATTAACTAAAACCATAAAAGCTCTATCTGAAAATATAGACTAATATCTTTTAAACCTTAGGTTATACAAAGAGTTCTTAAATATGACACCAAAATTATGGTGCATCAAAAAATTAGACCTCATCAAAATTAAAAACATGTCTCTTTGAAAGAGAGTTAATGTAACTAAAATACAAGTCATAAAATGGAGAACATATTTGCAAAATAAATACTGAATAAAGTACTTGTTTGTGTAATATATGTATTTTTTAAAATCTCAGTTCAGCAATAATAAAACAAACAATTGAGTTTAAAAAATATACCAAATATTTGAACAGGCAAAATATTTACAAAAGAAAATGCATGGATAATGAAATAAGAACATGACAAAATGTTCAATATTGTTAGTCATTATGAAAAGGCAAATTGAAGTCATAATTAGACAATGCTACCCATAGCAGAATTGTTAAAATTAAACAACCAGATTATACCAAATCTTGATGAGGATTTAGAGGAAAAGGAATTCTCACACACTATTGTTTGGCACAGAAAAAGTGCAACCATTCTTGAAACAGTTTCACAATTGTTAAAATTCATTTTACTTAGAATATGATCCAGCCACCCTGGATCTGTTCTAGATATTTGCCGAAGAGAAATAGAAGAATATGACCACGTAAAGACTTGTACATAAATAGCTTATACATAATGAAAATGCACCGTTTTTTGTAATCATTCCAAACTAGAAACAAGACAAATATCAATCAATTGCAGAATGAATAAATAAATTATAGAGTATTCAGACAATTAAATATAACTGCAATAAAAACAAAATAAACTATTGACACACCCACCATCATAGATAAATCTCAAAATAATTATGGTAAGTAACAGAAGTGAAACATAAAAAATAATGCTTAATGTATTATTCTATTTATAAAAAACTCTTGGAAATGCAAACTAATTTATAGTAACAATGTTAGCCTGAAGCACGGGCTGGGGAAAGCTGGGTAAGAGGAATTGCAAATGGACCCAAAAATATTTCTAGTGTGATCAATCACAGTCTTGATTTTGGTTATGGTTTACTGGATGTAAATATAGGTCAACATTTATCAAATAGCACCTTTTAAGTATGTGTAACTTAATATACACCATGTACTTTTTAATAAAGCTGCTAAAAAGACAAAATAAATGGAAGAAAAACATTGTAGAGCAGAAATTACTCCTTCTTAACTATTTATTTCAGTTCAATAATTGAGCAAAATGTGTGAGTACCAGTTAGACGGTTTCTAACAACTTTGTTTAGCAAAACGTATGTGACTCAATACACACCAAGTTAGAATAAGAGACATGAAGGGCACCTTCATTTTACATGTAACAAATTGAGACCAAAATAGTTTATCTCTTGTCACATCCATCCTTTCCTGCTGTGTTCCACTTATTAAACTATTGCATTTGACAAGGCTATTCAGCAGTTGATGTCAGAGAAGATACATGAACCCTCATTTTAAAATATTCAGTGTGATTCTTTTTCATACTAGTTTTCTGAGTCAGCCACATTGTACTATTTATTAGAGCACCTTTAAAAATATTTCAAGTTCTAACTGGAAATTCATACCCTTTTATTCTATTTTTTGTCCTTTTCTTTTTTCAAACACATAAAAGAACGCATACTATATTATTCTATTTATGGAAAACTCTCAGAAATGCAAACTAATTTATGGTAACCTTGTTTGCCTGAAGCAGGGGCTGGGAAAGTTAGGTAAGAGGAGTTGCAAATGGACAAAAAAATTGCATTGAAAAATTGACTTAGATGAGTTCTGGAAAGACTTTTGTGGCCAATACTGTAGTCTGTTTAATTGGACTTTCAGTTCCTTCTTTAGCATATATCCATGAAACAAATCCCAGTTGTGTGAAAAGAAAATTATACTAAATGCTTTCAAACTGAAAATAATGTTAAGGAATGTTTTGGACATTCTTCAGATTCTAGTTAAATAATCTGTGATAAATGTCTCACTAATCCAATAATCAATATAAGTAATAAAATAACATTTGTCCTTTAATCAGAATTTATATTTATAATCAAACTTATCTCAATAAAATTACAATGAGAATGCAATTTAATCTTACAAATCAGTTTTCTAAAATATTCAAATTTAATGAACATTATTTGAATGTTTGAAATTTATTATTTCTGATATAGTATCTTACAGGCACATTACTACTAAACAACTTGCTAAACTTAAAGCAAGAAAAAACACTTTGTCAACTTTAAAGTCATTAACATTAACTTTCAAATGTTAATGTAAATAGGCCGGGCGCGGTGGCTCAAGCCTATAATCCCAGCACTTTGGGAGGCCGAGACGGGCGGATCACCAGGTCAGGAGGTCGAGACCATCCTGGCTAACACGGTGAAAACCCGTCTCTACTAAAAAAAAAAAATACAAAAAACTAGCCGGGCGAGGTGGCGGGCGCCTGTAGTCCCAGCTACTCTGGAGGCTGAGGCAGGAGAATGGCGTAAACCCCGGAGGTAGAGCTTGCAGTGAGCTGAGATCCGGCCACTGCACTCCAGCCTAGGCGACAGAGCGAGACTCCATCTCAAAAAAAAAAAAAAAAAAAAAAAATGTTAATGTGAATAATAACAATAATCTAGCCTCAGGCCAAAAATTATTAACCAAGGACTTTTAGAATTAAAGCATTTTAAATGTAATTTTAAATCTTGATGATTTATGTTGATTAAATCTTCTGTTCAAATGCCCACACTACAAATTTACCTAATCTGATCTTCAAAATTTACATACATAGCAGTGATACCAAGGGAATAGTTCTCAGCAAGATATCTCATACAATTGAGGAAGCTTTGAAATACTAGCCCAGTAGTTATTTACATATGCTAAGTACTCTTATGTTGAGCCCAGAGTCAGCCCTCCTCATCTTTATTTGCTGACTTGGATGGCAGTGTCTTTGAGGAGGTAGGCTTTCACATATCCTACAAATATCTCTGTCTTAGTTCTCTCTACTCTCCTTTCTCCATCAGTTCAACCACTTTATTTTTAATAAAGTCCTTATTTATAAAAATTATATATGATAAAATCTCAATGACTGAGTGCATGCCTTTTTAAAATTTTTTTATTATACTTTAAGTTCTGGGATACATATGCAGAATGTGCAGGTTTGTTACATAGGTATATACGTGCCATGGTGGTTTGCTGCACCCATCGACCTGTCATCTACATTAGGTATTTCTCTTAATGCTATTTCTCCCCTAGCCTCAACCACTTTTAATGACTGTTTTTCAGTAATCCATCCAAATTTTTGGACTTTTAATGGTGGACTTCTACAATTTTTACTTCAGCTGAAATTTTACTTCCACTAATATTTTTGTGTATTTTAATAGGACATTCGTAGAAAAAGAAAATTGGGTCAATATTTATATTTTAGTCATCTTCCATGTTTGTACACATTTAATATATACTTGGAGAAGTTTTAATGGTTGCTTTACTATTTAAACATTTTAAGTGAATTTAGACTTTATAAAGTGTGGAATTTGAAACTGAGGCATTCACTCATTTTTCCTGGGTGATGCACGGGTACACATAGGAAGGACATTTTCTTGTGTGATAGGGATATTTTTTCTCTGTAATTTCAACACTGTTAAATGTTTTCTGCCTAGAAAAATGGTGATGACATACTCCTAAAGAAGCAAGACAGTTACACAGGACTGTGATGAACACTCTGATCATGTTTTGGTCACGCTTGCATAGACATATAAATGTACAAGGTAGCTATATCGTCATATTAGAACATAGTTTTTCCTTTTAATCAATATGTAGTGTTCTTTTTAAAAAATGCTCACACTAAGTGTTCTAGGAACCTGTGAGATCTGTTATATTAAGGGTACACTATGTCCATATATTCTATAGCAAATTATTTTATTACGCACACAGATACACACATACACAGGAAGACAGTCACATACCCAGACGCCAAATCAAAGTGACTGAGTCAAGTTATATTGTCAATACCAAAAGTACCGTAGGTACAGTCAAAAAGTGATTCCAATTTTTCCTTTGAGCAGTCTATTGTTGTCTCTTATATTGTGGTAGCAATATTTCCGTAAACTTACTGCATAACTTAATTATTTTGTCTTTTTATTTCTCTATTCTCTTTTATGTGCCTCCACTGGGCTTTTTAAAAACAACATTTTTCTTTAACAGTGTTCTCCTTTTGTGGTGATTTATTTAGTAGTCTCATAAAATAAACTACAAAGTAGAGTGATGCTTGTATATCAGTTTATAAGAAACAGTTTATATAAAATGTGGCACATCCTAGAGATCTAATTTGATAGCGAATCAATATGTGTCAACTATCAAAATATATCAATTTAATTTAGATGACAAAGATTGAAAGCATAAGTTACAGAAACTTATTTTTTCAATAGAAAACTGTCTGTGCTTACCAGAAATAATCACAGAGAATTTCACAGTTAGGAAATATGAGAGGCTCTATACTTAAAGAGTTTTAAAACAGTTTGAATTTTGATTGTTCAGACAGTGTAGTGAGACTGATTAAAAGTGAGGTAGTAGAAACATATGGAAATATGTAAGGAAAGATGAAGCTATATAAAAACATTAAAATCTTGTACAACCTGGAAACCAATGGAGACTATGGCATACTGTGTTACAATGTGATTTTTTCACTTATTAAATAATTACTGTAATGCATTGCACAAAAGTTTTTCTTCTTTACTTTTTCCTCCTTAAGACCTAGAGCAAGATTGCAATGAATTAGCTGTTGTATTGCAAAAGACAAATCGGTAGACCATTAGAGTTAATATGAAGATGCCCAACTCTAGATTTCTGCTATGAGGACTAGAGAACAGTAATATAAATTGGTTAAAAAGAAATATTTACTTAGATGTGTTAAGCAAATTTGTAGTTTAAATTGGCATAGTTATTAACAGAGACATTAAAGAAGCACTAACTTGTAAATGATAAACTTATGTGACCTTGTTGTATATATAAGACTAAACATGTTAAAACAATTCTCACCACAAGAAAACAAATTGCTTTCTATTCCGTACACCATTATTGATTTATGTAATTGGAAGGCGCTTTCACTCCTGAAATCACCATAAAAGAAGTGTATTGTTGAAGCTCTGAAGATGGTATGTTTTTGCATCTTTAAACATTTTTGACTGGGTATTTATAACTGGATAAAACAAATCTATCCTACTTTTTCAGACACAAAACTTACTGCCAGTTAAAACCAGTTTAATAATATAAATAACACCAAAAAGATCAATCAGCAAGATTAAGATTAATAGAGATGTTGACTTTTGAGAAATTTGAATTTTGGGAAACTTGAATCTTGAGAAATACTTTTGGATGACAAATACCTAAAAAGATATATTCAAAAGGAAATATTCAGAGGTTTTCATTTAAAATGCAATCTATTATAAATTTGTCAAGGATTTTTAATACTTTCTTATTTTTTCTCACTCATATTAGCTTAGGCAGCTGCTATGGGTTAAATTGTGTCCCCACCAAAAATAAATGTTGAAGTCTTCTAGTACCACAGAATGTGACCTTATTTAGAATTACAGGCAATCAAGTTAAAATTTGGTTATTAGGGTGGAACTTAATCCAATATTGACTGGTATTCTTATAAAAATGAGAAATGTGGGACCAGTCACAGACATACACAAAGGGAAGACCATGCGAAGACACATAAGGAAAAAGATGGCTACATGACTGAATTGATGCATTTATAGAACAAGGAGTGCCAAAGATTACTGGGAAATACCACAAATCAGAAGAGGTAAGAAAGGATTCTCCCCTAGAGCTATTAGAGACAGAGCATCACCCTAACAATATTTTGATTTCAGACTTTCATCCTTTAGAAATGTGAAGTGATAAATTTCTGTTGATGTAAGCAACCAAGATGCTGGCAAGCCTAGGAAACAGAAATATAGCAGCTTTTCTACTTTTTATTAAATTTTAATAATTTTAGCAAAATATGTCTTATAGTACACGTGGCCCTCTGTTTCCAGGAGTGTCACATTTGTTAAATAACCAATCCTGCATTTAAAACAATAAATAAATAGATAAATAAATTAAATAATATTACAACAAAATATAAAAATAAGAAATATGGTACAAGAATGATTTACATTGTATTTGCATATTAGGTATTATAAGTAATCTAGAGATGATTTAAATTATACGGGAGGATGTATGTGGGTTATATATAAATACTATGTCATTTTATATTAGGGACTTGAGTATTCATGGATTTCTGCTTCTGCAGGGGCCCTGGAACCAATCTTCTTCAAAGGGGAGGGACAAGTATATTATGAAATATCTGCTTGTAATTAGATCATCTTGGAAAATAATGTAATACTAACTGCTGAATTACTGTCATAACAAGATAACCTTTAATGGTCCAGGCATGGTGGCTCACGCCTGTAATCCCAGCACTTTAGGAGACCAAGGTGGGTGGATCACTTGAGGTCAGGGGTTTGAGACCAGCCTGGCCATCATGATGAAACCCCGTCTCTATTAAAACTACAAAAACTAGCCAGGCATGGCAGTGCACGGCTGTAAACCCAGCTACTCGGGAGGCTGAGTCAGGAGAATCGCTTGAATCTGGGAGGCAGAGGTTGAAGCGAGTTTGGATTGCACCACTATACTTCAACTTGGGCAACAGAGCGAGACTGTCTCAAAAAAAAAAAAAAAAAAAAAAAAAAAAAAAAAAAAAAAAAAAAAAGATAACCTTTAAAATGCTAGAAAGCTAGAAAGTAATTAAAATATGTGCTTTATTAAAATTACATACACTGATTTTGAAATTGTCATTTAATAAATCTGGAACTTGACTGAAATCATTTTTAAAATATAAATATATGATTTAAATTCATGTGCAGCAAACAATTTGGCATATCAACTTTTTAAATACATTTTAAAATTTATATTTGTACATAATACAAGAAAACTCTAGCATGTGTATATAATCACATGAATCAGAGATAATGTTAACCATACATAAACAAGTTTTTATTATTAGTATGTATCTTTGCTGAAAACTAGCAGTTTGAAAATCTAATGACTGATATCTAGGGAAAATTTGCAGATGTTGTGTTTTCCTAACTCAGCATAATGCAGAAATGTTCTTTTGCTTTTATATATCTTCTATTACCAGCAATATCATGTCAGTGGCAGTGTGGGGTGAACACTCCCATCATTAGTCTTTGAATACATAATATCTAATTTTTCTTGGTTAATGATATACATTTATACAATTTACAGTGTGTACTGGAAACATTATTTTTAAATAACATGACTGAAAAATCAAATTTTTGTTTTTCTCTATTTTCCTCTTATCTGAAGCAAATAAGCCACAAGACTGAGTTTTATTTTCCCAACATCAGTAAACAGAAAATTTGTCACAAGTAAAATATAGCATTAATTAGGGTTTATTCAGCAATCCTTCCCTAGGCTGGATTCCTACTAAAATCAGAAATACTAAATTTGATGTTGAATTTTAGATACGAGAAGTAACATGTTTCTTGCTAAATGCTGTTTTAGCTATGCTGGGGTGATATTTCCAGAGAGAAAATGGGTAACTTATTTCCTATTAATGTGAACAAAAATAGGGAATTAAATGTTAAAACTTCATGTTGGCAATGTACGTTAAGGTATATATATATACATATATTTTCAACAGTACAGGAGAAAACATTTTGAAGGAAACTTTATATTAAAATAAAATTGTCATTGAAAATCTAGAAGAACTCGAATATCCTTTATCTAACCAAATACATTATTTTTAAAAAATAAATGATCATTTGGGGCACGGGAGGGTAAGATGGGTATGATTTTTTTCTTTATAAGCCAAAATCTCTAAACAATGCCCCAGAAATACAATCGTTGATTTAAGTATTTTTGATGATAATATTTACTAATCATCCTAAACCAGAAGACTTCCTTTGTTCTAATTTCAGAATCTCAGTACACTCTCAAAAGTTTTCACATCAAATACTTTTGACCTACACATACCAAACTTATTTTGAATAAACTGCAGACCACTAGAACTATTTAACTTTCCCAAAACAAGAATCATCAAAGATTTTGTTAGCTGCTTAAAATTGATTGATTCAAGCACATTAAGGAAAGAATAAAACCACCCAATTAAAGTGTAAGATAACATAAATAATAAAGATTTTCTCTTTTAATATGCTTCAAAGCAAAACCACTATGCTCTTCTAGACCAAAGACGTAACGACATGTAGAAGAGTATAAAGAATATATTCGGAATAAAAAAAAAAAAAAAAAAAAAAGAGAGACCTTTTTTTGGCTGACAATGGGACAGAAGGAAACTTGTAGCCTTGACAGAATGAATTACCTGTCTTATATATTTTTTGAAAAACCACAGTCTGGGCAAATGAGTACTCAAGGCTCTTATTAAAACTCTTAGTATTGTGTCCCAACACAGCTCTGCCTTCTGTGGTTGATTGATTAGACTGCTGTTGCATGTTTTCCCTTAAGATTTCAAGACTCTTTACAGAGAATTTTAAACACAGACAAGCTGGTGCTATAAAATTGAAAGCAAAGAATTCATTTGAAAAATTACTAAGAAAAATGAAGAGAATAATGCAATATAAGGTAAAATAGAAAGAGCAGGTGATGAAAAAATCAGAACCCTCAAGTAATGATGACAAAAGGTAATCACTCAAACAAAGTGTTTTAGTTTTTGCAATACCAATTTTTTTTTAAACCAAATATAGCTGCTATCGTAGTGACAGTATCTACCTCCTAAGGACAAGCATGTTACTTCTCCCCTCAAGGCATACATATCACTTTAGTTTTCTTCTCCCACTTGTAACAGTCTTAGTTATGTTTGAATATGTCAGTAAGGAGAATTGTTCCACGTGTTAGCATTCTCCTCCTCTACCATCTTCATTCATTAAGCTATCTTTATTGAACCTAATTACCAGTACATTGATTTTCAAAACTCACTGCCACATTAGAATTAGATGAGTATAAATTGTTTGTTATTTTTACTATCAATACTCAAGTTCTACACTCAGAAATTCTATTTCAATTAACCTGAGAGTTGGAAATGTGAGAGTTTTTCTAAACCTCCCCAAATGATTCTAATAGGCACCAAGATTGAGAACAACAGGTACAGTGGTGCTATTGAAAAATTAGGTGAAGGCTCTGCATTACCAGGTATGTGGCCACTGACAAATCATTCATTTTGACCTTGAATTTATTATATAAAACAAAATAACAGTACTAATTCCTACCTTATAGCTTTATTGTCAGGATCAAGTACGATTAAATATGACTGTGATATGTAAATTTTAAGGCATATATTAGTTATTTTACCACTAGAAATTCTAATTCTTCCCTGTGCAGTAGAAGAGTATATTAGTGCTATAATTCTATGTTCAATATGTTTTTGATGTCCTCTTATTACATTTTATTGATATTTGTTTTCAATAGAAACTTCACATTAGTTGAGATGCTATCATTTTGCTAATGCTACTTAATTTACAAAAGGCAATTCAAATTGTGATTACAAGAATTTTTAGTTTCTGCAAATTGATGTTTAAGCTATAGGATATATGGTTTGGATTCCTAGTTTGTACAGAACAATGATTCATAGATAGATAAATGAGTTCTTTGCTTCCTTGGGAGTATGCCTTATAAACCAAACATTATTATCAAGTCATGCTACAGTGATAAGATGTGACCTTAAAGCAATGAAGTAGACAGAGTTGGGAAAACAAGGACAAGGTTATTTAATTGTGATATATGATGTTTAACAATACTTTTTTAGAAAAAAAGTTTAAACTTCTTGAGGAAAAGAATGGTAACTGTAATAATAAAGAGAAGTTCATAGTATTTAAAATATATGAGGAAATCTAAAATTATAAAATAATTTAAAGATATTTTGCTGCTTGAGATACTGTGTCCTTGATATCTAAATACAAGTTAGGCATAAAAAAAGTTTAATAATATAAGCAAAGTTAATTTAGGAGATAATTTTATAATACTGACTACATATATTCCTTATCAATACATGATACACAAGTTGTAAGTCCAAGAGAGAGGCAAAGAACATGTATAATATTGTTAGTCAAAACCTTTTAAAAATCTTACTATGTGACATGAGTGCTCTAAATCTCACTGTAATGTTTGTGCAAAATTTGCATATGCTCAATACTGTCATTGAGGCTTTGCATGGATATTCAATAAATATTTGCTAAATTCAATTGGACTGAACTGAATTGAATGGTACATTAAATAATGCAGTTTTATCAAATTCTGTAGTTTTTGTTTACTTCATTTTCCATCTTGCAGGGATTTTTTAAAATAGCCTCAGAAATAAAATATCTTCTACATTACTCTTGAGTCTCCCTAAATTTTCCTCATAGCCTCTTGATAGAACTGACTTACATGAGCTAATAAGGTCTAATGAACTCACTACCTCACCTCTAGCATGCCGTATAGGTAAGAACTGCTGTTGTTCACAATCCTCACACATTAGCTCACATGGTAAAAGTTTGGAATCAAGCCGACAGTAAGTAGCATGCTAAGTGTAAAACCTTTAAAAGTTAAACAAATATTTTTGCTAAAATAAGTCTATATCATTTTGTTTCCAGGAAATCTGTTTCATATTGTCATCATAACTAATCATTGATATTACAAATGATTTATGGAATTAAGAAAATTACTGTCATTATCTATTTTTTTTTTTTAAAAAAAGCTGACTTGGACATTACCTAACCTAATCTTTTCATTTTACAAATAAGAACACTGCCAACCAACTATGTTACAACACCTGCATATAGACTAGAAGCCAAATCTCTCTGGAGTCAGGATTAGGATTTAGAGCTCAAATCTCCTGGATTCCAATTATTGCTCTTCCACTCATGATGTAATTTTGCTCAATAAAGAGTATTAACTGGAATCATTTCACGTTTAAAAGATTTATTCGCAAGGTATTAATCTTAAAGAGAGAGAAAATATGTAATATTTGTTTAAAGGGATAAGAAAGGATATTAATAAAATGTAAAGAATAGCAGTGTGGAACTTTCAAAACATTATATAAGAAAATAATAAGTGAGATTGTATTTACTAGTAAAGATTGACATGCAAAACACTTATTTCACTGACAGGTTAGGTGTTTATGACTCATAGAAAAAATGTAAAAAGGAAATGAATCATGAGTTTAATTGCAAAATGCTCTGCAAATTCAGGTGTAGCAAGAAGGAAATGGCATTTGATAAAAAGTCAATATTATAATTTGATGTGCCAATTAAGAATTTAGATGTTGATTTTATTGACAGGACATTCAGAGAAAGAAATATAACAACTGCATAGATGAGGAATAGCTTTTAATTTATTTATATGACAAAATATGAAGGTATTCAATTTCTTCATAGATAGGTAGTATAGAACGTGGATTTTCTTTATCAAAGATACTATAACAATTTTCTCAGCAGAAAACATATGTGAGTGAGATAAATGTATATATGTATACATATTTTAAATGTATCTTTTACTATAGTTGAGAAAACATTCAAAATCACCCCTTTAAAAGATGAAACTTAAAAGATTTATTTATAATCTTTAAAAAGAGATAATAAACACCATGTTTTTATTATTGAATACACAACAGTTACGCTGAAAACATGGAAAATATATTCTTTAAGCATACACAGTTTTTCTGTTTTTCACAATGAAACTAAATTTTGCTGAATGGAAAACGCACAGGATGGAGAAATTAAATGGGTTTGATAATAGAATGGCTGTACTAATATTTTATGTTAATATTCTTCTCTACCAATAGTTATCGAAAGTTTTCAGTGTTATAAAAATGAGAGTAATTATTTTCAAAGAAATAGTTACACATTCCAGGTTATATAACAGAGAATAGAGAACAGAACCTCTCACTCTCCTTCTCTTCCTCTCTCCCTTTCTCTCTCTGTTTTTCCCCGGTCTCTTTATCTCCCTCTTTATCATCTCATCTCTGTATATCTGTATATCAACATATAAAAAATACTGGCTTTCGCCATAAATGATAATGAGATTCAGTAAAAAAATTAATGTCCATAAGTTGAAAATAACTGAAAATTAATATTTAGTTAGCTGTATAATTTAAAATAGATAACACCTGTACAAATTAAATGGGACAATCAAGTAAAGGGGTTTTTTTTTGATCAAATATTCTGGGAAAAGTAAAACATTGTTATAAGAATTGAACATGGATTATTTATAGCCAAAAGATAAATCTGAACCATGTTTTATATTAAAAAGAATTTTTAAAACAGTATTATGGAAAAGGAACAAAAATAACTGTGGATTCAATTCAATTTTTTTAAAGCTCCAAGATTTATGGATAAGGGAAATGAGGAAATATTTAGTTTTGGTATAATAGAGAAACATCATTTAAAATGCTGTAATAAATTATTAACAAGTAGCAAAAAGAATCATAGCATAGCTACTGCAAATTATAAGAATTAAAGATGTCGATCAACAAGGATTTGTATCATATGTACAAACCAGAAATGAAATGCTGCATGAATATAAAAGAAAATATTCTAATAAAATACATAAGCAATATATTTCTCATATGAAATAATATCCATAATCAACAGCTTACTTTATTTTTCAAAAATTTGATCCCAGTTATTCATGGCTACTTTCAATGTGAGGGTTAGCTTTACTCCTCCTTAAACATAGAAACCATCACTAAACTTTTGCTATCTTGACTGTATTTGTGATAGACAAGGGACAAAAAAAGGCTGAGACAAAGGAAATAGTGTCTGACAAAACTACTAGTAAGTATAATTTTGGTCCTTGTTCTCCTGAGTGTAGTATAATTTTAACTGTACTTAAACTGACTGCTATTGTAACGTTTGTAATAAAATTCTGCTGGACAAAGTTTGAAATAAGTATACATAAAATACTTAACTAATACTAAATGATGATTCACTGAATGATAATCATAAAAAACAGTGCATGAGTTAAAAAAATATGGGGAAGGTTTGTGGTAGTGATGATCAGGGCCAATAAACTTGTCAAGCCACAATATATTAATATCCTGGTTTCCACTCCACACCTAATTTCAAAACCTATTTGAAGGAATGAATCAGTAAGAATGACTTGTTTCCATAGTTTAGATCTGATCTCCACAGGGGTCAGAAGATGATTTTGACTCCTATGACATTTACTTACGGTGTGCTACTGTTGTAAAACTATTGAACAAAGAATATAACCAATTATTGAATTTGCTACAAAGTATTCTCCAGAGTTTGCCAGTACTTTAAATAATATATAATGACCATCTGTTTTCACTGAGCCATCGAATTAATTTAACTATGCTTAATGTTTACTTTTTAAAAATACTTACCAAAGTGATTGTTTATGAAACAGTAAAATTAAAATGTACATATAAAAGCAATATAGTTGAAGTCTTGTAATGGTACTCTATTAACTAAGAAGATGGATTACTTTGTAGTACTTTAGAAACATCTGCTGAGAGATCTACATGAATTTTTGAACACAGGTCTTAAAGGAAATGTCCCTGAATAGAATAAAATATTATATTCTGCAACTTTTTAAAGATGTTGGAGTTTATCAGAAAATAATGACATCAATCAACATAGCATGTTGCATTTAAAATAATATACAGCAAAAGTTGTTTAGAATTCAATAGTTTTAAGAAGTTAATAATAATACAAGATGTTGAAATAGAAATTAATAATTCTAAAATAAAACTTATTTAAGCTTTTAGAAGTAGCAGAAATAATATTTAAAAACATAATTATTTAAAAAGTAAAAAGTAAAAAAGTATACATTAAAATAGCATTTTCCTTATTTCATATATATTTAATTGATAAATATTACTGAATATTACTGTGATTAATACTACTCTGCCCACAGAATCCTTTCCAGTACAGTGAATCTCCATATTTCCTGGGCCATGCTCAGGAGATAAGAGTTTAAGTTGGAAATTCCAGAACCTAATAGTGTTGCCCTTCTTTCAAAGTTATCACCAGAGGTTTTAACTGCAAGAAATGTAGTAAGTAATAATATTTTAAAACATATCCAAAATTTAAAAATTGACAAGATGCGTAACCATATAGATCTGATGTCATTTCATTGTAATGCCTGAAATTGCCATTATGTAAAGCATAATCTGTTCTGTTGCTTGGTGCACTTGAAGAGGGTGGTTAATATAGATGTTACCCCTGCCCACACATGCTTACAGCTCAACACTCATTTCTTTTTTCTAAAATTGAGATGATCAGGATAGATTTAAAGTCTATGACAGTACCATTCTATGGCTAGTATTCCACTGTTATGTCATTCTCTCACAGAACTGTTCAATTCTAACTATTCTGATAATAAGCCTGCCTCCTATGATTCTCGTATTTATATTTTAAGGTTGAATGGTTCTCACGATATTATATAAATACTCTGCAAAGACTCATGATAATATTTATAATAATACAATAATAATTGTGTTTATGGAGTTTACTTAATAATTATTAAGATAATTGAAATTTTATTAAAATGGCAATGTCATGTGAAGTCTCATTAGAAACTGTAACATTCTTCCAAGTAATCATGGGAGACACTGTCTTAATGGAATTGTATTAAAGGTAGTTAAGTGTTATGCTCTACTGAAGGTCCATAGACTAGAAAAGTTTGGAAACCATTTCTTTAGCAAATTCAGTTATAGTAGACCCCAGGAAACGATGAAAATCTTATCTGTCCAAATAATGAGTAGAACAACAGGAACGCAGAGGTGATTAAATCTAAACCTGTGAATAAATTGATAAACACATGTGATATATTTTCGTGTTTCTCTATGCCCTCTCAAATGTATAGTCTCCTGTGACTCTAATAAAAGTATTCATTGAAAATTGAATAAAAATTTTATTTATTTATTTATTTTGAGACGGAGTCTCGCTCTGTCGCCCGGGCTGGAGTGCAGTGGCCGGATCTCAGCTCACTGCAAGCTCCGCCTCCCGGGTTTACGCCATTCTCCTGCCTCAGTCTCCGGAGTAGCTGGGACTACAGGCGCTCCCACCTCGCCCGGCTAGTTTTTTGTATTTTTTAGTAGAGACGGGGTTTCACTGTGTTAGCCAGGATGGTCTCCATCTCCTGATCTCGTGATCCGCCCGTCTCGGCCTCCCAAAGTGCTGGGATTACAGGCTTGAGCCACCGCACCCGGCCCTGAATAAAATATTTAAATAAAGATATTGTATATAATAATTTTATATTACCTAAATTTTTTTTTTTTTTTTTTTTTTTTTTTTTTTTTTTTTTTTTTTTTACGTTTTTGATGGAGTCTAACTCTGTTACCCAGGCTGGAGTGCAGTGGTACAATCTTGGCTCACTGCAACCGCCACCATCCAGGTTCAAGCAATTCTCATGTCTCAACCTCCCGAGTAGCTGGGATTACAGGTGCCCATCATCATGTCTGGCTTTTTTTTTTTTTTTTTTTTTTTTTTTTTTTGGTATTTTTAGTGGAGACAGGATTTCACCATGTTGGCCAGGGAGGTCTTGAACTCCTGACCTCAGGTGATCAGCCCTCCTTGGCCTCCCAAAGTGCTGGAATTATAGGCATGAGCCACCGTGCCCAGCCTATATTATCTAAAATAATTTCTAAAATTTTACTCTATTTTAAAATGACAATAATTTTCTATATTTTTGAGGTACAGTGTGATGTTTTGATACATGTGTAACTTGTGTAGTGAACAAATTAGGCTAACAAACATATCTAACCTTATATATTTGTTTATTTGTGTTAAAAACATTTAAAATCCAGTCTTTCAGCAGTTTTGAAATATATAACACATTATTATTAATGACAGTCACCATGCTGTGAAATCAATCACTAGGACTTACTCCTCCTGTCTCAGGGAAACTCTTCAAACACTTTGACTGTTATCTGCCCTTTTCCCGTACACACCCACCCCAGGTGTCTGCATTCCCACGTTCATTGCAGGATAGTTCCTAATGGCCAACATATGGAAGTAACCAAAGTGCCCAAATGAATTAATCATTTTAAAAAGGTGGATATATACACAATGGAATACAATGTAGCCTTCAAAAACTGTCACTTGCAATACCATGGATAAATCTAGAGAACATTATGCTAGATGAAATAACCCAGGCACAGAAAGACCAATATTACAATAATCTCAATTATACGTGGTATCTAAAATAATTTTTAATTTAGTTGCTCAAATATTCAAACTGGAAAGTAGCCTAATTTCTTAAAGATTTCTTTTTGGAGGAAGTAAAGAGAAGATATTTGGTTTTTTGGTTCATTTGCACAGAAAAGCATCCAAGTAACAAGGGTATAAAAGGCATCATTGCATAACAATGTATACTGTCTAACACTGTACTATTTACTCATCATCAATAAGCCATGATCTCTTTTTTTCTTGTTAGGGTTGGATTTGTTTCTTTTCACTTCATGGTCTCCCTTGTGAGTACTAGTGCATCTTTGGAAGACAGATATGTTTCAAGGGTATGATATCTGATCAAGAAATTGGAAAGGCTAGTTGACAACACAGCAACTAGATCTTGGACTTCATTCTCATTAGCACCATATTTCAAGCCATAGGCATGGATGACACACATGATTTCTACATATTTTCCTGAAATTGGAAGAGACATGCCAACTCCATTATTAAGTAATAATTCTTAGAAATAAAACATACTTTTATGTTTGGGATTAAATTTCGGGATTCAATGTTATCTCCTGAAAAAGTTTTCATATACATAAATAATATCTCTTTAAAATAATTCCCTATTTGTTCTCCTTTGGTGAAAACGGAAAACTGGAATGTTCACTATGATACTGGATTTCCTTAACAACTGCTACTGGCATTATAAGTAGCTTGAATTAAATATTACAAGTATTTAAAATATTATTGCTCAATACTGATTGAAATGATCTGATCTGGTAGTTACTGTGCATGCAATTTTGAAAATGTAATTGCTCACTTGTAATACTTAATTTCTTCCGTTATATTCCACTACTAATATGACTGTGATTCATTTTCATCATGCTGTAAGTTGGCTTTTCACCTTACACTTCACAAAAGGGACTCATTAAAAGATCTTCTAGTAACAGCTGTCGGAGAATGAGGCTCAGAACTGCAGGCAGGACCAAATAGGTTTTTCACCGCCTGTTGTTTCCTTGGCAGGCAATTTGTTTCCTATTGTTACTTTTAGAAGATCCAGTTTATTAATGTCAGAACTTAATGAAAATGAGTTTTCTTTTCAATTTCTTCTTATTCAGTACAAATATATAATAATTTAAATTTATTTTTCTGAAATACTGAAGAAAAATAGAGATAATTATATATGCTTTAAAAACTAGTTAATTAATTTAATTAGTCTTTATTTAGAAATTCCATACAATTCTTTTTTAATCAATCACTGTGTTAAGTGTTGGGAATAGGATATTTTAAAACCGTAAAACAAGTTCTCTGGTCTTTAAGAATAATACATATTTCAAATTCTGTGAGATTCCATCATGTTTTATATTGATTTAAAAAACAATTTTCCTAAGTATTCACTAAATTTAAGGATATTTTCTATATTATAGGCATATCTAAATAAAACTTAATTCATTATTCAGTTACCACTATAAACCAAAAAAAATCAGGAAAAGTTTTTATATGATTATATATATTTGGTAGATTTTTATCAAATATAAAAGAAACTTTTATATGAAGAAAATTAAAGAATCATATAAATAAAGATTTTTTTTCTAAATATACTTTAGTAAATGAAACACAGAATTTTATCAATTAAACAGTATATTTTACTACTTAATTTACCCAAGGAATGTAAAATCATTCAAAAATGAATAACTATTACTACAATTCACTGTATTAAGAAAGGAAAGTAAGGGAGAAAATCACACTATCATCTACATAGATGCTGGAAGTTTTTATAATATTTAAATAATACCTTAAATTAAAATAGAAGTAAGGACATTTTCTAAATTGAATAATAGGTTTTTAATAGAAAACTCTGATAGAAATCATGTTTATGTAAGAAATATAGATGTCATTTTATTGAAGGCACTAACACACTAGATATGTCACCATTATTGCTACTTTATTCAACATTTTTTATATTAGTTCATGAAACAGAACAAATAAAAATCTGTAAGTAGTTTACATGATTTGACAGTCAATATAGACAAATGGAAGGCCTGGAGAGACATAATATGTTCCCTAATAAGTAAATCTATATGAAGTTGATGACTACTTCCATATTAATCTATAAATAAATTAAAATTCAGTCAAAACTATAACAGTGGGAAAAATATTTAAAATGACATTTTAAATTTGATATGAAGAATAAATTTAAAAGCATGAAAATATTTGTATCAAGAAGCCTTCCTTAATTATATATCCAAATATAATATAAAGTTACACCATTGGAAACAATATGGAATTATCCTGTTATATAAAAATTTTATTTAAATAAGTAGAAATCCAAGGAACAGACTAAGATATATATGAGAATAATATGCAATAAAGGAACATGTAATCAACAGTACAAGGATACACTATTTAATAATTGTATAAAGGAAAGTTTACTTCCATTTAAGCATGTTTCATTTTAGTTTGTTTTTTAAATTTATTATTATTATTATTATTATTATTATTATTATTATTATTATTGAAATTGAGTTTTACTGTTATTGCCCAGGCTAGAGTGCCATGGTGTGATCTCGGCTCACTGCAACCTCCGCCTCCCGGGTTTAAGTGATTCTCCTGCCTCAGCCTCTCAAGTAGCTGAGATTACAGGTGTGCACCACCACAACCAGTTAATTTTTCTGTATTATTAGTAGAGATGCAGTTTCACCATATTGGTCAGGCTAGTCTTGAACTTCTGACCTCAGGTGATCCACCTGCCTTGGCCTCCCAAAGTGCTGGGATTATAGGTGTTAGTCACCTTGCCTGGCCTAGTTTATCATTTATAAACTCAACAGTTTTATTTTTGCATTACATATGGGATAAAGAACTAACAAATATAGCAATTAATGCACTAATAATGGGATTATATTTTTAGAGAGTAGGAAAATAAGATCTTCATAAGTAAGTCAAAACATAAATTTAAAAAAAAATTGGAAAAATGTGTGTATGTAAAATTTGAAAATCTCCATCAGTCAAAAAGTATATTATTATCATGTTTAATGTAGAATAATCTAAAAGGTTTTATATTTCTTGACTTTTATATATATATATATGTATATATATATATATATATATATATACACACACACTAATTTTTCATACATTCTTTTCTTACCTTATTTTACATGTCTTCATCAAATTTTTCAAATGTTTCTCTAGTCTCAGATTCTTTTCAAGGAATCAGCATCTTGTTTTATTGATGAAACCTACTATAATTTTTTTATGAACCCTTTTTGGAACTTATTGTTAATTAAATTGTCCGTTAGATTTTAAACTTAACATTCATTCTTTTTAGTTCTACTTGTAATCAATTTAATATCTAGTCCGTTTTTCAGAAAACTGCTTTCTAAAAATATATATTTAAGGCTAATTTATTTATTTTAATATACTATCAATGAAGTTCCCCATGGAAGGAAAATATTTAAAATATGGAGTACTTCCATTTAAAAATATGGTATTTCTCTATATATTTAGATTGTAATTACAGGGGCTGTGTCACAAAGTGTGTTTGTGTGCATTTATAAATATGTGTGTGGATGCTCACATGTGCATGACTGTATGTAAACTTGGGTGTAAGTGTGTGTATATTTAAATGTGTGTACATGCATGCAGAAGTTCACATATGGGTGCTTTTGTTCATATGGAGATGTATGTGAATGTGTATGCATGAGTATATGCATGTACAGACTTGTGTATCTTGTTAATGTGAGTGAGAGTCGGTGTCAAAGTATGTACAACTAAACTGGCTTTCTTTTTTCTTTTATCCAAATCTCACATTCATTTTACTTGATTATGATTTGCATTTCTGAATTACTTAGAGCTGTACCAATGGATTTATCCTGGAAAGCAAAACCTAGTTTTGACAGTTGAAATCTCAGTAATCGTTACATAATCTTTGTGTAATTAACTCAAATTACAGCAAGGCGTCCACTCCACTGGTAGCACTATTCTTTCTTATGTGGTAGATTTTATGAAGCTCCAGCAAGGAAATTACTTTTTGGAAGTTGTTTCAACCCCATGGTTTTCAAATTTTTATCTCTAATCAGTGTCTATGACAATTTTATTTCACTTTTCTTAGGGTATTCAAAGAACCCAGTACCTTTGACAATTTTTGCTCACCTTTTCCATGCCTCATTTTTGCCTCATAGTTGTGTGAGATGGCGTACAACAGTAGGGCTTCTTTAAGAGCCCGTTTCTCCATTGTCTTCTTGTGTGAGTTAGGGAGGCATGAAGCCGTTTAAGACAGTAGAACCAGTGACATGAGGGAAGACTTCCAATTTTATGTGTGGTGTCTGAGAAATAAAACCAGCTTCCCTTGAGGGTGCTCTGGCTTCTTACAGCGAGGCTGGGTCTAGAAGGCACCAAAGCTACTATAGCTTCCCTACAGCAAGGCAAGACTTTGCCCTTCCTGGGGAGGAAGCCACGGACTTGCAGAAGTGTATTCCTCCTCACGCTGGCCAGGATTACACCTGTAGTCTGCAGATAGATATATATCTTTCCAAAAGACTCTTCTGATTTTTTTTTTTTTGTTTTTAATGACAAATAGTACAAGAACATTTACTTGAGTTTCCTCTAGAAATCTGTTATACTCTGTTTTTAGATGGAGTGCAGCCAAAGATTTCTCAGAAAGCAACGGGAGGAGGGCTGTCCTGGAATTAATCGTGGGCAGGATGGGGCAGACCAGTATTATGGGTTTTATACTTGGGAACAGAGAATGGCTGATGAGGGAAGTCTGATGCAATGTTGGCTTTGATTAAATATTGCCCCCATATTTCATTAACCACTATACAGCAGTTTCTTCCTATCCGTGCCTGGTTTTCTGCAATTTCAGTTACTCTGGTCAATATGGTGTGAAAATAGGGGAACACAGTACAATCAGAAATTTAGAGAGAGAGGGAGATCATGTTCACAGAACTTTTATTACAGTCTATTGTTACAATTGTTTTATTTTATTATTAGTTATTGTTAATCTCTTACTGTACCTAACTTATAACTTAAGCTTTATCATAGGTATGTATATATAAAAAAGCATACTATATATAGCGACTGACAATGTTCAAGGTTTCAGATGTACACTGGGGATCTTGGAACATGTTGCCTGAGGATAATAGGAACTACTGTAGTTCTCTTGTCTCCAAATGTGTTAGTTGCCTTTAAAGTAACAAAATCCACTATGGCCATCCTGTTATCATATTTGTAAAGACTCTGTAACTAAATGGTATAAGCCTTTCAAAAAACGCAGAGTGGTGAGAGGGGGAATGATAAGAAATTACTTAACAGACACAACATACGTTATTCAAGTGATGGTACACTAAACACTCTTATTTCCCTGCACACTATATCCATGTAACAAAACTGCACTTTTACCCCATATATTAATGCAAATTAAAAAATAAATTAATAAATAAAACAAAGTTATTTGCAGTGTCTGGAAAAAAAGAAGAAAATCATCTCAGAGAAAAAACTATGATAGATCTGCATTGTAGTAATAGATTCAGTAAATTTTCTATACTGAACTGACCAAAACTTAGAAAGTTTCAGTAGGACAAACACTCAAATCTGTATTTAAAGGTGTTTCCTATGTTCTGGGAACTATTTCAGGATTGATTTAATCTGTGTATACTTTATGCTGACACCTACGAGAAACTGTTCCTTATAAACAATGGTTTTGCTAGGTGTTGTTCAATAATTTTAACATTTTTATATTATAATAACATTTTTGAAAATAAATATTTTGAGTTAAATGTTGTCCTTGTCATTTATTGTATGTAATACTAATCAAAGATGCGATATATTGATAAATCTATGTGTAAATATTCAGCTTTCATTGAACAATTTTCCTCTTCATATACTTTAAAATTTTTGAGAACCTGAAATTGTTCAAAAAACTTTTAAGAGGCTATAATTGAGCAAATAAGAAGAACCATGCAAATCCTAGTATTATGATTTGGTACCTGTTTGACTGTATTATGAATTAGCAGCTTCAAGATGACCAATGTAAGTTATGAGATTCTATTTAAAAAGTATGAAAAACAAATTAGTTTTGAGGGAAAACAAGCTGAAAGCTGTCATAAATATGTTTTTGTAGTTTTGTCTTGTCAAACTATATGCTAATAGCTGAAAAATTAGAAACCTGCAGTAATCAAATCATTTAGCTTTTGACAGGCCAGGAGAGTGATAACAAGAAAATATGAAAGCCAGATAGAGTCACTATTCTTAATATTTCACATATCTATTTTGGGCAAAGTCAGAGTATAAAAATAAAAATTGATAAAATTATTACTTAAGCTATGAAAATGGGTTTCTATTTAGTGTTCTAAATTAAAAGTGAGAAACAGTTAATTATTAGGAATTTCTTATAAAATTATCTCTATTTGCAGATTACATCATTTTATATATAGAAACCACAAAGACTCCACCAAAAAAAGTGTAAAAAGTAATAAATTAATTTAGTAAAGTTGCAGGATACAAAAATCAACATAGAAAAATCAGTATTATTTCTATGCTCTAACCAATAAAATCTGGGGGGAAAAAACCCTTTTACCATAGTTGCAAATAAATAAGTAAAATAAAATATTCACAAATAAATTTAATGAAGGAAGTAAAATACGTATACACTAAAAAATACAAAATATTGATAGAAAAAGCTGAAAAAGACAAAAATGAAAAGCTATCTTGTATCCTTGGATTGGAAAAAATCAGTATTGTTTCAATGCCCATAATATTCAAAGCTATCAATACATTTATTACAACCCATATTGAAATTTCTCATAGAAATGTCAGATATAAAAAAGCAGTCCTAAAATTTGCATGGAACCACAAAAGACACTATATAGGCATAGCAATCTTGAGCATGATGAACAAACCTGAGACAGCACACTACCTGACTTCAAAATTTACTACAAAGCTATAGTAATCAAAACATCATGATACTGTCACACAAACAGACACATAGACCAATGAGACAGATTAGAGAGCCCCAAAATAAATCCACATATTTACAGTCAATTGATTTTCAACAAAGATGCCAATAGCACACAATTAGAAAAGTACTGTGCCTTCTATAATGATGCTGGTAAAACTTGATATCCATATCCAAAATAATAAAATTAGACCCTCATCTCATACCTTATGAAGAAACGAACTCAAAATGGATTACAGACTGAAATATAACTCTTTAATTAAAATGTTTAACCTATTAGAGAAAAAAAGCTCCTTGACATTTGACTGGGCAATGGTTTTTGAATATGACCCCAAAAGCATAGGCCACAAAAGCGAGAATAGACAAATGGGATTGTATCAAGCTAAAAAGCTTCTTCACAACAAAGGAAACAGTCACCGGGGTAAAGAGACAACCTATGAAATTGGAAAGAACATTTGCAAAACTATACATCTGATAAGGGATTCATATCCAAAATATAAACGGAATTCAAATAACTAGAGTGAAAAAACAAACGAGTAAATGGGCAAAGGACATGAATAGAAACTTTTAAAATGAAGACATACGAATAGCTAACAGGTATATGAAAAAATGTTCAAAATCACGATCATCCAAGAATTGCAAATTGAAGCCACAATGAGAGAGACCACTGCACACCTGTTAGAATGGCTATTACCAAAAAGACAAAACCTAGCAAGTGTTGGCAAGGAGATGGAGTAAAAGGAACACTTTTATTCTCACGGTGGGTGGGTAAATTTGGATAGCCATTATGGAAAATAGTATGGACATTCCTCCAAAAATTAAAAATACAACTCCCATATGATCTAGCAATCTCACTTCTGGGATTTACACCAAAAGAAATATATATCAGAAGAAATAAGAGGACCGGGTAAAGATTTGTTATTTAGGTTATCCCAGGCACATAGTTCACGGGTCCGAGTTACCTGATTTACTGTTTTAAGTAAGCCTTTTCCTATGAAAAGCCAGGACGTTATTTGAAACAGGGAATCTCTTCCCAAATGAATAGAGTCATGACAATGCTTAACTATTTTCCAATCATTAGCACCTGGTATTAACAGCGTGTTGTCCTGTTTCCCTGATGCACAAAGCTACTTCCATTTGTAAAGCATTCTACCTCAGGGTTATCTAGAGTCTCATCCTTTAAATCCAGATGGCTGGAGTAAACTTGTTACACAACTTGTACACAAGAATGATCTAGGGCCGGGCGCGGTGGCTCACGCCTGTAATCCCAGCACTTTGGGAGGCCGAGGCGGGCGGATCACAAGGTCAGGAGATTGAGACCACGGTGAAACCCCGTCTCTACTAAAAATACAAAAAATTAGCCAGGCGCGGTGGCGGGCACTTGTAGTCCCAGCTACTAGGGAGGCTGAGGCAGGAGAATGGCGTGAACCCAGGAGGCGGAGCTTGCAGTGAGCCGAGATCGCGCCACTGCACTCCAGCCTGGTGGACAGAGTGAGACTCCGTCTCAAAAAAAAAAAAAAAAAAAAAAAAAAAAAAAAAAAAAAAAAAAAGAATGATCTAGGTAGGGTACCTGTGAATTCAGGCAAATAGGTAGCTGGATTCAAAATTTGGCATGCATTAAGTGTTATATCAGGAGCATCTAGCAACAAAGCATGGTATTTATTCACAGGAAAGGAGAAGTAGCAATTTCTGTCTGCCTTGTGATTTCCAAGATACTACTGTTTGTAGCTGAGTTAACAAATCCCTTCCCAACAAAGGGTAGAGCATTCAGGAGAAAACCAAAGTCCCTGAAGAGCAGCTTAAAGGATAGGTAAAATGTCATCTATGGGCTTGTCCATCTATCCCCTCTACCATAAAGTTTTGCAATGACAGAGACCCACTATAATGGGTCAAAACAAAGGAAGCAGTCCAGAAGGAAGTTAATATTCTTACCTGTCACATCAAAGGTTGCCCGAGGCTTCTCCAGAGACATGACTAGTTGTCCAATGTGAGCTGTGGTGGAAGGTCTCGGCCCTGTCACTCTTGGGCTTGCCTGGCTGTTTCAGCCATCATTGGTTTGGGTGTCAATGGCTCCCTTCAGAATGCTGGGAAATCCCTCTTCCAATGGCCAGTTTTCTTACACTGTGCACACTGATTCATGCCCAGGGCACACTGACTCGGACACCCAGCTTTGGGCGTCCCACCTTTCAGCTTCCTTTTTTCAGGCCAACAGTCAGGAGGGCAACCCCATGTGGGAGGTGAGCTTAAGGCTGCAGCCAAGAGCTGCAACTTGTGGGAGGTCCTTCTTGCTCTTTCTACTTCCTCTGCTTTGTCCTTGTTATTAAAAACTATAAATGCGACATCCTAAAGCTGTTCCATAGGACTTTGGGAACCCATAGCTGCTTTTTGTAGTTTCCTATGGTTATCAGGAGCAGACTGGGTTATAAAATGTACTCCCAAAAGTGTTGTCTTCCCTTGAGGTAGGATCAGCGTTAGTACATTTCCTGATTGGCTCATCTAAATGCCCTTGAAACAAAGCTGGATTCTCATCTTTACCCTGAGAAACTTCCTTAACCTTTTCGTAGTCAACAGGCTTTTTCATACATTTCTTCATCCCTTCCAAAAAACAAGTGACCATGTGATCTCTCCTTCCCAAGTCCTTACTGTCCCATTGATAGTTCCACTCTGGATCTTGATATGGAGCTCCTACACCTCCTGCCTGATATATATTATGGTTTGGAATGCAAGCCAATACTTCATCTGCATGGATCCTAGCTGTCCCCAAAAGCATTGTTTCTCTATCACTGTACAACACAGAGACAACAAATGCAGATTCTTCAGAGTTAAACTATAGGTCAGTTAATTTATCAAATCATCTGTGAGTTTTCCTGGATCTTCAGAAAACTGACCAAACTTGTCTTTATATAGAGCCAAATCAGACATAGAAAAAGGAACATGTACTTTCACAGTGCCTCTTCCCCACTTGCCTTGCCACCTCTCTAAGGGCAGATAGGAGGCTGCTTTGGAGGTTGATAGGAGGCTCTGCTACAAGTAATACTCACTGGGCTAAGTCCCTCAGGGAGTGGTTGGTGTAGAGTCGGACTAGAGGGGTAAGGAGGAGGGGACGAAGGGTTCTCAGTGGAACTTTCAGGTGGACTAGAGGAAGAAAGAACCAACACATATGAACTTTCAGAGCTGACAGAAGGAGAGTCTGCTCCACCCAAAACTGCCCACTGAACTGGGGGTGGGGCTTGCATTAAAGGATCATCTAGTATGTCTAGCTCTTTTCTTCTTTTCCTCTCATCAAACGTGCACACACCTGCTGCAGGATTTTATCTTGACTGAGCAGCAAAAATGCTTGAACATAAGGTATTTCATCCCATTTTCCCTCCCACTTACAAAACAAATCAAGTTGAAATATAGTACTAAAGGTCATAGTTCCAGTAGGAGGCAATTTATCTTGTTTTTCCATATAATGCCAAGGTCAAACAGTATTACATAGAAACACCAGTTTTCTATTTAGCCCATTCAGTTTAAGTTGGTCCCAATGTTCAAGAATACATCTTAGTGGTGAGTTCTTTGGAATTGATGCTGTGGTACCCATGAAAGAGGCAGGCGATATTGAAATAAAAGTTCCAAACCTGTGAGATTGTATTGCCACTGGCTGAGTTCCACTAAAAAGTATATTAGAAGTTTTTAAGGCTGGCTGCATTAATGAAGGGAACACTGCTGAAAATTGAATTCTCTTATTCACATTATCCATATAATATAAGTGAGCTGAGCCATGAATCTTAGATAAACCACACCATGGACTTCGACAAAAATGTTGAATAAGGCAAAGGAAATGAAAAGGATTTAGAAGAGAATGACCAGTGCAAGCAGGTCCCGGGCAATAGTGGTAGTGTGGATTGCACAAGTAAAGCCGGTTTGCCCAAATCCAAGAAGGAAAGAGGTGGTTTTTAGTGTGCAAAATGAAACAGAACAGCAAGGAGAAGAGTCTCCTGATTTCCATCTTTATGCTTCTCGATCACACCTAGTTGGCATAGCAGCAACAAAACATAACTATATCTGTTTAATCTTATTGCTCATAGCTGTTAAATACTAAGTCACAACCAGCAATTTTAGAGCTAGAATCTTCAATCCCTTTTTTTCCCTATGTTTCACAAGCAAATGGATGGAAATATGGAGGCACATAGGAAAACAGTTTAAGTTAAAATCACTAAGACCAGTTCAGTGAAGTCTCCTGAAAAATAACAGTGAAACAGAGACAGCAACCAAGAAATTGATTCATGCAGCAAAGGGAACAAGGCTGATTAATACAAAGAACATAGCCTGTGGGGTTAACCCATTCTTAGCTGAGAGGGACTTTACTGAGAGGGGCCTCTAGCCCCCTAAATCTTAGAAGGGAGTCTAACCTTCCTAAGCCGGGCCTCTAACTCAAAGTTGGTGAAGCATCCTTGCCTTTTATTAAGAGGGTACTCTAATCCACTCTGTCTTAGGAGAGACTCTAACTCCCTTAAGTTGGGCCTCTAACCCAATCCCATTCTTTACCTGGGTAACTCATCACTTTCCCAAAGTCGTCCAATCAGCGCTGCAGTCTATTCCCTTTGGGCTGGGGTGTTTCTTCATTATCATCCCTTCCATGGTCCACCAGAAATAAGTTACAGGACCCCAACACTTACCCAAACATAACCATTGGGTCAAGGTTTCTGTACTATAGTCCCTTGGTGGCCATCAGAAATATGCTATAGGAAAGGGCTCCTGACTCAGACCCCAAAGAGGGTTCTTGGATCCATGCAAGAAAGAATTCAGGGCTAGTCCACAATGCAAAGTAAAAGCAAGTTTATTAAGACACATGAAAAAATCCTCATCATCACTGGTCATCAGAAAAATGCAAATCAAAACCACAATGAGATACCATCTCACACCAGTTAGAATGGCAATCATTAAAAAGTCAGGCAACAACAGGTGCTGGAGAGGATGTGGAGAAATAGGAACACTTTTACACTGTTGGTGGGATTGTAAACTAGTTCAACCATTATGGAAAACAGTATGGTGATTCCTCAAGGATCTAGAACTAGATGTACCATATGACCCAGCCATCCCACTACTGGGTATATACCCTAAGGATTATAAATCATGCTGCTATAAAGACACATGCACACGTATGTTTATTGCGGCACTATTCACAATAGCAAAGACTTGGAATCAACCCAAATGTCCATCTGTGACAGACTGGATTAAGAAAATGTGGCACATATACACCATGGAATATTATGCAGCCATAAAAAAGGATGAGTTTGCGTCCTTTGTAGGGACATGGATGCAGCTGGAAACCATCATTCTTAACAAACTATCACAAGAAGAGAACCCAAACACCGCATGTTCTCACTCATAGGTGGGAACTGAACAATGAGATCACTTGGGCTCAGGAAGGGGAACATCACACACCGGGGCCTATCATGGGGAGGGGGGAGGGGGGAGGAATTGCATTGGGAGTTATACCTGATGTAAATGATGAACTGAGGGGTGCTGACGAGTTGATGGGTGCAGCACACCAACATGGCACAAGTATACATATGTAACAAACCTGCACGTTATGCACATGTACCCTAGAACTTAAAGTGTAATAAAAAAAAAAAAAGAAAGAAAGTAAAGTGGTGTAAGGACTGCTACTCCATAGACAGAGTAGGATGTTCCTGAAAGTAAGAGGAGGAACGTATCCACCCTAGGTGCAATCCTGGCATATACAGGGAAATGTGCTCTGCTACAAGGGTTTGTGATAAAGGGTTAATTTTTTAAATTACTACATTTTGCAAGAATGGATATTATTTTCTTTAAAATAAAATTAAGAATGCCTTTGTTCTACAGATATTGGGATATATAGACACTCCCAAGTCTGGGTCTGTTTATTAAACTCATTAATTTGTTCCTAACCTTAAGTACCTAGTCGCTAGGAATGCCTAATTTTCTGAGAATGCAGCCCAGCAAGTCTCAGCCTCATTTTCCTAGCCCTCACTCAAAGTGGAGTCACTCTGGTTCGAACACCTCTGACAGGACAACTCAAAACGGGGACTGCCAGGTTATAGGTAGATTTTACAATGTTCTGATTGCCAATTGGTTGAGTTATTATCAATAGAAAGGAATGTCTGGGTTATGATAGGGGGTTATAGAAACCAAAGTTTTATCATACAGAAGAAGCCTCCAGACAGCCGGCTTCAGGGAAAATAGACTGTAAATTTTTTCTTATTAGACTTAAGGTCTGTGTTGATGTTAAATGTTTGGTGGACTTTTCCTGAATTCCCAAAGGAAGGAGGGTATAATGTGGCATGTCCAACCCTCCGTTCTCATCATAGCCTGAACCAGTTTTTCAGGTTAACTTTTTGGAATACCTTGGTTGAGAGGAGGGGTCCATTCAGATGGTGGGGGTGGGGACTTAGAATTTTATTTTTGTTTTAAACAACCATCACGGATCACAGTTGGGGTGCACTGTGTTTCAGATTATCCCCTGAACACTTAAGAGGCAGTGTTTCCTTCTGCACTTCTTTTCTTTAATGTAGATATGGAAGATGTCATCCTTCACATTGGGCAGAGTCATAGTCAGTCACTCATCACTAAAGCCAAGCAAGTCTCCATCCTCATTGAAGCACTGTGCCTGGAAGCTTCCTGACTGGCTGCAGCCACAGGAGCAGGGCAGCTGCCAGGTTCAGCAGCTGCTCTCTTGGCCCAGGCCAGCCACAGCCTGGGCTTCCTCCTTGGCCTCAGTGCTGGAATACAAACTGATACAGTAGATCTCATACACCACAACTTGCTCATCTGGAAGGTGGGGCTTCATAGTATGTAAAGTTATTGTCTGTGGTTAAGGAGTAAGGAGCGGGAACCCAGAGGAGCTCTTAGCAATAAAAAATTAAAAAACTGAAGCAATTCCTGTAATCTTTGCAGTTAGAGTTGTTTAATGTATTCTTGGGTTTTCCACATTCCCCCATACATTTTGAAATTTTAAACAGAAAAATAAACTGTTTTCTCTAGAAGATCAAAACATAGCATTAAAATGAGGAATATTGTTAGGAATTTTTCTCATTTTCATGTTTTGATCTTTAAACATTTACTTAGAGTAATAAATCTAAAATGTAGGAATTCAATACAGAAACATTTTATAATTTTGTGAAATCCAGTGCAATTAAAATAATTGCAAAGCTTATAATGGAAAATTGTCATTTATAATCAAAGCCAACTCAATTTTAATGGTGGCCCAGTGGCAAGATCCCTAGAATAGTAACTGGAGTTGCTCAAATGTCTTCCTGCTTCTATCACTGGTAGGAATGATTACTTTCTGATTTGTATTTAAAACTCATATAAACATGCTTTTCAAAGGCTTTCTAGTAAATGACATTCATTTTAAAATGTAAAGAGTTTTCTATTATTTGGAAAGACAGAGCAGTCTTTTTTCTTTTTTTTTTCATGTCAATAGCCAACTCCCTGACAGATATCAAGATAATGGTGTCAGTTCATATCCTTTTTCCAACCTTCCTGCTATAGAAATGGTGAATTTCAAAGAAACGCTTTAAATACAATTTTACCAACTTTTCTATAATTTAGTACTGAGCAATATATGTAAGAAACCATTCTGTTCTTATGTACATTGTATATAAGCCACCTCTTTACCCTAAATAAGAAATCACTATTTAAGACACTTCTCATTTAAAATATTCAAACTTTGTGTCCTGTCAGCAAAGTGTAAAACATTGAGATCAAGGAAATTTGGGAAAGACAGTTCACATCACTTTTTAACAAAGAGGCAGGGACTCAATATTTGAAAGGTGGGACATTGCTCTGAGAAGCAATTTTGATCAAAGTGTTAGTGATTTTTTTTAATGAGTATTTTTTAGTGACTAGAATTTAGGGTAAAATTGGTAGAAACTAGGTAATCTTTGGATAACAGTTACTGTTATTTTTTTAAGCTACCCAATATGTGACTCTACATTGCTTTTTCATATTTCAGCTTCAACTAGATTTTTAAAACACACACACACACACAGGATTTCTGGAAAAAATTGCTATACTCACTGCCTATATGAAATTAGTATACAAACCTGTACCATCTATATGATGAAGGAGTTAAGATTATTTGATGGTGGAGAATATAATGACATACTATAATAAACTGTAAAAATCTTAGATATTTCCAATGATATGCATAAAGTTAAGACATTCAACTGAGAATTAAATCCAGATAATCAAAAGAAAGACAGTTATCAGTCACATGACCAGTTTAAATTGTAGAGGCAAGAAAATATAATAGCTAAGATTGAAAAGCATTTAAAAGTATGGCACATCATTTGAAAACTATGTAGTAATGGATCCAGCTCTCACCATGAAAATGAAATGGGTTGCCAGTAGTTTTATGCTATAACTTGCTAAATTTCCAGGTGAAACAATGCTTGGAAGCTATGATTTGATTTAAATTACAGTACTAAAATACACATAAAATGATGCAGTTCAGTAAAAGGAAAATGTCCATTTAAATTCAAGGTTATTTAATTAAAAACCATTCATTAATGTATTCATTTGTAATACTAGTGTTTGGAAAAACTTTACAGAAGAACGTTAAATAATACATTAGAATTGAACAGAGAGGGATGATGGAATATAATGTAACATTCAAAATATTTTGTTTACAAACCATGTGAAAGCATATCTTACATATGTCACATAGATTCGAACTATATATTACTAAAGATCCATAGGAACTATTCAATTCCTGTTTAGCTAAACAATTTAAACTTATTGATGCATTAATAAGACATTCTCACAATACATATAACATGCGCTGATTTGCTAACCACTACATTTTCTGAATTATTTTAGCTGAACTAATGCTTAATCAATACAACACATTATTTCTCAGATAAAAAAAAAAAAAACGTGTGACTATCTCCTAGTTTTCAAAAATTCTTTATTGAGGACTAATTTTGCTAAAGTTGGCATCACTATATTTTAGTTCCCTGCACAAGAATGATTTTTTTTTTTTTTTTTTTTTTTTTTTTTTAACAAATAATGACACAGGATACTTTTGGTGCCTCTTTGCTAGGCAGAAATCTTCGTGGCCAGCGGTGTCTCTGTCTGGGCTTTGCTCGGCTCTGGGCTTGCGGCTGGACACGCTCTGCCCACTCAGCCCAGTGGGCAGCACTCGGCTGGTGCTACCACCCTGGATTCTGCACCCATTATGGCTCTGAACTCAGCCCATACCTGGCCGGGCATTCTGTGACCTGCTTCTGCCTTGGGTGCGGGCATCTGGACAAGGGGAACGCGATGGCACCTGAAAACTTGGAGATGCCAGCAACCCTGGAGCCCCAAGGGGTGTTGTAGCTCTTGCCTGGGGAGTCCCGAGGTCTTAGCCCTCAAGGACTATTATAGTTCTCCCTCCTTCCCGCCACCCACAGTGTTGAATTAGAGGACGTATTACACTTCATTCATGTTACAGCTCATGTTCCTTCCCGCTGCCTGCAGCATGGCGAACATGGGAGAGTGTTACTGCTTGTTCATGTTACAGCTTGTTCCTGCTGACGACAGCTCGACGAACGGGGCATGCGTTGCCCAGCGGCTTTTTCTCCTGCATTGCTCAGTGATCTGGAGGGAGGGTTACAGTGTTATAGCTCCTTTCTCACCTGCTCAGCTGGTTCCAGATTCTTGCCCCACATCCAAGAGGAATGAGATATGTGGACAATGGAGATTAAGCAAGCTGGAGAAGTGTGTTATTGAGTAACAGAAGGAAAACTCAGCAGAGTGGGGACCCGAGAGCATGCAGCTCTCTGTTTGAGAGGGGGCCTGAAAGTGGGTAGTCTCCTGTGTGGCATGAGTCTGGAGCTTTTGTTAGGTTTGAAATGAGGAGCTGTGGGCTGTAGGTAGCCTTGGAAAAGGCAACATTAGATTTGAAAAAAAAAAAAGCATTATTCAGAAAGAACCAATCGAGAAAGACTGAGCAAACAGGAATAGAAGTTCTCACTCTGCTGGAGGGATTTATCCGAAACCAGCAGCCCAGTTTTCAGGCTTCATGCTGCCTTTGGCTTGAAGGTCTGGTTTCACCAGGGACCCACCCCTATCTGCCTAGAAATTTGTCTACCTCCTGCAGCTATCAACAAGTATAGAGGTATGACCTAAATGCCATGATTTAAAGGATTGTGTAGTTTCCCTTATATATCAGGGAACTTCTCTGAGGACCTGGGCAGGAAAATTTGATGGAATAGAAGCCAAAAGAAAACTAGTCAATGTGATATATGTGATATGCAGTCTTCAGAGTATTTTGCATATATTAATTTATTTAATCTTCAGCAAAATTCCTTTAGACTGGTATCATGATCTTGTTTGTTTTCTAAATGAGTTAGTCAAGGCACAGAGTTTAAATAATTTCATCAGATTCTCAAGTTTGTAAATTGCACATGTGTCTAGGCAGACTAGCTTCAGTGCCCATTTTAAAGCACTAGGTTTATGCTGATTCTGACAGCTCTTGCTATGGTTTGAATGTGTTTGTCCCCTTCAAACTTCATGCTCAAATTTAAATCCCTCTAAAATTCAGGTGTTGTTGGTTTGATGGTATTAAGATGTGGGGCCTAGGGGTGATTAATTCACGAGGGTTCCTTCCTCATTAATGGAGTTAAGGGCCTCATAAAAGAGGCTTCATGCAGCCTTCAACTAGCTTTCCCTTCTACCTTCTGTGCACAGTAAGAAGGCCCTCACCAGATCAAATGCTGGCATTTGATCTTGTCTTCTCAGCCTCCAGAAATCTGAGAGAAAAAAATCTGTTTATTATAAATCACCCAGTCTCAGATATTTTGTCGCAGCAGCAGCACAAATTAACAAAGAAATGCACTAATAGATAGGTAAACCAGAGAGGCCATACTCTCAGAAGCTTGGACCCAGAACATCAATGAAGAGGAAACCAAAACGTGTTAAACACACTTTAAACACATTAATTGCAGGTGGAATTGACACGAAGTCTTTGTAATGAGCGAACTGGCTGCAGTATGATAATGACATGCTGGTGCATAAAAATTTATAAAAACTGGGCTGGGCACAGTGGCTCACCTGTAATCCCAGCACTTTGGGAGGCCAAGGTGGGCAGATCACCTGAGGTCAGGTGTTCAAGATCAGGCTGGCCAACATGGTAAGACCTTCTCTCTACCAAAAATACAAAAAGTTAGCTGGGAATGATGGTGCACACCTGTAATTCCAGATACTCAGAAGGCTGAGGCAGGAGAAACGTTTGAACCTGGGAAGCAGAGGTTGCAGTGAGCCAAGATCACACCACTGCACTCTAGCCTGGGCAACAGAGTGAAACTCTGTCTGAAACAAACAAACAAACAAACAAATATGATAAAACTGGCCAAAAATGGAGTTTAACAATTTGGTCTCTATCAACTTTGAGAGACTCCTAATATCCAAAGGTAATACAATTTGAGTATTGGTTAGAGTAGTAACTCCAATGGTTTAATACATTTGAGTGTATTTAAATCTGTGAGTTCACAGTGATTAGTGATTGCTTTTATTAAATGGTTAACTGGGTAACAGAATAATTTGAAAAACTTGAAAGAAAAAGTCTTAATCATATATCCTGGCTTTCTTTCATGAATTTTTATGAACTTTATCTCAGTGTATTTAAATCTTTGTGGGTCTGATTTTCTTTTCATATAAACTGTTCTGAATATAAATGAATGATATAATTATTATAATACTATATTTCAATTCCAATGAAATAATGTTGCTAATAGATGATTTAAATAGCTGAAAAAATGGAGCAAAAAACATGTTGTGTACCTCTTCATAGAAAAACACAAGACCATGAAGAGATTTTGCCAAACATTAAGAATTTTTTTTTCAAACATTATAAATTAATTTTATTGGTGAAATAGTGAAATTCCTCTCCAGGTGCACTTTATACAGTACTATACATTGTAAACTGATTTAAATTCAAGAAATCTCCAATTAAAAATGGTGTTTTCAAAACTACAGCTAAAACAAATTTCAAGTTATATGTTTCACTGGTGTTCTAATTTCCAGCATCTCTGCATATATTTCCAGCATCTCTGGAAGGACTAGAAATAATATCTAGTCCTTTAGTGCATTAAAACAGTAGTGAAAAAATATACCTTAAAATTTAAATTTAATTGTCATGAGACCCCAAGAGTGGGTGAATTCTTTTTACTATAAACCTCCATAATTATCTGTCACCTCTCATTTGTAAATTGCATTACACTTATATTTATCTATTTAATGTTTGCTGTTGAGCTTTATGCTCCATGAATGAAGGGTACTTGTCTCTCTCATCACTGTATCTGCATTGTACCAATAAGTGCTTCTCGACCAAATGTGATGTTCTTTGTTTTCATAATGTTCTTCATCATGTTTGATGAATGCCTAACACAAAAATATGTATCTGGGATAAAAGAAAAAAGAAGTAACATTTTTTGTTTTTTGTTTCAAGTGTTACCAGAATAAAGGCACTTGGCAATAGGACCTTTTAAAATAGTACTGATGTAATATAAATTTATGACAATGGAGAGCAATTCAGAGAAATCACAAATGACTCAATAATGACTTCTGTACAATTTTCATACTGATATTTAGCAGCAATAATTTTATTCCCAATTAAAGGTAAACAGCACTGAATAACTCAATGGAGAAGACCAGTTTATTTTAGAACTCAGTGTATATATATTTAAGAAATTGTATCATTGGACATAGGTTATCATCAATTTTCATATATATTATTAGTATTAGGTTAAGTATTAGAGAATTATGGGTATGACAATAGTACTAAGAAAGCAGTGATAATGTTTATATAGAATAAAGAAGGACAAAATATTATATTTAATAAATGTAGAAATATAATTTGAGAATTAAGAAAAACGAGTTGGCCTATAAGGCAGTATAGACATATGGATGGGGGAATAACATAGTGTTGAGCCAGTCATGATGATAATCTATACTCCAGCAACAAAGTATGTCCCACCCAATAGCAAATGCCATGACTATAGTTTTTTGGAACTCAGTTGTGTGGTACTGCAGTCAAGACCCACACCCATGCACACACACATCCACACACACACACAAATTTTTTTGTATGTTTGATTTGCTGCACATTTGATAGATTAATTCTTCTTGAATTATGACATTATCAGCAAACTGATGCACATCGATAAGCAAATTCTATATTTTTTTGTAAGTAAAGTTCACTTAATTTTGACTTTCAATTAAGTTTTAACATTATCTCTCAGAAATGCTTTAGAGAACTAAGTTTATATAAATTAGGAAAGTGTTGCTATGTAACTGTATAAAGCACTAGTGCTGATGGTATTTCCATGTAGATAAGACGTTTCAAATCTGCAATTATCAAATGAACAAGGAATGCATTCATTAAAAAAGACAAAACAGGATGTGATTTACATTGATGTTGGAGGTCTCTCAAAAGTTATGTTAATTAATTTGGATCTGATATAATTGGTAAAACATGATGTCAAATGATTGCTTGCTAAGGTATGTATTTATATTCTCTTCCAAGTATAGGATTATGCTTTATGAATATATCATCAATATATTTTATTGGAAATAAAATAATATGAACCACCCTCAAATTATAATTTAAGAACATTTATGACCCTGTGTAATTCATATGCTATTGGCCATTGAATAAATAGTAATGCAGCAATAAAAGTAGTACACCAAGCCTATTATGGATATCAGAAAGTTTGATAGTGTTCAACAAATTGTGCTCTACGAACAAGAGTACATTTTCTATTTGTAATTGCATTGGAAACTGATGTCTCCCATCAATCAATTCAAAACAATCTTCTATAGACTATAGGACACTGATGCAACCAGGAAAAGACAGTTACCAGGTTGGTTATAGATACAGGTACATAAAATGGCAACACATAATTTTCAAAATGGTAAAATAATTATTCCCAGACACATACAAAATGAACATATGCTAAAGATTTTAACACATTATTCAATGAGGAAACTCAGGACTAAAATTGCTGGGTCAGATTGCAAACTGGATAATGTCCCACATACCATAAAGCATCAGTATTATTAGTTCACCTGGACAAACATTATATGCATCTCTGTCAGGCTGAAAACAACTGTTAACAGGTGACATAACTAACTCTGAGACCCGTAGTAGAAAACAACGAGATAAACTAAATACCTTTCTGTAGAAAATACGTATGTGGGTCTTTGCCCTGATATGGTAATGAAAAATGGGATACATCACCCACCTTTGGACTTATTTCCAAGTTTCAATAACATTTTTCAAGGGAATGGAAAATTATGGAATTATGCTATCATTCGTGAAAGGAAAATATATGAAATATTCCCAGAACAAAACAAAATGAAAAATATCTTGTGGATGACACGAGAAAAGACACAGGCAGTCATTGTCAGCCATAATGGGTTTGCATTCAAAAAGCTCTGAGGAGCTGAGCACAAAGACAGGTATAAACATTTCACTGAATCATTTCACAATTTGAAATTAAAGCAAACATGCTTAGAATTAGAGGCAGCCCATGATGTGGGAAGCCATTCTCTGTCAATGCAGTGGAGTCACTGTTACTGGAGTTACCAAAACAAATTCTCAGAGAGTGCACAAAAGACATATGAGTTGAAATTCTGACCAACAAAAAAATCTAATTTCTAGGTAAAATCTCATATTCTGTGAATGTGTCCCCATTTTATCAAATTTTAAACAAAAAATAAATTATTTTAATTTGGATCTCTTAATGTAATTCTTATTACCTCAAGTTTTGCTTCTTGTATTTGAATTTATGATTATAATTATTTGGTTACCTTTCTTTCCTTGCTAAGATTATATTCATTTGTTCTGCATACTGCTGCTTTTTATGTTAAGTGAGTATGTATGTTAATCATGATAATTTGGTGCCTGGATAATTGTCCTAAGGCACATAGGATTATTCTGTAAATTATATTTTACCAATGCTACACAATCTGATTTAAAAATTACATAAAGGTTAATCTTAAGAAGAAAATGTCCTTAAATGAGTATGATAGATAAATGTATTTGGGGCTTATAATTTTTTGTTAAAATGCAAGCTATATATTTTGGTTTTTGTCTATGCTTAATTACAAAGGCAGTTGAGTGAAGTGGAAAGGTCTGAGATTTGTAGGACAAACAGCATTAAGCTGAGGAAATTACATTTGATTCATAAGGCAATAAAATACTAAATTGCTAATACAGATCACAGGATATTCTGGTGACTTAGGCTGCAGATAAGATTACAATTGCTTGATAATATAAACAATTATGCTAATGCAATACATTATACACAATGTATAACTCTATTAGCCTGGCACATAGTCCTGAAAACATTTTTTTTTGTTTGACTCTCTTAACATTTTTTTTTACCTACTTTAATTATTTTATGAATGTGACCTATGGTGAGCCGTAAGGTCATCATCATTTTTAGCCCCTATGGTGTTTAGGACTTTGACTTGCATGTTGAAAATGCTTTTAGGTTCTGTTGAATAACTCAGAAACTGAGGAACATAAAGGTTGCTGTATTTTCCGTTTCAAATTAATCAGGCTGTAAAGATTTGTAAGGATTTTGACCAAACACAGGTCAACCATGCTGAATGTTAATGAAACTTATGTGAAAAGTACTCCCCAGTGACTGATAATCAAGAATCTCTACCCTTTTGCACAATTTTACATCCTGTTTTTAATATTATTATCTTGCTTCTGCCTGAAATATTTTCTTTATAAACTGAGGCTTTTACTCAATTTATTAACATGCAATATCTTCCTGGAGGATTTTGTTTGTTTGCTTATTTATTTTTTATTTTACTTATTGATTTTTTCTTCCTCACTGAAACAAAATAATTTGGAAGCCTTGTCACTGTGTGTAATCCCCTCTGTGATCCCAAACCTTTTCTCCTTGTTTCTTTTAATTAACTAATATGTCAATCAGATTTGTACCGCTTGTGTTTTTACCCATTATCACTGTTTGTATAGAGTTTTAGTTTAATCTGTATGTATATTACATCCACCCAATTCTTTGATAAGCTTGAGTTTTTGTGTCGATGTGAGAGTAAGAGAATGTTCAGAAAGTCGATAGTTTCCTCATAAAGGCTTTTCTAAAACTTTTCTAAATCTTAGGAAGAACAATACTGCCATCTTAAGGCAAATGAATTTTTAAGAAACGCCACCAACTTTTGTTACACATTTTAGATTTGTATTTCACATTTTCATATTAGATTTAGAATCCAACCTGATCTGAAAAAAACAAAACCTAATAAATCACAAGCTTGATGAAATTTGTACAATATTCTCAGTACTGCCTCTGAAAATATTCAAGATTTCATAGAATATATTTTTTAAATCATGTATTTATTTTACCCTAATACATACTTTGATTTCAGAAGTTTAGTCCTTGCCTCAAAATGCTAATTTGACACTTAGGGGAAATATCGACAATGGCAAGGGTATTTTAAGACCTAGAGTTTCACTAATGATATGTGAAAAATTATATAGAAATTTACCTGACATGCAGAATTAAGACTAATGTTCTTAAGTCTAGAGAAGCAAATGCTAGAGAAGAATGTAAAGTATAGCTAGGAGTAAGCCATATGGCGTAGAAAAATTGTTGTTATAATAGAAGAGAATAGCTTAGAAGGAGGAGATATGGAGTAGCATGCTATCTGCTTAGGAGACCAACTTGAAAAAAAACATTTGCTGACTGGTGGCATAGAGGTGAGCATTAGTGGTACTTCAAAAGGCAGAATTGGGAGCATTCTATGGTTATTATAGCTGGGTAACCTTCAGTTAAATATTTATACTTCCTTACAGTGTTTCCTATTTTCAGAAAAAGTTTTATTGTAAATTAGAAGTTTGAAGACCTCTAATGTCTACCATCTCAACATCTGTCATTTACTCAGTCTCTCTATTTTCACCTGCTATCTCCTAATTTCCAACTATCTTCTAAGGCAGCCTAGCTATACATTTCATCTTTCTCTAGCATTGGCTTCTCTAGATTTAAGAACATTAGTCTTAATTCTGCATGTCATGTAAATTTCTATATAATTTTTCACATATCGTTAGTGAAACTCTAGGTCTTAAAATACGTTTGCCGTTGTCCATATTTCCTCCAAGTGTCAAATTAGCATTTTGAGACAAGGACTAAACTTCTGAAATCAAAGTATATATTGGGGGTAAAATAAATACATGATTTAAAAAATATATTCTACGAAATCTTTAATATTTTTGGAGGAAGTACTGAGAATATTGTACAAATTTTGCTGTTCTAAGTATAACCTCTATAGTCTGTGCTCTTAGACCCATCCTTGTTCCCTAGGAAATAAATACAGTAAAGTCCTAAAGCTTTCACACTCAAATATACTCAAAATAATATCCCCATAATCAATTTCTACTGCCTATACACAATCACCATGCTAATCCACATTTCTGATCATGCCAAACACTAACACAAAAATATTGAAAGCCTTCATCATTACAATATAATGAAATTGAAGCTATCGTACCACTAAAGAGTGTAAACTAAGGAGTACTGTTTAGTTTTTCTCTGTATTTCATTAGTCTGTAAATATTTATGCTTTTATCATAAGGCATGCTCACTTTCCCTGGACATATTTTCACATTTCCCTTTTCTCACTTTCCTTTGTATTACTGTTTCCTATGTCTTAAATCAACTCTTCTCTAATTGCCAGGGGCAACCCATTCCTCAGTGTAGTATTCTGCCTGTGTAGTCAAACCAGTTAAAGTTGATTCCACTTGTCATTTCTGTTTACTTATTGTACTTTGAATCTTCATTACATAGTCTCATAATTGATACTGGAGAGTATGATTTGCTTTGTTAGGAAAGGCAATGAGCCTTGGTTATGTTTAGAGTCTACATTTTCTAATATAGATCTCTGCATACCTTTTTATGAATAAAACACTAAATTTTTATTGGAAATATGTTAATTAAAACTCATATTTTACTATTTTATCTTCTACATGACCCTGGGAAAAATTACTTCATTTCTCCAAACTTCTGTTTCCTCAAGTAAGGGATGAAGGCAATACTTCTTTTTGCAGTGACACCACAACATGGGTAATAGAAACACGATTAATACAATATTTATTTTATAAATATAACATCCTGTTATTATGAATGAAAATTGACTTCTGTCTCAGTCCTCAAGTATACATCTTCACTATTCTTCATTTTCACAAACATCTTCAGAATTTTTGTTTTTTTGAGATAGTTTTACTCTGTTGCCCAGGCTGGAGTGCAGTGGCGTAATCTTGGATTACTGGAACCTGTGCTTCCTAGGTTCAAGCAATTCTCATACTTCGGGCTCCCGAGTTGCTAGGATTACAGGCATGCACCATCATGCCTGGCTAATTTTTGTATTTTTAGTGGAGATGTGGTTTCACCATGTTGGCCCATCTGGTCTCGAACTCCTGGCCTCAAGTGATCTGGCAACCTCGGTCCTCCCAAAGCGCTGCGATTACAGGTGTGAACAACCAAGGCCAACCCCATCTTCAGAAAATTTATACACGATATATTCCCTTTCCCTATTGACTTTCTCACCACCAGATTTTCATGTGTTGTATAACTATGCAACATATGAAGTATGTCATATGTCGTAACTATTCTAAATGACCTTTAAGAGTTCTCAACACTCTTGGTACTGTTAATAAGTATAAATTATTTCTTTGAGCATAGCCCTGACAATGACAATTTAATGTTCAAAATCTATCATGGCTCACAATTACCCATGCAATTAACTATGAAAACTTACTTAAGAACCTAAAACCTCAAAGTGTGAACCAAGGTTGAGGAACTGTTTATAAATAACACAAAACGTCTTTTTTAAAAAACTTTATTCTTGCTACGCTTTTCTCCTGAATGATCTTTTTCATAAATTTTCAATGCTTACACCAGATTGATTTTCCTGCATAACAATAATTCCTGAAGAAAATAATTTCTCTCTTCTTTAAATTTCTGGAATTTCTGACTTTTTACTATGAGATACATTTACTTACATCTTTATTACAGGTATGTATATGCATGGGTTTTCTATTTTACTAAATACATTTTACGAAATACAGTAGGTACCAACAAGTACTTGTCAAATGAACTCTTTCCTGAAAGCCTCAAAAAGCATCAAACTCTGGGAATAACCTGATGAAATGTCTGTTCTCAGAAAACACTTTTGAAGTACGTTAGATGAGGGCATGCTCAGAATCAGAAAGACATGTTACATACCGTTTCATAATTATGATGAAAAGTCATGAAGCGTTGAATAAAAAATGACAGTGGGCATGGAGATGAAGTGGCCAAGAAGTGGAAACATGATAATGTGACTGATTTTATGAGACTGGAGGGATGAAAAAAATGAAGCCCAGGATTTAACTGTCAGGTTTTCAGCTTCAGCCACCTATTAAATGACAGTGTTGAGTCTTAAAATTAGTAACAAGAAGAGGAAACGTATGAGTCAATAGACATTGAATTTAGTTTGGGATGTCACTGGGAATAAATCTTTCATAATGATTCAGTAACACTTTGCAGGCAGACTTAAATTTGTAGGAGGATTGGGGTTCATTGCAGTTCATAGGCTTAGGGAGTTTTTTTTGTTTGTTTTTTAATTGTGTTTATTAGATACAGTTGATGAAAACATAATTTAAACATATTTATTTCTTTAAAAATTTTATAAGTATATACATGTATATTTTATGTGGCACGTGAGATATGTTGTTATACACATACAATGTGTAATAAGCACTTCAGAGTAAATGGGGTGTCCGTCACTTCAAGCATTTATCATTTTTTGTGTGTATGTTACAAACATTCCAGTTATATTCTTCCAGTATTTTTAAAATGTAAAATAAATTGTTGTTGACTCTAATCACCCTTTTGTGCTATCTATTTTGTTGTTTGTTTGAGACAGGATCTCACTCTGTTGTCCCAGGCTGGAGTGCATTGGCGTGATCTCAGTTCATTGCAGCCTCGACTTCCGAGCTCAAGCAATCCTCCTACCTCAGTCTCCCAAGCAGTTGGGACTATAGACATCCACCACTATGCCCAGCTATTTATATATATTTTTTGTAGAGACAAGGTCTCACCATATTGTCCAGGCTGGTCTCAGACTCATAGGCTCAAGTGATCCTCCCACCTTGGCCTTCCAAAGTGCTGGGATTATAGGTGTGAGCCCCCACTCCGGGCTTGTGCAATCACGTTCTAGATCTTATTCATTCTATCTAACTATATTTTTGTACTCTATCAGGGAGTTTTAGAATATCTCGCTTATTAAATAATGTTGATACTATAATAACTTATTAGGTAACAACACTTCTTACAGTCTAACTGACTTCTTCCAGGGACAGAATAAATGAAGTGAACTTCAGAATTTTTTAGTTATTCTGAAATTGTCATGCTTATCTTTCTGAAGTTGTAGCATGTAAAATGTTTTCTACGTGTTTAGAAAACACATTTTACATTTACAAAAATGTAAAGTGCTTTCTAAGTGTTTAGAATAGTAAATTGTTTCCCTTCTTTCCTTCCTTCCTCCCTCCCTCCCTCCCTCCCTCCCTCCCTCCCTCTTTCTCCCTTCCTTCCCTCCTTCCCTCCCTCCCTCTCTCTCTCTTCTTTCTCTCTTTCTCTCTTTCTCTCTTTCTCTCTTTCTCTCTTTCTCTCTGTCTGTCTCTCTCTCTCTCTCTCTCTCTCTCTCTCTCTCTCTTTCTCTCTTTCTTTCCCCGAGACTGAGTCTGGCTCTGTTGCCCAGGCTGGATTGCAATGGTCCACTCTTGGCTCACTGCAACCTCTGCCTTCTGGGCTCAAGCAATTCTCCTGCTTCAGCCCCCCAAGTAGCTGGGATTACAGGCACTCACCACCACACTCAGCTATTTTTTTTATATCTTTAGTAGAGATGTGGTTTCACCATGTTGGCCAGGTTGGTCTCAAACTCCTGACCTTGTGATCTGCCAGCCTCAGCCTCTCAAAGTGCTGGGATTACAGGCATGAGCCACCGTGCCCGTCCAGTAAATTGTATTTCTAGAGTTTTTTGTATGTACATTTTATACTCCCTCTTTATAATAGAATTCATACCTTTGATTTCTTAATATCCACAATGATGTCTTTTATAAAAAGTATTTATTTTTAAAGTCTCATACCAAAAACTAAAGAAAATAGTATCTGCAGAAAGGCTTTGAAGCTACAAAAAAGACTCCAAAAATTTGCATTTCCTTCTTATATATTAAATAAAATAAAACTCTTTTTCTAGTCTCCTAGGAAGTAAACTAGAGTAAGTTATTAACCTAAGATGTATGGCTTAAAAAATATTCAGAGAGAGAAGCTATGGTGCAATAGACAACAATGTTTAATAGGTAAGGCTTAGAACTTCCTAAAACCATCATGGAACAGATAGAATTTTTGAATACCCCTTTGAAGGTAAGGCCCAGTTTCAGAGGACAATCCAACTACCTTTTAAATAGGAATTTAAAATATCAATATCTTAGTCACTGACTGATTTATCAGAAAAACTATAATTCTTAAGAATGAAAAAGATGACTTTAAATCTGAAAACAGTATTTGTTAAATGTCGTAATTTAGAAAATGCCTAGTGTCAATTTCATTTTGACCAATATATTAATTTGTAGCTGTGCTACTATTAGATGGTAGAACCTCTTTTCTTTTTGTTGTAACTCTGAGTCTTAAAAAATTAGGATAGAAATCTTTATTGTTGCCACTGGGTAATACTCTGTTTGCTCTGATAGCTCCTAAATTTTAAAAATTATATTTCAAAAAAATTAATGTTCTAGTTGATTACGTCTTAATATCAAGTGGTATAATTGAGGTAGGAAAGCTTTTGGGCTTTGTAAGTGCTTAAGGGAATAATTTGATCAAATCCTGATCAGTAAGAGTTTATGATAAATAATTCAAAGTAAGTCAGAGTTACCATGATTCTGATACTTTATGCTGAAGTATTGAAAACCTACAATTCTTATGTCTTTCAAATTCTCAGTTGGATCAAACATAGGGATTAATTTTAACTAACCAATACTCTTCTCAGCACCATTTCACTTCTTCAGTGGAAAACACTTCAAGACCATTAAAGTTTCCAATAAGGCATACGGAGTAGAATTTTTTATAAGGAAAGGTCTGAATTTATCTAAAATTCTTCCCATTGGGGTATAGAAACTAAGCCTATACTCCATTTATTTACTCTCTAAATTGTTACTGCAGTCTCTGGACAAAGACATGTCAACATAAGTGCCTCCTGACTGGGTTTAGTTTAAGTCCATTTCTGTGCCTCAAGGTGGTTGATGGTTGGTTTATAGGCTGACAGTGCCAGGATATTGTGAGAATCTCTAAGTTGTACCAAAGTCCCTTTTCTTTAAGGAAGAATTTGGAAGGCAGTAAAATATCTCTCTCAGTGATACACAGAGTCCACAAAATGAATGACTTCTAATATTTTCTTGGTGAAAAAGACATACTTGAGGTTTAATATTGATAGTCTTGAAAAATAGCATAAAGAATAAATTAAATTTGGCATACAATTAATGGTACGTCAGCAAAGACCTGTAAGCGTATAACGATTTCTCTTAATCATTTGCTTTAAATGCACTTTGTGACAAGCTAAATAATTCTAATGTAATACCATATCTATAAAAACACTGACCTTTGAATCAAATATTTTAAATGTAATAAGAAAAACACCCACGAGTTCTTTTGTTTAAGAAAAAAAAGATTTTATTCTGGTAGAGGCTTCAAGAAATAAATTAGAGGCCAATTAGGTCACTAAATTAAAGGGAACATTCTCGGGACAATAAATTCTATCCACAGCCATAATCTATAAAACTCCTCTAGCAGTTTGAATATTATACATGGAATTTATAATCACTCCAGCGGACCCACCTGCAGGATGAAGATCAGTTCCACATCATTCAAAATTATATTCTCCATTGGGAAGCAGAAAGGGAGAGCACAGAAGCAACATTTTACTATCTATTTGATTTTCCCGGAGTCAGAACTAACTACTGGAAAACATCCATTAAAACATACCACGTAGGACACAGTAGTGGAATGTTGGTAACTGTGTCAATTAATGAGAATTTATAGTCAAAATAGCCTTGCCATAATTCTTCTCATTATCTCTTCCATTCTAATCCCTTGCTTGCCAATCTTTCTGAGTGCCATATCCAGATCTAGACAGAAGTATTTTTAGTGTATTCAGAATTTCTGAATTCAGAATTGAATTCAGGCTGTCTAAAGCCATTTCTTCTCACACATCGTCTGCTTCTTGTTTCTTCTGCCCCTTTTTTGTATGCATTTGGCTGTATTGGCTGAACCACTGTCAGAAACAATCAAGTGCAACTATAGACACTAAACTAAGCATTAAAAAACCGAAGACAATCAGATGGCTGTTTCCCCTAGAAATTTTCAATTGATTGGAATCTCAGGTAGGGACTGTGAAGAAACATTTGAGCCCAATGCAGTGGATCATATTCAGGGCAGTCTGACATCATTTCATTTGATTTTTGAGTCATTAGATCCACCGTTTAACCTGTAACATCTTCAAGGTTGCATCAGAAATTTCCACATGTGATACAAATATACTTATGTTAATGACAGTCATTGTCTGACTGAATTGTTTATTTTTATTTCTCAGGGAAAGCAACGAAGGTTATTCTGTTTGTATAAAGAGCATTAAGAGATAATAATAGTCAGTAGCCCCACCTATCTGCCTCTGAGCAGACTACCACCACAGAACAATCTCAGTTTTTTCAAAGTTAAATTTTGTTTAAAAATAATGGTTTACATAATACAGTATTTAACTTCAAAGTGATTTGGCTTCCTGTGTTTTTCAGTTTGTTTGTTTTAAGAGAAGGGTTCTTGCTGTGTTGTCCAGGCTGGTCTTCAACTCCTGGGTGCCTGGGTTCAAGTGGTTCTCCTGCCTCAGTCTACCAAATTGCTGGGACTGCAGGCATGAACCATCATGCCCAGTCCATGTTTGTGCTACTTGAGAAGATGACTAAAGTCATTCATTAGATTACTGTATAACAAAGTCTAAGGAAAAACTTTAACAACATAATAATGAAATAAAATTAAGAATAAAAAAATTTCTCCCTTGTTTGTTGTTTTGTCTGCAAAATAGATCATTTGTTTTATGCCAAAATATATTGTTAAAGTTTTTTGTAATTATAGCTTATTCTTAATAATATGGATACAATTCTTTAATTTTTTAATTCAATATTTTTATTATTATACACAAATCCTTAAGTTTACCAGCTAATGCCTATTTCCAAGTCCTAGAAAGCATCAAATCATTAGAAATAGCAAAGGATTTGGACACATTTTGCCTGATTCTGCAATCGTGTGATGATCTGTCATTGTTTTACCTGTACAGTCCTTAAAACCAGGTAAATAGCTTTCAGAAGCATTTATCAATTTAATTATTTGGGGAAATATAGTTACTATATAAAAGCAGAATGTTTTCTTTTCATTATTTTAATCATTTTATTTAAAATATTTTCCTTTTGTAACAAATTTAATTTCCTTTTGCTTATAACATGGAAGTCCTGTGGTCTGGAATTGGCCTTTCTCTTCTGTCTGGAGAGTAAGACAATTTTTGTCATGGGTGCTTGTTGCAGTAATGGTGAGATATATCTTACGACAGTTTTAAAAACTGTATTATGTTTTCCCCAAATATATTACTTTTAGCAAATGTATAGCTACCTGTTACTTTGACACAATACAGCTCTGCAATTCTATTCATTGATATTTTATATACCAATAAAGAAAGCCTTGTTTTCTTTTTGTAATATCAATCAATAGCTTACATGCCATTTGAGATTTTCTCTGTTTTGTACTACTGCTCAGAGGGAGTGTATAGTTTTAAAATTATGTTCAGGAACTTTCAGCTGACATTACATAATATTGAATCTTGATGGATTGATATCATGTAAAATCTTGCTTTGCACAAAGTGTAGGCAAAATTGCAATATAAATATCATGACATGAATTTATGCTGAGGCGAAAATAGAGTTACCTGGCAAGCATTTTATTCCAGTTCCATGCTAAATGATAGTGGATTGGAATTCATTATTATGATTATATTATTCTGTGTATTTGTATTAAGTCCACCACACTGATATACACTATCTTACATGAGAAAGTGGCTATTTTAAACTTATTATGGATTATTGTATTTCTGTGCCATTAAATTATTTTAGTAATACTTTAGTAATACTTTCTGATCATCATCTTAAAAGGTTCATTACTCGTGAAAAAGTAGATATTTGAAAAATAAAATTTTTACATTATGGAAACTATAAAATCAAATCTTATCTCAGTTTTAATCATCAAATAAAAAACTTTACCACCTAAAATTTGGACAGGGGAGAGCAATACATATTATCTCTCTCTACATTTAATCTTTAATTTGCAAGTTGATGTCACTCTTTTCTATTACTATTTATTGAAAAATGGATGCTCTCAAGTTAATATAATATAAGTTAGAAATAATACTTATGTAAATATCAGAAATAGACCAGGCATGGTGGCTCACACATATAATCTCAACACTTTGGAAGACCAAGGTGGGAGGATTACTTGCACCCAGGAGTTTGAGACCAGCTTGGCCAACATGGTAAGACTCCTTCTCCACAAAAATACAAAAATTAGTCAGTCATAGTGTTGGGGTTCTGTAGCCCCACCTATTCAGGAGGCTGAGCAGGGAGGATTCCTTGAGTCCCAGGAGATTGAGGCTGCAGTGAGTTAGGATCATTCCACTGTAGTCAAGCCTGGGTGACAGAGTGAGACCCAGTCTCAAAATAAATAAATAAATAAATAAATACATTTTAAAATCAGGTCGCTAATTTAAGCCACTAGTAAGAGTATGAAAAATTATAATATTAAATTTCCATTATATTTTATTCTCCAAATAAGGAATACTGAATTCTGAACTGGCATAAGTGTATATTATTCTTTAGTCAGCATCTTTAAGATCATTTTAGAGAATCTTTAAGGTCAGCATCTTTAAGGTCATTAGAAAATGACTAGAATGATCTTTAAGGTCATTAGAGAATGAATAAACGTTTTATACTATGTTGTACTTGAGTAAATATTTCTTTAAATTAAACATCAAGATACAAATACTGTGTGGTCCCAGAATTAATTTCTATAATTTATGAATTCATGTAGACAGCGTTTTAAAATCAAGTTCAAAAGTCTTTAAAAATCTGTATTTTATTTACTAGAGGCTGTTAACATCAATAAGAAGAGAAAAATCATTTGAACATCTATTATTAATGACTATTTTTTTTTATTACTTAAAGTAAGCTGCCACTATAAAAACTGAATAAGAAGATGGGAAACAGAATCAGTGGAAATATCTGTATTTAATCTAGTGTATTTCTTATCCCTAAACATTTAAAATATAGAGAGAGCCTATAAGAACACAGATACTATACACTTCTGCAGATAATGCAAATTGCACACTGTTCACTTGCCTTTTTATGTTTGTTTCCTTTTCTATCTCTTTTTACTGATTATGTTTTAAGAGTAATAAAAAACGAGTTTTCAGTAGAGCTGGTTTACACACGCTACCTCTAAATAAGGATAGCATTTTTCCCAATCAAGTGGCTTCGTATTACCAAAAAAAAGTAATATCATGGAAGAGAGAGATGTTACTCAAAGAGTACTCTCTATATATTTCAGAATATTTACATCACTAAAATAATCTCAGTTTAGAAAATAAAGCAGAGTGTTGGCAAACGGGAATTTAGTTTGTTTTAGGAATGCAAAGAAAGCTTCCGAGGAAATGAAAGTATGGGCGCCTTCACCGTACTAAAGCAGCTTAAAAGAAAGAAGTCCTACATGCCTGCAGTTGTTCTTTTTAAATCTTTAATTTTATTGTTCTACTGTTTGCCTTTTTAACTCCCTGTTGATTGGTTGTGGGTTGCAATAATTTGAGAGGTGTGGCCTAAGTTATAACTAATGGATACAAATATGTCCATGTTAGGTTACTAAGTGATTAGCTTTGCTTCCAAATCAATTAAAGTAAATTTAGAGTTACTCTGGTAATAAGGCACTTAACATACACTTGCTGTCTAGTGGCATAGCTTGGTGGGAAAAGAATGGAATAAATTACATGTTTTCTGTATCATCTATGACACAGCCTATAATCTGTAGAAGCTCATCTAGTTGTCACTCCTGTGAATGTTACTCTCTTGTGTTGCACATACAGACACCTATCACTGAATGTAAGCACTACGGTTTTAGGAGGCTATGTTAAGTTAAAATATATGTTTCACCAATTGCCTCCTAAGTGTAGTGATTCTAATGATTTCATTTTTCTTTATTCCTTCACATTATGTTGCATAATTTTAACTGTGTACTTTTTTCGGCAGAATGTCTATTTAGCACCCCTTATAAATAAAGCTTTTAAGATATTAAGGAGCTTAATAATATGTTAATCATATTATAGGACAAATATAGGACAAATATAGGAAGCAATAGTACTTAATCAAAAATGCATTAATAAGAAATTGAGATTTTTATAAGATTGTCAAGTAAATTATGGCATGAATTTTATACTACAGAAGAAAGATGATTCTGTGTCTGTTTGTAAACATCAATATTCCTGCTAAGGGAAAGGACCTTTCAGACAACAAGTATTAAGGAGGCCACAGCACACTGTAAAAGTGCATGTGAAAATTTATGCTGTTTATACATCAAAGTAAGCACTTGGATTAAAGGAATAATTAGACAGCATTATTGAACAGTTAAGTAATAAGAAAATAATACGTTTTGAAATTATTATGGTCTGTAGACAGAGGGCACATGCTTTAACTTATTTTTTCAGCTGTAATTATTATAGCAATTATAATTTAATTCATCACTATGCATGCACTGATTGTGTATTTCAATTCTTCAGTAGGGAGGTACTGTAACTGTGTTTATGACCCTGGTCTACTTGAGGATCAGTCCCATGATATTTTTCTCCATAAAACCAGTCAGATATATTATTCTTTTTTACAAAATTATTTATTGCTTATCTTTATTTAGGAGTTGAGTTTTATGAATGTTATCAGTCAGAGTATTCTAGGCTATGTTGCAGTAACAAAGTGTCTCAGTATAATTATTTCTTGTTCACATTACAAGTGAGAAAGTGACAGCAGGTTAATCTCCTTACTTAAAAGGTCTAGATTAAAGACGGCTCTGTGTCAAAATGCAATCCTTAAATAAACAAAGTAGGAAATAACAGAATGTGATAAGCTGTGTTCTGATTCTTTTTTTTTTTTTTTTTTTTTTTTTGAGATGGAGTCTCGCTCTGTCGCCCAGGCTGGAGTGCAGTGGCCGGATCTCAGCTCACTGCAAGCTCCGCCTCCTGGGTTCATGCCATTCTCCTGCCTCAACCTCCCGAGTAGCTGGGACTACAGGCGCCCGCCACGTCGCCCGGCTAGTTTTTTGTATTTTACGGCTAGTTTTTTGTATTTTTTAGTAGAGATGGGGTTTCACCATGTTAGCCAGGATGGTCTCGATCTCCTGACCTCGTGATCCGCCCGTCTCAGCCTCCCAAAGTGCTGGGATTACAGGCTTGAGCCACCGCGCCCGGCTGTGTTCTGATTCTTAACATTTCTGTCCAAAGTTAGATATTTTGGTCCCATTAACATTTTATTGGCCAAGGAAAATCACATTACCAAAAATAACTTCTACAAGTGGCCATGGAGTACAAGGCACCATGCACCTCTGAGGTAAGAACTAGAAATATTTGATGAACAGTGTTGATTAATTTCATAATTGTAACCCAAAAGTATGAGAAGTAAGATACTTGAAATAAATTGAGAATGTCTCCAATTACATCATTAATGCTTTGAGGTAAGACACTCCGTGTCATGCTAATGTCACAGCCCCATGCCAGAGCATTTAAACCTAACACTCTTGGGATAGAGCTTGAACGTAGTTTTTGCAAGCTCACCTCATGGTTCTAATGTACGTTTCTGACTGAAAACCACAGTTGTAAAAATGCTTCTTGGTAACACATTTGTCTTTGTCAAATACATTCATTTAAATCACTATTGCATGTCTGCTATGTGACAGGTGTAAATATCTGCAACTTAGTAGTTAATAAACTGAAGTTTTCTAGATGAATCCATGTTTTAGGTACAATAATAAGTACTTAAAACAAGAAGTGTTTAGTCAACTGTGTAACCATATAATGTAAATCATCTTATTATTTTTCAAAAGATGTAACACTATTAAGAGGAGATAATAAGAAATATAGTTGTCATTTTATATTGCTTAACATTTTGTCATATTTAGTAAGGCAAGCTTTAACTAGACCTAAGAATCAACATAATTTTTCAGCCAGTTCCAATCAGTTAAATTAGTGCTAATTTGGTTGAAGTTTATTTAGTCAAAAGTAATGCATTCTAAATTCTAACATATGTAATACAATCTTTATTTTTTCTTATTTTCAAAATAAAGTTATCATAATAATGGATTTTAGACAATTTCTCATAATTTATAACTTATTTATAGTACATTCTTGCATTGTCAATCTTTACAAAATTAGATCTTTCTTATTTGAATAGTCTATGTTTTAAATCTGGTTATAGAAGTTTTCAAGCTAATTCTCTCTCAAACAAGTTAAAAGGTGCCAAATTACACATTCTTTGAAAAAGAGCCAATTTAAAGTCCCTGTTTCAGCCCCAAATTGTCATGATGTTAATGCTGAAATGGCTTGCTGATTTTCATTACCAGCACATGAGACAATTAAAAAAAAAAAAAGAAATTGGAATAAATAATGGTATAACTTTTTCCAAGCTATTACTTGTAATTAATAGTTTGTAGATTCAGAAGAATGTCAATCCATTTATTCTTCTGATTTTCACAACACTATACCACACTAATTGAAATAATCAAACTCATCTAGTTTTTACCCTTTTCTTACAGAAATGATTTCTTTAAAATACTAAGGCTTTTCTCTATCTTTTAATAGAAAACATTTAAATACTCAATTGAACACTTGACTATTCTCTTCAGAATTTTATATGAAAATAATTCCTTTTAATTAATTCTTAAATTATTAATAATTATCAATTGTTAAATTCTTTTTTTAAAAAAGACACCTACATAAAATATTTGGAATTTAGTGTCAGTGAGTGAATTTTTCTACTGACACCAAATTATAAGTCACTGAGATGAAATAGAAATTTAAAATACTTAGCTAATAAAAGTCACTACAATATATTCTAGATAACTAGAGTCACAAAGATGCATTATGACCTTTAAATTTTTTAAAATTTATATACAGTTTTATTTTTCTTTAGAATCTATTTTATATTTATCTGGGAAAAATGGTGTATGAATTACAAGAAGCAAACAACTCAAGATGTATAATATATTGCAGATGTATTCAAACCTTCAAGCAGATATTCAGAACTAAACTTACATTAAATTATTATTTAATTTATTATTTAATTATTATTATTTTGCAAGTATATTGTTTAAAACAATGTTAGTTTAAATTCATATAACAGGAAGAGAATAAAACTATTTTTAGTAACCAACTTCTTAGCAAGTAAATAAATTTTGGTCTCTCAAAAAAGATTTCTAAATTTATTACTTAGATTCACAATCACTACCGTAATTTGCATACATGAAAAGGCAACAGTATTATGTTTCCATAAATAAGGGGTTGTTCTTACTGGGCACCCTTCCTTAGAGAATTAACATAGAGTGATTAAGAACAAACAGTTGTTATAACAAAGACCAGGTTTACAGAATTAGTTCGGCCATTCACTGGAGTGTGTTTTTTGTTTTTGTTAAATATTAAGCTACTTAATCTTTAAATATTCTCACCAAAGAACTTTGAGTAACAATACAAGCATTTGAAGATTGATAGGAAATTAAATTAGATAATATGTGAATATATCTTAATACAGTATCTGCAAATGAGTGAATGCTATATAGATTTAGCTATTATATTCATTATTTTTACCATTTAATCACTTTTACTTTTTTCATAGAAAAAAAAAAAAACTCTCCAAGAAGGGTTATTATTGATTGCTATTAAGTAGGGAAATATAGAGAGATGTTTTATTTTTAAAATTGCATGTGTGTGGTAGAGCAAATAGACATCCAATAACATAAAAAGGTTATTTTTAATGTTATTGGTTAAAGGTTAATGTTATTGTAATTGGTTTAGGTTAGACACATAAACATTAAAAATTCTCTAAGAAATCATAAAATTTAAATTTTTGGTTTTAATGACATTGAAAGAGAATGTCCTATTGTGAACAGTGAGAGTTTCACAAAAACACTACAAAAGTTAATAAAGAGTAGTTTGTTTGCTTATTTTAGATTTGATAATTTTATAGAATGCAAATTTCTCCTTCAAAATTATGAAAATTTAAAATGCACCTGTTTTAAAGGATGGCAAGAGTTTGAGCAATTCAGATAGCCCTATTTGACTTATTTTCCTCATCTGACTAGGAATAATATTAGTTCTTATGCTACAGTATTATTTTCACAATGAGATAAGTCATGCATGAACCCATAATACAGTGCCTGGCTGTGAACACTCAATAAGTTAATAATTAACAATTAACACTCAATAATTAAAAACTAATAATGAAAACTCAATAAATTACTATCTTTATATTTAAAGCTGTTTAATGAAAGTATTTCTCTAACTTTGTAATTTCACACTTATTTTTTTCTTAATAAATGTAAAGCTTTAAAATGTTTTACAGTATGCTTCAACCTTTCCTCCTAACAATCAATCTCATAAATTCAGGTGAGTAAGTTCCATTTGAGCAAGTTTACTTCTGTTGAGATTTGAAAAGTATATGTGACCTGTAAATGTTATCAGAAACAGTAACTCTATTTGACAAATGGCCTAATCACGCCACTCTAGATCAACACATTTTTCTTGTTGTAATAAAATGTCTCTTCTAAGAGTGCATATGGATTTTAACTTTCCTGAATTTCTATAAATTTTTAGCTACTTTATAATACAGCTTTGTCCTGGAAAACTGAAATGTTCCACAAGGTAAATGCTCACCCTATTTTGCTGCATGCCACACAAAAGTCACTTTCAAGGTTTAGAGAATAACTATTCTTTGGCTCCTTTTTTTTGACAATTGTCAGTTTTTGAAAATGCACAAACCTTCCTTCTCATTGAAAGGAAACATGGAACATTCAATATCAGGGGTCAGCTCAACATTAGGAGGCTATTTAAAAACATGGCCACATTTCTCCTGGTATAAGTCACTATGCCAATTTAGAAGGAAAACCAGGCTGTACCAGAACTTTAAATGTCCAAAAGTTTCTTTAATCATATTATAGATTTTCACAGTAGTGTAACTTTGTTTAATTTTTATAATACAAATTAAGTTAAAAATAAACTACAATTTTACCGCATTAAATGATCACTTCTAATAACGATGTGCTCTTGCAGCTGATAATGATTCTCTTTACTCTCATTCATTTCTCACTCTCCTTAAACTTTAGGCCAGGTGGTGGCTCATGCCTATCATCCTAATACTGTGGCAGGCAAAGGCAGGAGGATTGCTTGAGTCCAGGAGTTTAAGACCAACCTGGGCAACATGGTGAGACCCTGCCTCTGCAAAAATAGACATAAAAAATTAAAAAAAAAAAAAAAAAAAAAAAAAAAAAAGCTAGGCATGGTGGCATGCCCCCATAGTCTCAGCTACTCAGGAGGCTGAGGTGAGAGGATCCCTTGAGCTCAGGAGTTCAAGGTTGCAGTGAGCTATGATCATTCCACTACACTCCAGCCTGAATGACAGAGTGAAACCTTGTCACTATTTAACAAAAAATAAAGCAAAAAAAGTTCTTTACATTTAAAATTTGCCTTCCATGGAAAGTTATTCTTGACAGCTTGGCCTGAATTCTGATCCTTTCTTTATCTGTGATAACTCCAGTATTACTCTGCAAATGCTAAAGTTGATTGGTGTGCAATTACATTTCAAGTAGTTTTAAATTGTTCACTGTTAACATATTATGATGTAAGATATTAATATAAGCTATGGTTGAAATGGCTGACAAACTACATTTAAACTATTGACCCATGACAGACCCACTTTAAAGAAAAGCTTGTAAAGAAAACCAGTCACTCTTCAACAGTAATAGGTGCAACAAGCTGTTATTTACATGGTGCTAATATTTAACATGAATTATAATTTTGTAATTTAAACTAATTTAAGGTGGTATTAAATTAACTTCCAATTTTCAAATGTGGGTATGTTAGGGTTAGTACTTTACAATCTCTAGCTTTAATATAGAATAGAAAGATTATTATATTGGTGGAAAACTGAAAAATCAAAAGTAAACTGAAAACTCTTACAAAATTCAGCCTGCAAATATTGTATTGCCCAGCAAGAGAAAGGAAATGATATTTGCCACATATTTGTAAGATCAAAGCTGCTATAATGTACCACTAAGTCAAGGAGATCTACGTTCTGAGGTAGAGAATGTACTTGACAATTTAAGAGGAGGTGACAATAAAACACAATGTTCTATATCAGGTTTTATTGTGCTTAAAAACTATTTGCAAAAACAAAATCAAAATCATGTTATCAGGCAAAACAAACATATCCTCCCTACTTTACATGTATCCGTGTGGGAAATATTACTCCTGAGTCATAATCCAAGATTCTCAGGACAATATTTCTTACATTCCTTCTTATGGATTTTTTTATACTTGTTTAATGGAACCCTGTGAATTTAGGGATAAGGTATTATCTGTCCTTGTTTTCCCAACACTGAACAAAGCACCAGCAAAACAGTAAGGACTCAGCAATAAATGAGCAAATGAATGAATGAAGGATTATTATCTGTATTTCTCCTAGTTCATAGCAAGAACCTTAACAGTAACCAAATTTTTTGTTTAATAATTTTACTTATTGGAATGTAACAAAATAAATAATTCAAAAATAAATAAAGCCACAAAAAGGATCATAATGTTATCATATTGAGCTAACTCAAGAATAGTATATGGCGAAGTCAATTATAAGATGCATATAAACATATAAATAAAAAATAAAATTTTATAGTCAGACTAAAGCTGATAATTATGAGAACATTACAAATAATTTGAAAATATTATTGTATTTTAATGTTAAGTAAAACAGTAAGAAATAAAATATTAGATCCTAATTTTGAGATCATTGTTCTTTTTTAAAATAAGTATACTATTACCAAAATATATTTAAATAATTTATTCTGAAATTGAACACTGGAATAGTATTTTATTTTATTTTATTTTATTTTATTTTATTTTATTTTATTTTATGCTGTTAATTTTATTTCTGTGTTGTTTGGCATGAAACAACAAGTTAAGTTGTGCTCTAAGCCCTGTAGGTTTCTGTTGTGTTTATTGGGGGAAAGAGATCTTAACAAGAGAAATTACGGTAACCAAAATGAAACCAATTTCCAGAACAGAAAACTGGCAATGATGACTTTAGTAATAGAGACTTGAAATACTATATTTTAAAATGAAAAAGGTATTAATGAACTTCATTTTGTTTGTAAAAAACCAATAATAATTACAATGGTAATTACAGTGATTACAAAATTCTCGCCTTGCTTGGAATCAGTTTGCAATCAGTTTCTACTGAGGATTTTTTTATGTCCACAGCCATTGCTCTTAAAGGTTTAAAAATAATTAACTGTCTTTTTCGATGCCTTAAAGAATGGTGTACCACAATATACTGTTTAGTGAAGGAGTTAGAAATATTAAAAATGCCTTCTCACACCTAGACCATCTACAAATAAAAACATTTAAAGGAAGAATAGGATTTTTACACTGTTTAGGGAGTTCTTAGCACAATGGAAAAAGACAAATTGTTCTGGCTTCAGAGGGCCTTGAGGTTGACCCCTGTCCTGCAACTTACTTGCTGTGTATCTGAAAGTATTTTTCTACCCTAAGCCAAAGTATCCTGACCTAAGAACTGAAGATAGCAACTCACCCCACGTAATGGTAATTATAAAAATTATAACTGTATGTATTAGTTCGTTTTTATGCTGCTGATAAAGGCATACCTGAGACTGGGCAATTTACAACAGTAAGACGTTTAATTGACTCATGGTTCCATGTGACTGGGCAGGCCTCATAATCATGGTGGAAGGTGAAAGGCACGTCTCGTATGGTGGCAGACAGACAAGAGAAGAGAGCTTGTGCAGGGAAACTCCCCTTTATAAAACCATCAGATCTCATGAAACTTATTCACTATCAATAGAATAGCATGGGAAAGACCCACTCCCATGAGTCAATTATCTCCCACTAGGTGTTTCCCACAACACCTGGGAATTGTAGGAGCTACAATTCAAGATGAGATTTGGGTGGGGACACAGCCAAAGCATATCACTGTATAATACTTCACATCTTGAATATAGTGTTGTATTGACTGATGGTGGTGTATTTTATAATGTATAATGGGAGAAAGAAAAAATGTATTTAAATATATGGAACTGCTAAAGCAGGAATATATTGGGTGAGAATAAAAGTAGCCAGCTTTTTGGACTGAATTGTGTTGAATTTACTACATCTTTGTAGCAGGGTTCCTAATCTTAGTGGTGTGTCCACAATAGGTAATATGTACTGAAAGTATGATTCCCCTCACATCTTGGGCAGCTAAGTAGAACTTAAGCGAGTGATGAATGGATGACTCCGGCCAGAGAAACCATGCTCATATTAATAACATGATTTTCTGGGTGTACTCTGATAGAAAAGAGAATTTGTCTTGAAGCTATGCAACTGTTAGGGTGTTTTACAGAAAGGTGATCCCGGAGACTATGAAGAAAAATATCATCAGTGATGGCATTATGTATTGGAAATCTTGTATAATTTTTATAGCACTATTTGTATGAGAGAAGAATGCAATGGTGGTATAGGTGTATTTAGATGGAAAGATGGAAAGGGACACTTAAATTCTATCCAAGTGGCATGACAGGCAGTAGAATATCCTTCTGGCCATCAAGATGAAAGGGGTTATATTTTCCTATTGTTAGACTCTCACTTATACAATTTCTATCAAAAATATGTAAAAGTGCAAACATTATAAATTTTTATATATAACATCATTGAAATTTTTTGACAAAAATCTGGAAGTCTTGGACTATTATTCAACCTTATCTGAATAATTTTGTAGTTATGAATGAAAACATAAACTCATAAACATGCTTAAAGTCGTTTGTTTATGGAATTGAAATCTTCCTATTAAGATTACTCATTTATTAAAGTTTAAATTTATTTTCTTAAGTATAAACACTGCATTACCATTTGGTTAAACAAGGTTGAACATACCTCTAAAAAAATATACATGACACAACTCCTAGGGATATGCAATGCTTCACAATATGTTTTCTAAATCTTCAGTCAATTTATTGTTTTGAAAAATAATACAAAGTCAATTGGTTTTATGTTCGATTTTAGTTTTAAAATTGATTTTAGAGTGATGAGGAGGAAGATAAAGCTGAAAACCAGGTGTCCAATGTACATTCTTTCATCTTCTAATCCCACAGCATGAAGCAATCCTGGATATTCATTGTGAGGTATATTTTTTCTAGGTTAGAGTCTAAATTTATCTCCATTATAAATCGTCATATTCATCTTTTCACTGGGTCATAAAGTTGCCTTACCTTTTCTTCTTTCTCTCCTAGTTATTCCCATTGTATTTATTTTTGTCCTATATTTTTCAACAATTTCTTGACTTGGTCTTTCCAGCAATTTCTGTATCTTATAGAGTTGGATTCAGATTATTTACACACAAAAAATAAAATAACAACCTTCTGGAGATTCTATTTTCTTGCATTCATTTCATGCATCTAAATCATGTAAGATCTAGCCCCTCAATAAATCCCAATACCCCCAAATAGTATGCAATCTCTAATTATGCTGTCTCTGAATTGATCATTTCTTGGCTGCTACTTGTATCAATATCCTTCATGCTAATGAATATTTTTTAATTGCTCTCAATCAATGTTTAGCATCCAATAGCATTAATAAGTGTCTAAAAGCCAAGAAATATCACCTTAAATGAAATATTTGAAACCACTCAAATTTACTGGGCACATGCTGGGTGGTTTATATTTGGATGTTCATGAAGACTACATGCTGTGTATATGTAGAATTTATTATCAAACTGGAATACACATGCTGTGAGTGTACTTTTTCTCAACTACCTCAGAAAAGAAATATTTGCAAGAATTATCTTCCTGTATCACATTGCCAAACTAAAACTACTTAATATACACTACTGTGAAGTTATTTTTAACAATTTTCTACTAGATTTGTTCAGAATGTATATTTTGTTACAAACTTTTGTGATTTGGGGACTCTGCCAAAGTCAAAATCCACACTAAAAGATATTTAAGGATCAATATTTTAAACTCATGTTCAAAAATACGAATACCCAAATAAATTTTGAAATCATTACATAAATTTGACCTGTTTTTTCGTTGTCCTTCACTAAGACCTTCTTATGAATTGGTTATTTTAAACTTATAAAATTACCATATTAAGTTGTTTTCATGCTGTAATCATGAATGAGCAAACTCTTCAATATACATTTGCTCCAAATCAGCTGAGAAATTTATAAAATTAAAATTTTATAAAATCTTAAATGTTAGTATGAAAAAATGACTAGTTTACAATAAAGTTTCAACTTTATTTTGTTTGACTAAATTTGTCTAATTAGATAATTATGTCCTAATAGCTAACTGTTGCAGGACACTCAACTTAATCTTTTACTTAGGTGCAGAGCAGTTAAAGAAAAAATATAAAACTAGGGTACCAATTGTGGGATTTACAGATTTTCTCTGTATCCATCACTGAATAGCTCAGATTAACTGATGCACAATTGACATTGTTGACTATTGGCAGGCATCAATGATTCCGCTAACCTTTGTTATTAAATTTTGTTGCTTGAGCTGGGCGCAACAGGTGGTTTTGTGTGAGTACACATGTATACAGTGAGTCTTTCATTGGTATCTTAACATCAAATGTATAAAAATTGCCTTTTAATTGTTATTTATTTTTATTTTTTTGGAGATAGAGTCTTACTCCGTCGCCCAGACTGGAGTGCAATGGCGTGATCTCAGCTCACTGCAACGTCCGCCTCCCGAATTCGAGCAATTCTCCTGCTTCAGCCTTCTTTCTGAGCAGCGGGAATTACAGGCGCCCGCCACCGTGGCCTGCTAATTTTTGTATGTTTAGTAGAGACGGGGTTTCACCATGTTGGCCAGGCTGGTCTCGAACTCCTGACCTCAGGTGATCCACCGACCTCAGCCAACCAAAGTGCTGGGATAACAAGTGTGAGCCACTGCACCTGTCCAAACATTGGCCTTTTTAAGCATGGCATGACTCTCAAAAGACATTTACTTCCTTATGTTTTTGTGATTCAGAAGGTCTTCCATATAGTTTATTTAGCATAATGTCTGACATATAGTAAGCACTCTAAAGCTTTCTAAAAATCTTTAGTTTTAATTTATTATTTATTTTATCATTTATTATTTATAAATAATTTATGGCATAAGATTGAATTGTTCATATGTTTTCTCATTTTAATATCTACCTTACCTCTTTTGCTCTTGTAGTAAAAAAGTACACATGGTTATTTTCTCCTAAGCCATCTTCTCTGAGGAACAATTTCAATTTTTTTTCAGGTATCCACATAGTTCTTACACGCTCTGAGGAAAGAAAATGCCAGTTCTCACTTTAGAAGTGGCTAACAGGTTGAAAAACACTCTTCCTGTGTCAGATTCTGGGAGAGGACACATTTAAAAATGTAGTATTTTTGCTTTCATATGAAATTTGATGTGGCTTCACCCTTTGGACTGTCTATCATAAAATACATACTAAAATTATTTATCTACCTAAAAACAATCATACAAATTTTTTTTGTCTACTAAAAAGAAAGTTTAGCAAACATCAGTTATAATAACAAATGAAAAGAGAAAAGGAGGCAATTATTTTTTAAAAAAAGAAATGTCTGTATATAGCATATTTATGCATATTATGCATGCATAAATATAGCATATTTATGCCTGTTTGCATTGAGCATTTGTTGTTTCTTGCATATTAATAAGTTTATTTTTATTTGTAATTATGTAGTTGTCTATACTACAAATTATAACTTTGTTAGTACCCACATAATGAAATACTTGAAACTGAATTTATGATTAAACATTTTCATAAACATAAAAACAATTCCTATATAAAGCAGCAATGTATTAATCACATATATTAAGTATTCATTATATGAATAAGCTCAGGTGCTCATATTCTTATCATAAGTTAAAAAAATTTTTTCAAAAGTTGGTGAATAATTTGCAACCTATGTGACAAAATTTCTATGTTCAATTCTGTTTCAATATTGCCTTTTTTCCTCTGTCTTATCCAGCAGTTTCATAGTAAAGCTTGGTTATATCTATGAATCCGATTAAGAAATATTGAATAATTTGCAACCTATGTGGCAAAATTTCTATGTTCAATTCTGTTTCAATATTGCCTTTTTTCCTCTGTCTTATCCAGCAGTTTCATAGTAAAGCTTGGTTATATCTATGAATCCGATTAAGAAATATTAATAACAACTATAGAACTAAATTTTTTATTAATTGATTCAGGTATGGTATATTTTGTTTACATTTATTACCTTTTAAAAATATTTCAGAATTCTATGAATTCATTACTATTTTTTATCTCCTTAATGAACATGAGGAAAATGAGGCTTAGGAAGATTAGTAGCTTGTCTGAAATCACCTAAATAATGAGTAGAATAAAAGAAATGGAAGTCAATTTTTTAGCTCGGTCTCCAAAGAACATCTAAATTATACCCATATATTTTTCTTAATTTTGTAGAATATAAAAATAAAAAATCAAGTAGATGCAGAAAGCTTATTTGATTTAAATATTGAAAAAAAAATATTTTTTTGAAAACCTATCTGAAATGTTCTAAATTACTCTATATCTGTTTTCATTTTAAAAAAGAATTCTGGCTGGACAATGTGACTCATGCCTGTAATACCAGCACTTTGGGAGGCTGAGGCAGGTGGATCACTTGAGGTCAGGAGTTCAAGACCAGCCTCACCAACATAGTGAAACCGTGTCTCTACTAAAAATACAAAAATTAGCTGGGTGTAGTGGTACATGCCTGTAATCCTAGTTACTTGGGAGGCTGAGATAGGAGATTCACTTGAACCCAGGAGGCAGAGGTTGCAGTGGCAGGAGCTGAGATCGTGCCACTGCATTCCAGCCTGGGAGAGCAAGACTCTGTCTCAAAAAAAAAAAAAAAAAAAAAAAAAATTAGAAAGAATGCTTACTCATGCTCTTTTTTTTCTGTAAGTATTTGATGACTGGGAATGTAATGAACAGATGAACAGAAGGGAAACATGACTTAGAATCGTAAAACAAAATTAATTACTTCAACAGCTTCTGATCAAACATCAAATTTCAGTAGTTTCCTGGGATGTTAAAGATCTGCCCTGTTGTTGCCTGACTTTTTAATGATTGCCATTCTAACTGGTGTGAGATGGTATCTCATTGTGGTTTTGATTTGCATTTCTCTGATGGTGAGTGATGATGAGCATTTTTTCATGTGTCTGTTGGCTGTATGAATGTCTTCTTTTGAGAAATGTCTGTTCATATCCTTTGCCCACTTTTTGATGGGGTTGTTTGTTTTTTTCTTGTATATTTATTTGAGTTCTTGAACTTAAAGTATAATAAAAAAATTAAGAAAAAAAGAAATATAGTGACTTTTAAAGGATATTCACCATGGAAATACAGGTATTTTACACTTAAGATGTCTTCTTTAATTCCCTTTTTAAAAAGAGAGATCAGCTTTGCTTACAAGAAGTAGAAGAAGAAATTACTAGAAGTTTGTGGTCTATGAATTAATAAACATTCCCAGACCAAAAAGGTACCAAAAATTTGGAGGCAAAACTAAAATTATAATGTCATACTAAAAAGGCAGTAATATACTTCTTCCTTTTATGTATTTATTTATTTTACAAATATTTAGTGTACGCATACTAATTGTTTGTTACTGATTTAGTTGGGTTGAACGACTAGTTTAACCCATTTTGGCTTCAAGTAACTGACAGTCAAATAGGGAAAGCAAATAGTAATGCTTGTAATAACAACAACAAAAACACAAAACAATACAAAATTTAAATTCACCGTGTTAAGTACTAGGAACATGACCAAAATAAACATGTAAGAAAAAAGATGGAATCATTAATTGCAACTGATAGTGTTTGTGGATAGAGGTTTCTATGTGAATTTTCAGGGAAGAGAGGTGAGTCATATTTCTGTTCTGTTCCCAGAACAGAAATGCCCACCTTGTGTTTTGTAATCATGATAGGCTTTCTAGGATAACAAATGGCTAGCCAATGGCTTTCCAACATTTTTGAAAATAAGCTAAGGAAAAACTATAGGATTGAAACAAGCATCGTAGGGCAACTTCAAATAATTATAATGAAGAATGTTGATACAATACTTTAAAGAATAAGGAAATAAAGAACAAATATCATTTACATAGCTAGTCAGGGGATAAAATATAATATAGTCGATACCATATCAACTTGAAACATATATTCCTTATTCACTCACTATTTTTACAAACTAAAAACTTAACAATTTAATCACCTGAAAATGATTGTTTCTTCTAGGAATTCCTTAGATCCAGCATGCAGCCCATTAGCATTATTTTTGTGACTCCTCAGGGATCTATCCTTAGGCACATTACATAATATACGAAAGAAAAAAACTGCAAAAGATGCTAACCATAGAAAATATGTTAGTATAATTTTTATTGAGTATGGCATTTTGCGGGTGGTAAACTCAGTTATAACCTTGAAAAGGGTCTTCATAAAGTTTTAGCTGAAAATATGACTTAAAATAACATTTAAATAGAAATTCAAATGATGACTTTTCTATCTGCTTGCTCAGAAATTTGATTAAAAGTGTTTAAGATCACAGGCTAAAATGTAGCCTAACCTCAGCTACATGTTTTTAAGGAAAAGAGAGCAACACTTTTTATTCTAAACCTGTCTCCCATGCATATTTTATTTTTCTTTTGGCAGTTAAACTGCGCATTTCATAACCTTCATCCAAATAAGTGTCTTTTTCCCTCTCTTTCATGCCTCCCACTGATAAATAAACACAACCATCTACAATGGTTTACTAAGATAATTAAGCTCCATTTCACTGGGTACTAAAGTCATTTGAACACTTGTGTCACCAGCATGCACTGTTAAAGATTCTGTCAAAATGAATTAAGTGTTGGATTACTTTTCTAAAAGTTTATCCCTGCTTTCTTAGAGGAGCACATGGAGACCAACTCATGAAATTAGAAAAGGATCTCTGCACACAGGCTGCTCTTTATGATATTTCAGAGGATTTTGGTATTGCTTTCGTTGGTATTGATAATTCAAATGAAATGTATTTCTATCTTTCCCTTTTCAAATAAACCTTTTCGCTCTTATTATAGCATCTTTCCAGTTGCTTGGCATTGTTAGTATTAGATTGCATCTGCTTCAGTGCATTTTATTTACAACCATCTAATAATATTAGAATATGAGTATAGTGAAGCTTACATAAATGATGAGAATAAAACATGAAACCTTTGCGAGAGACTGCCTTTGCAGCATGTTTTACAAAACCCACAAGAACATAAAAACAAACATAATACAGTTTCTGATCAATGACAAAAGCTCTTAAACAGATAATTGTATCATGCATCAAAGTCTGTTAGTGTTTTAAAAATGAAAATACACACCTAAAAATATTAAGCTTCTTTCCAGGAAGTAATTTTCTTTCACAAATTATCATAACAAATACTGAAGAAGTGTGCACTGGCCTTGAAAAGTTATTCATTCTTTCTTATGATTATTTAATGTACTGCTCATAAGCAAACTTTAATAAGAGACTTTCAGTAGAAAGTTATCTACTGTCCTGTGAATTTCTTAAGCACTAATGGTCTAAAACATCATATTTTATGCACATCATGTGTTGTCTGTAATAAAGTTTTAACCCTAAAAGTCATCTGTTTCCTGCTACCTACTATATGTACTAAGAGGGTATATTGTAAACTATTTCTATTGCTCTATACTGTGGCCTTTGGTATATGATATTCTCATGCCTGATCTGTTCACTTTAGAAACACCTATCATACCTGCTGTATATAATTTCTTTTCAAAATGTAATGTGCTTGGTTTTCACCTTTTACTATATTTCCTTGCTCACATGTTATTTTACTTTAGCGTTATCTTTGAATTGCCCACTCTCTTTTAACAATAATGCTGCTATTTATTTTTGTGGTGCTGTTTGAAATAAACTGTGCTGTTGGTCTGCTTTGTCAGCTACTTTTCATCCAGCTTGTTTTCATTCAGTGAGTTTACCTCTTACTAAAACAAAAAGATGGCACAAACTTCTAATGTCTTGAATACTTCAGACTTTCAAAAACGGGGTTTTTCATTATTCTCTTGAATTTCCATACAACCTATCTTGGTTTTAATCTATTTTTTTATAAGTTCTAGATCCATGCAACTCAACACAGGAAGTGATACAAATAAAACTTACTCCAAGAGCTATCACTGGAAATGTTATTTTGTTTTGAAACTCACTGTAAGTGGTAAAAATAACAGAATTCCAAATAACCCATCAGTGTCATTCTTGGAAGAAGTGATTTTCTTTTTCAGGAGTGGTAGAGTTCACTTTCTTTGATAAAGTATTTGGTAAAAGTAAACAGGCCGAGAACCACTTGAACAGGTACATTGTAAGTGTTTTTTTTTTTTTTTCAAACTTGAAATTCTATTTTCTGAAGTAATTCTATTTTATGAGTAAATCCCAAAAATAAAATAAATATTTGGTGAGCAAAGAAAAAGATTTTAAAACATATTAAATAAAACAATAACTCTTTCAAATGTTGTGTATAACTTGGTCTTAGGAAAATAATATAAAGTAAAATAAATTGCCCCAAAATAAAATAAAATATTAAACAGGATTCAATTCAAGATTATGATGATAAATACACATATTTCAACAGTGTAAAATTCATATTTATGTGCATAAACTTTGAATCCTATCCCGTTTTTTGATAATGGGCTTTTTCTGTATCCAAAGAATCTGTTCCCTACAGGGTTTTGAACTAGTGACTCTTAACTGCAGAAGCAGCAGCTCTACCTTTTGTGTATATTTCTAAATCAATATCACAATGGACCCCTTTTCTGGGATCTAGGAAGAGCAACTGATTAAAAGTGACTATCATGATTTATTCAATAATTATGTAGTGAGTCTGGAGAACTTGCAGAAGTGCTATGAAAGAAACAAAGATGTGCTTTTGTACCCCATGTGTTTATAATGGAATGATGGCAGATAAAGTAATGTTTAAAATGTTACCAAACAAAGCATCAAATGCTAGGTGCTATATGAGTATCAGCAGTAATAAGTGACATAGATTTTGGAGGAAAGGGCAAAATGAACCACTATGATTGTGAAGAATGTTCAGGACATTGTCACATGGACCTTTAAAATAAATGATAAATGGAACTTTTGTGGATAAGCGTTACAAAAGTAGATGGCATTTAATTTAGAGATAGTAACATAATTCCTCTGTCTTGATTTATCAGTAACTTTGCAGGTTGGTAGCTAATTCTAAAGTGATAATTCTATAGTATAAAAGCACTTGTGCCTTTCAAAATGAAATTCTAAATGTCTTATATAACTTTGAATGTAAAACTACTTAGTAAAGTAAAGCTAGTTAGAGATCTCTGGAAGACCCAACTTATGTGGTTAGGTCCGTTTCCAATAAATGCATTGCTTCCGGCTCAAAGATTCAATTGCTGTGTTTTTCTTAAGATTTAGCTTTAACAACTGTTAGTCAAATAAACATTTTATGTTTAATAACCTATTGTCTTTTGTCTCCTTTTTCAGTGCAATCTTAAAATGGATTCATTTTCTTGAAATCTCAATAGACAGCAGGAATGGAAGAAATACATTTAATTCATTTAATAATGAAGTCCCCTGTGTACAGGATATCATTATGGCGAGGGAGATCTAGAATTAAACTGCCAGGATGCTGATCTTGAGGCATCTCTTAGGAACTGTGTAACCCCAGGCAAGTCTGTAAATTGAAGATGAAAAAGAAAACCTGTCTATTAGGGTTTTAGAATAATTAAATAAGATTATGCATATTAACAATAAATGCTTAGCATCTATCCCATAATAATGATTCAATAAAAATTAATAATATCATACCCTCTTTTTAAAAAGCATCAAAATGATGGCAGATCATTTAATAATATTCCTTTTACATATTCATATATACAATACCTATATAATAATTTTACAAAAGATGACTAATATATTGATTTTACTAATTTTGCTCTTTATATATAACTATACAATAAAGTCTTATTTTCTTTTCCAAATAAATTTTTTTCTGAAAAAAATGGAGAACTAAGAGAGTAGAAAGAATATGAAAATAATCACTGAACAACCTAAACGTGAATATTTTGAGGTCATAATAAAATTTTAAATAAATGTGTGCATTTTTTCTTAACCAATAACCTGAAATTTTGCTGTACGTACTGATCCGTAACTTGCCTCTTTTAAAAAAAATTGCTAACATTTTCCACATTCTGATACATTAAAACTTGATTTTCAAGGGTTGCATAGTATCTCATAATACAAAATCTAGCTTTAACAATTCTTAGTTATTTTATGCTAAAAGTGTAAACATTTTATATCAAATGCCTTATGTTTTGTCTCCTTTTATAATTTAATAGGTTAAATTACCTTCCTGTGACATAATAAATCCACATGTTTAAAATGAGAGTAAGATGTACTCAAGACTTTGCAATTCCTTATAAATGCTACATATCTTAGTTATTAATATTCGTTTTTCTTTTATCAATTTTATTATCAGCATCACAAAAATAGATTATTCATAACACCATGTACTCATTTCCTCTACTGGATGCTTTTGGTGCTCCATCCAGATTTCATTTTTGGGGCTAAGATACACATTGCCTGACTCCTGTGAGTGCTGGCTGCTTTTGAATGAGCTGTCCTCTTTCCACAGAATAGTTATTGATCTATAGGATTTGCCAGGCCCTAGGATTATACTATTTATCTTACACTTTGGAATAGTGGCTAGCCAATGATTAGGAATATGTGTGCACAGAAGGTGGCTCCTGCCCCTTCCCTCTTGTCACAAGGTGGGACTAACACTGCAGTGTAGTTCACACTCCAGCACCCCCTGTTGGATCAGCCGAGACCACATCCTTGTGTAGATCCTTCCCCTAACCTATCCTGTTACTCATTTTACCTTCTGAGAGCATTCCTTCAAGAAATCATTTGAGTCTGAGTCTTAGGCTTTGTTTCTAGGGAACTATGAAGGCATTGTCCCCATCAAGATGTAAACTTTTCAAGGCTGTTCATTTTCTAATTTGTTTTAGCTGTTCCAGTTCCCCATAAATTTCAGAAATGTACTTCACGTTTTTTAATACTGTTGTGACTTTGATTGGAATTGCAATAAATCCATAGGTCAATTTGTGGAAAATTCAGAATTTAACAATAATTAGTATCCCATAAATGCTCATAAATGAGCACAATCTATTTCTCCATTTATTTAATCTTTGATTTTAGAATTTACCAGGGTTTTATAGTTTTCAATGTATACATTTGGAAAAAAAAATCTGTAATTATTTCACAGTTTTGACACTGTTGTAAACAGTATATAAATTTTTATGCAAATTGTTTTTGCTAGCACATAGAAATGCAACTGATTTTTATATAAATTCTATACTCAACATGTCTAACCTTATCACATGTCTTTAGATTCCACGTGATATTCTGCAGAGGCAGTCATATTATCAGTGGATACAGACAGTTTTATTTCCTTCTTTCTAATGTGGATGTAGTTCATTTATTTTTTTTGCTTGATTACACTGACAAGAATCTTCAATACAATTGTTTTAGTTATTATTTCGATAGATTTGACTTTTTGTATTCCTTCTAAAACATGTGAGTGGCTTAGATATTGCAATTAGAGTGTTAGAATATTCCATATTTGTCTGGACTTACTATCACCCATGAATTTTATACATTCAGATAATTACTTGTTGGTTGTTAATTTCTGTTTCTTTCGGTTTAAATAGCTTCCTTTAGCATTTATTGCAAGATAATTCTGGTGGTGACAAAATACTTCAGCTCTTGTACCTCTGTGAAAGTCCTTATTTCTCCTTCATGGTAGAAGGAGAACTTTGCTGGATATAAAATTCTAGGTGGAAAGTTTTTGCTTCCTTCCCTTCAGCACTCTGAGTATGTCACACTATAGATCCTAGCCTGTAATGTTTCTGCTGAGAAGTCAGGTATTCATTCCAGTCTTCACAGTCCTGGCTTGTTTGTCCTCATCCTTCTTGAGAGGGCATTCCAAGAAATTCAAGGGGGATTGACTGTTGTGACCTAAGCCTGTAGTCCCTGCATTCATTTCAGCACTATGGTGCACTCTAAGCCCAAGAATGCTGTGACCCTTGCAGACTCCTAGATACACAGCCCTGGTGGAGTTGGGGAAGAGAATTCCCTTTGCTAAGCAAAGTCTCTCATTCTCTTTCCTCTTTTTCCCTCAGAAGGAGGCTTTCTCTGCTCTAGGCTGCCTGGAATTGGGGAAAGGTTGATGCAGGCACTCCCATGGCCACCACAATTGTCATCATGCTTGGTCTGACCTGAAGACTATGGCTTTCCAGAAAAGCACAGTAATGGGGCTCACCCCAGGCTCATGGTCACTACTGCCTGGTTGCTGCTGATGTTTATTCAAGGTCCAAAGCCACCACCATCAGATGGTGAATCTTGCTGAGACTGGGTCCATCTCATCAGAGCAGCAGATTCCCTTCTGGCCAAGGGTATGTCTAGAAATGCTATCAGGAGCAAAGACCTAGAATCAGTGGTTTTAGGAATCTGTCTGATGCTTTATTTTTCTGTGACTGAATTTGTACCCAAATTGTAAGACAAAGTCCTCTGTATTCTTCCTTGTCCTTCTATCAAGTGGAAAGAGTGTCTCCCCAAGTTGTATTCCCTGGAGTTGGAGGGGATGGGGTGACACAAGCGCTCTCATGGCCTTTACAGCTGGTGTTACACTGGTTCACATCCCAAATCCATTGCTTCAGAGACGAGCACAGCACCAGGGCTTGCCCAATGACTGCAATCCTTGTGGCCTGACCACCACTCAAATTTATTTGGGGACCCAGGTTACTTTAATCAGCTGGCTGTGAATCCAGCCTGGACTTGGAGCCTCATGCTGGGGCAGAGGATTCCCCTCTACCCCAGCACTGATCTGAATGTAGACACTGACAAAATTCTGTCTTGTGTTTTATTCTGCTGCCACAGGGCAGCACTGAATTCCAATACAAAGTCTCATACTCACTTTGCTCTCCCTGCAAAGCACACCGATTCTCTTTCTGCCCTGCACTGCCTGGGATTAGGAGAGGTGTGGTGTAGGCAATGCCAAATTGTCCTTCTTAGCCTCTTCAATGTGTCTTTCCTTGTTGTTATGTTAAAACAAGGTATCGGATGCATCCTAACCAGAGTGATTCCATCTTGAATAAAGGCCAGATAATGCCAAATCTTCCAGGTTACATTCCCAGAGGGTTAGGCATTGTTGGTCACAAGATGTTTATGGTTGAGCAAATGAGTTAGCAATGCTAACTAACTAAAGATACAGAACTTATGGAAATGTCCCAAAATTTCAAGAACAAAGAGATTTTTAGTTGAATAAGTTTTGCTTTAAATAGTACAGTCATAATTATTGCTGAAATCAGTAGTTACATAGGAAAATGACAGTACTAATAGCCTGTAACAAGCTGATCACAAGCTTTTATAATAAAAGTACACTATTCTTAGCCATAATATCCTATATAAGCAAGCATTATGTTTAAGGTAGGGGCATTTCTCTTTTTGCTTTCTGAGGATCCTGTATTCTGTGACAGAGTAGTTTCTAATAAACTGTTTTAACTTTACAATATTCTGAGACTTGCCCTGAATTATTTCCCACATGAGATCCAAGAACCCACACTTGCAGTCAGTCTGAGATAAGACTCCTTTTCCAGTAACAAAACTATTGTGATTGCTCCCCTGATATTTTGGTTCTTATGAAGGTGCTCTCTTTGATTTGGTGTTCCTAAGGGGACAATTACTGGAGCGATCTCTTGGCCATTTTGCTCCACCCTCATTATCTTCTTGCCTTTGTCATAATTTGCTCTTCCTAGTCTAGTTTTTTAAGTTGGAAACTTGTCTAATTTGATTGAATAACTTTATGTATTTCTAATACACTAATTTAGTGCCATAAATTTATATTTAATTGATTCTTTAACTGAATGTCAAAAATTTTGGTGTGTTCTTTGTTTTTATTTTCTACAAGATATGTTTAATTTCCTATATAAGACTTCCTCTTTGAAATGTTATTTTAAAATATGTTATTTCCTCAGATTGTGTGAATTTTCTAAATATTTTTCTGTCATCAATATCTAGTTTAATTTTATCATATTCTAGGAATATATTTTGTACCATTTCCATTCTTTTACATTTTCAAGGTCTGTTTCATAGCTCAGAGTGTGTTCTTTGTTCTGTATATACATTGTTCACGTGTCTTTGAAAGCAATGTTTTCTACATTTATCAGGTGTAGTATTTAAAAGACATCATTTAGGTTCAGTTGGTTGATAGGGTTACACAGGTATTTTATATCATTTCTGATTTTCTAGTTGCTCTATTTTTATTGATTATTTGTCCTATTAGTGCCTATTTGTTCTATTAATTATGTGGGGAAAATGATTGAAATGTAAACTATTAATGTGTTTTTTTATTTCTCACTATAGTTCTTTCAGTGTTTGCTTTATATTAGGTGCATGAATATTTAGGATTGATATGATTGCTTCAAAAATTGACCTTTTTATTCTTATGAAATGTCCTTCTTCACTGTGACTGTATTTCTTATTGTGAAGTGTACTGTGATTAACATTAATAAAACTACTCTAGCTTGGTTTTGATTAAACCTTGCATTGTATATTTTATTCTTTCATTTTTGGTTAACCATCTTTTTGACATATTTCTATTTATATATAGATAGATATATCTCTGTATAGTCACTTTAGTTTCTCCCCAGCTGCAGTATTTACTAGCTATGATACTTCATAAATGTAACATGATTTTTAATTAGCAAATAATAATTGTATATATTTATGAGATGCAATGTGATGTTTTGATATAGGTATACACTGTGGAATGATCAAATTAGGCTAATTAACATATTTATCACCTGAAATACTTATCATTTTTTGTGGCAAGGGCATTCAAATCCTTTCTTTTAGCTGTTGTAAAATATATAATTTATTATTATTAAATATAGTCACCATGCTGTGCAAGACATCAACAGAACTGATTACTCCTGTCTAACTGAAAAGTTTACTGTTTCACCAAAATCTCCCCTTTCTCCGTCCATTCCCTCCCTCAGCCTCTGGTAATTATCATTCTGCTCTCAACTTCATGAGTTAAACTCTTCTGAGGTTCCAGATATAAGTGAGATCATGTAGTATTTTTTATTTTGTGCCTGGCTTACTTCATTTAGCATAATGTCCTCTAGATTTATCCAGGTCACAAGTGATAGACTGCATTTTCAAGCCTGAATAGGATTCCATTGTGTATATATACCACATCTTAAAAATCTACTTATCCCTTGATGGGCAATTCAAATGTTTCCATATTTTGGCTATTATAAAAAGTGTTGCGACGACCATGGGACACAGATATCTTTTTGATATATGTATTTTAATTCCTTTGGATATATATCCAGAAGTGGAATTGCTAGATTGTGTAGTAATTCTCTTCTACATTTTTCAGGACCCTCCATACTATTTTCGAAAATAGTGTGCTTGTACTAATCTACAATATCGCCAACAGTCAACATGGGCTACCTTTTTCTACATCCTCACCAACCTTTGTTTTCTTTCATCCTTTTGATAATAGTCAATCTAACAGTTACAGTTGTTTTTAAATTTGATCCACCATATTAATAGAACAAAAGGCAATAAGCATATGATCATCTCAACAGATGCAGAAAAAAAAAATTGATTAAAAAAATCCAAATCCTTTCATGATAACAGCTTCCAATAAATTAAATATAGACAGTCTAGTTCTGAATGCAATAAAGGCCATACATGACAAGCTTCCAGCTAACATTATATTAAACAGTAAAAAGTTGAAGACTTTTCCCCCAGGTTCAAGGACAACACAAGGATGCCTACTTTCAACACTTTTATTTCAACATGGTTCAAGAAGACCTAGACAGAACAATGAGACAAGAAAAAAATAAATCACTCAAATAAGAAAGAATGATGTGAAATTACTTGTTTGCTGATGATATCATTTTATATACAGAAAACCAAAGTTTATCACCAAAAAACTATTAGAACTGATAAACTAATTCAGCAAAGATTCAGGATACAATATCAACTTATAAAAATCAGTAGCATTTCTATACATTAACAACAAACTGTCTGAAAAAGAAATTAAGAAAATAACCACATTTTGATACTACTTACAATAGTATCAAACACCACTTAGGAATAAATTTAATGAAGGTGAAATATCTATAAACAGGAAACTATAAAACGTTAATAAAAGAAATTGAAGATTACACAAATAAATGGAAATATATATTGCATCTATGAATTGATAGAATTAATATTGTTCAAAGGTCCCATACTACCAAAAGTAAATCACAGAATCAATGTAATCATTATTAAAATTCCAATGTCATTCTTCAAATAAATTTTTTTAAAACTCCTAAAATTTATGTGGAACCACAAAGGACACTGAATAGCCAAAGAAATTTTAGGCAAAGAGAACAAAGCTGAAGGTATCACACTACTAGATTTCAAAACATATTACAAAACCATAATACTCAAAACATCATGGTGCTGACATCAAAATAAACAGGTTTACCATTGGTATAAGAAAAAGAGTTTGGAAATTCACCCATGCACCTATAATCAATTTATTTTTGACAGAGATGCCAAGAATTTATAATGGAAAAGAGACAATTTCTTCAATAAGTAATGTTGGGAAACTGGAAATTCACATGCAGAATTAAAAAGAACGTTTATGTCACCCCTAATATAAGAAACTGCTCAAAATGGATTAAAATCTTAAACAAAAGTCCTTGAATTATACTTAAAGTGTGATTCTTGTTTACATACACAACTGGGTCTTGCATTTTTATTTAAGCTAATAAACTCTCTTTTAATTAGTTTTTGGTATATTTCACATTTACTGTAATTACTGATGTTGGTGAATTAAAATCTACCTACTTGGTAGATGTTTTTTATTAGTTTCTTATTATCTTTCATTTTTCCTCTTTTTCTGTAGTGGATATAGGTGAAAGGAGTCCAGGTGGTTTCCTGCTACTCTCATAGGAGCGAATACACTGCTTCACCAGTCTTGCACCAGGAAAAATGCTTTCTCATGACTCTTCCCAGTATTTTTTGTGAACTCCAGGTGGGATTGCCAGTTAAACCTTACAAGAAAGTGCAAACTTGCCCCCAGGGCCTCCATACGATTTCTCTCACTTAATCTATCTAAAGCTTATTGTTGTCCAGCTAAATCTGCCCTAGGTAATTAAGCGCTTGCAGTCCTGTTGCTTTGTAGGTGCTTCCCTTTCTTTAAATTGTGGGATAGTTGATTGCCCTGTAAACTCAGCTTTCTGATGTACCCCAAAGAAAGATAGGAACTTTCAGCTGGGTACAGTGGCTCACTCCTGTAATCCCAGCACTTTGGGAGGCTGAGGAGAGTGGATCACGAGGTCACGAAATCAAGACCATCCTGGTCAACACAGTGAAACCTCGTCTCTACTAAAACTACAAAAATTAGCTGGGCGTGGTGATATGTGCCCGTAGTCCCAGCTACTCGAGAGGCTGAGGCAAGAGAATTGCTTAAACTCGGGAACCCGATAGGTGGAGGTTGCAGTGAGCTGAGATCACACCAGCTTGTTCAACAGAGCGAGATTCAGTCTCAAAAAAAAAAAAAAAAAAAAAAAAAAAAAAAGATAGGAACTTTCAGTTTGTCTGCCTTTTGTCTTTTAACAGTATTATTAAAATTCTTTTTATGTTTCTTCTTTCCAATCCAAAGAGCTTAATGTATAATTTTTCATTTTCATTCAATGCTCCAAAAATATTCAGAAGAAAATGCATGCTATATTTCCAAATAATTGTGTGAATTTTACCTGGAATATTTTTGTTCATGTATGTAATGTGATGTTTTGAAATGTTTGGGAAGGTGTATGGAGATAAGGGAAAGTATCTATAGCATTTTTGTTGTCTGGATATATATTGCTCTTCTGAGATTTTTAAGGTCTGTAAACGTAACCGAGAGGAAAAAAGCCATGAAAAACAGCTAAAGAAAGGGTATGGGTGATGGGAAAATGCAGCTGCTGTTGGCTGTAATTTAGACGAATACTATTGTTACTCATTTTAATGTCTTTCCAATTTGTTATATTTACTCCTTACTGTGTATGAATGAAGCAGAGGGAATTCATTAACTCATTGTCTATCTTTATATTCAATGTCTTTTCCCCTTCTGAAATATGTTTATTTAGTTAATTGTCGCTATGCCATTGAATGTTTGCAATTATGTGTCTCCAGCATATATAGAACATATTTTCCAAAGCAGAATTCACACATCTGGGAGCTTTCTTTCATCAATCTCTATAGAAAAAATAATAAGATGAGAACAAACACTTCTTTCAGGAACAATATCTGCATTCTTTGCCAGGAAAGATACAATTATTTAAGTGACTTTATGGTTTGTCTTCCAATAACCTTACCTGTTAAGATAATATATTGAACAAACTTTTCTTTATGTTATTCATTCAATTTAAGTGCATATCTTGTGCATATTGAATTCTGACAGTTTTTGAAAAAATATGGCTCTGTGCCATGATAATTAACTTCAAATTTGGTGTGATATAGTAACAGTGATGAATTAATCCTATTTATAATGGTAACTTAGGATCATAAAATTAAATTAGTATATAAATATGTTGGTTTCCTTTACTTTTTTCTGTGAGGTTCCAATAAATACATTAATTGAATTTGATGGTTTTCAGTTTTATTATTAACCTATCTCCATTAATAATTTCTTGAGAGGTAACTGGTTGCCATGAGCAAGAACACCAGGCTTAGAGTATGTAGGCATGAATTATATAACCAACTCTGCTCTTCATTAATGATGTGGCTTGGGGGGGCAGTGTAAAGTATGAAGAAGTATAGTGTATGTAAGTATGAAGTAAAAAGTATTAAGGTGAGGATAGGCTTATTTAAGCAATTATCTTATAGCAGCTTTGATTTCTAATCTCCCATATCCTCATTAACACATTTGTAAAACCACCCATTTTCAAATTACTATGGTCTCCCAATACACAAGAATACATGATAATGATCAACGGCAATAATCTATGAAAAAATTCAAAGTAATGCAAAACCAATCAATCTATTAAGTGGCCTAACTGTGCTATTCAGAATAGAGCAAAACCACTCAGTGTAGAAATTGAGAATAAACTACTTTACCATTCTAAACTATGTGTTTCCCAATTAAAAAATAAATACATATACACTCACTATTGATACAGGCTAACCATTCTAACTATGCAGGTGGAATAGCTAAGGTCTTACTGCCATGTTGTAAAGCTGCTATTTCTATATTGAGCCAGAAATTGCTTATAAGCAAGAAGGGAAAAGCTTAAGGAGGATAGAGAATGGGGTAAGGATTTGAGGAGGACACTAAAAATGGGATATTGCATTTTAACTGAGGATTTTCACAAAACATAAATCACTGAAAGTATGAGAAAACTGTGGAAAAGTAAAAATTGGGGTGGTCATACTTTCTTATAACCATTAAGAGCTTTTAAGTTGAGAAGAAATCATTTCTTGAAAGCCAAATAGACACCAAAAATTGATTCATCTGTTCAACAAATAGTGAGTGTTGCCTTTGGGCAAGCGCAGGAATTGTTGTATATGAATTGAGAGAAAGAACAATAAAGTAAGCAGAAAATCCGCCTTCATAGACCATTTTAGTGGGGCGAGGGCGGTATGGCTAATAATGAACGTATAAACAAGAAATGATAGCAGATATTATTAAATACTGTTAAGATATCAAAGAAGAGTGACTGCATTTAGAAGGTGACTAGAAGAAAAGTTAAATGACTGTTTGATATAAGATAATCCAGGAAAGTTTAAGTAGAGAGCATGAAGCTCAGATACAAATAACAAACCGGATATTCCAGGCAGAAATATAGCAAAGGCACAGGCCCTAGGACAAGAATGAATATGGTACTTTTAAAATAGGTAACAGACTGTTTAAATGGGGCTCTACATACTTACATTTTGATTGAGCTATAGTATAATAAATACAAAAATCTATCTAAGACATATTTGCATTTTCAGAGGAAATTTCTGAGGACAAATTTCACTAATCTTCAATCTCAATATCCACTGTAAGAACTTTATGAGTCATAGTGGGTGGACAAGAGTAATTCTATGGGAAGAGAAGATGTTAAGGCCACAGGTCACAGATGTCACTGTGGAATTAAAGTGTAATTTTCAAACAGTCTTCTGAAAGAGATTTAAGCAGGTGATTAGGTGAAGGTGAGAGAAATGAGTAGTGCTTTGATTTCCTTGGGAAATTTGTTTGTTCAACATACTGCTTACAAAAAGAAAGAAGACCAATATGTTAAGGGCATAGAGAATTAAATAGAGTATAAAACAAAGACACACCAGTGGCAAGGGCCAGGTTATGCAGGGCCTTGTAAAAGTGCGAACTGCATCTGGAATCTTAGGAAAAGAATATATGAGATGAAAAGTTCCTTCTGACTTCTATGTGGAAAATACACACTAGTGGGCCAAGGGCGAAAGATTGAATTTCGTTAAAAGGCTGATGTGTAGTTATCCACGACTAACTATGCCATTTGGTGAACAGAGAAAGAGGCTTTCTACATCCACTTGTGACCCATCCTGCTGTTGCTCTAAAAGGCCAACATAAAGGGGGAAAAAGACGGCTTCAAGGACAACCTCTGCACATTCTGTAGAAAAACAATGAATGGGATAGCTCCTCACCTAGGATGAATACAAAATTAAAACTGTGGGATTTATTTAAAAGCTGCAGAACAGAGGAAATAAATATCATTATGAAAACTAACCTCTGTATAAATATTTATTATACATGTTAATAATTATTGAAAATGTCAATTACTGAATAATTATTACAAACAAAACTTTCAAACGTTTTGAAAAAAATTGAGAAGTGTAGTAATTTTCACAGAGGTATGAAAGATTCAACCAAAATTTTCAAAAAAAGAATGACTTGTCAAGATCTGAAAACTTATTTTATTTAATTTTATTAATTTTATTTTCCCTCAACTTTTATTTTAAGTTTAGGAGTACATGTGCAGGATGTGCAGGTTTGTTACACAGGTAAACATGTGCCATGGTAGTTTGCTGCAGAGATCATCCCATCACTTGGTACTAAGTCCAGCATTATCTATTCTTCCTGATGATCTACGCCTGCCCCTGCTACCCACTTCAGGGCCCAGTGTGTGGTGTTGCCCCGATGTGTTCTCATCATTCAGCTCCCATTTATAAGAGAACATGCAGTGTTTTGTTTTCTGTTCCTGCCTTAGTTTGCTAAGGATAGTGGCTTCCAGTTCCATCCATTTCCCTGCAAAGGACATGATCTCATTGTTTTTTATGGCTGCATAGTATTCCATGACATATATGTGTCACATTTGATTTTTCCAGTCTATCACTGATGGGCATTTGGGTTGATTCCATGTCTTTTTTTTTTTTTTTTCCATGTCTTTTTTTTTTTCCATGTTTTTGTAAATAGTGCTGCAATGAACACACTCGTGCACGTATCATTATAATTGAATGATTTAAATTCCTTTGGGTGTATGTCCAGTAATGGAATTGCTGGATCAAATGTTATTTCTGCCTCTATGCCTTTGAGTAATGGCCACATTATCTTCCATGATGGTTGAAATAATTTACACTCCCACCAACACTGTAAAAGTGTTCCTTTTTCTCTGCAACCTCACCAGTATGTATTGTTTTCTGATTTTTTGTAATAGCCATTCTGACTGCCATGAGATGGTATCTCATTGTGCTTTTGATTTACATTTCTCTAATGATCAGTGATATTGAGCTTTTTTCATATGTTTGTTGGCCACATGCATGTCTTCTTTTTGGAAGTGTCTGTACATGTCCTTTACCTTTTTTTTTTTTTTTAATAAGATTGTTTGTTTTATTCTTATAAATTGGTTTCTGTTTCTTGTAGACCTTGGATAGTAGGCTTTTGTCAGATTGATAGATTGCAAAAACGTTCTCCCATTCTGTAGGTTGACTGTTTACACTGACGATAGATTCTTTTGCTGTGCAGAAGCTCTTGAGTTTAATTAGATTCTAGTTGTCAATCTTTGCTTTTGTTACAATTGTTTTGGTGTTTTCATAATGAAATCTTTGCTCGTGCCTATGTCCTGAATGTTATTGCCTAGATTTTCTTCTAGATTTTTTTATAGTTTTGGGTTTTACATTTAAGACCTTAATCCATCTTGACTGTATTTTTGTATATGGTATAATTAAAGGGTCCAGTTTCAATATTCTGCATATGTCTAGTCAGCACTCCCTTCATCATTTATTAAATAGGGAGTCCTTTCCCCATTGCTTGTTTTTTTTTTTTTGGTTCATCAAAGATCAGGTGGTTGTAGGTATATGGTCTTATTTCTGAGTTATCTATTCTGTGCCATTGTTCTATGTGTCTGTTTTTGTACCAGCATCATGCTGTTTTGGCTACTGTAGGTTTGCAGCTCAGTTTGAAGTTGGGCAGCGTGATGCCTGTAGCTTTGTTCTTTTTGCTTAAGATTTTCTTGTCTATTCAAGTTCTTTTTTGGCTTTATATGAATTTTTAATTTTTTTTTCTAATTCTGTGAAGAATGTCAATGGTAGCTTAATGGGAATAGCATTGAATCTATAAATTACTTTGGACAGTATGGACATTTTCATGATATTGATTCTTACTATCTATGAAAATGGAATGTTTCACCATTTGTTTGTGTCCTCTCTGATTTCTTTGAGCAGTGGTTTTTAGTTCTCCTTAAAGAGGTTCTTCCCTTCATTTGTTAGCTGTATTCCTAGGTACTTTATTCCCTTTGTGGCAATTCTGAATGAAAGTTCATTTATGGTTTGGCTCTGTGCTTGCCTGTTGTTGGTGTATAGGAATGCTAGAGATTTTTGCAAATTGATTTTGTATTAGACGTCTGAAGTTACTCATCAGCTTAAGAAGCTTTTGGGCTGAGATGATGGGGTTTTCTAGGTATAGGATCATGTCATTTGAAACAAAGAAAATTTGGCTTCCCCTCTTCCTATTTGAATACCTTTATTTCTTTCTCATGCCTGATTGTTTTAGCCAGAACTTTCAATGTTGAATAGGCATGGTGAAAGAGGGCATTCTGTGCCAGTTTTCAATGGGAATGCTTCCAGCTTTTGCCAATTCAGTGGATATTAGTGTGAGTTTGTCATATATGGCTTTTATTATTTTCAGGTATTTTATTTCAATATCTAGTCTCTTGAGATTTTTTAACATGAAGGGACATTGAATTTTATCAAAGCCCTTTTCTGCATCTATTGGGATAATCATGTGGTTTTTGTCTTTAGTTCTGTTTATGTGATAAATCACATTTATTAATTTGTGTATGTTGAACCAACCTTGCATTTCGGGGATGAAGCCAACTTTATCATGGTAGATAAGCTTTTTGATGTGCTGCTGGATTCAGTTTGCGAGTATTTTATTGAAGATCTTTGCATCAATGCTTATCAAGGATATTGGCCTGAAATTTTCTTATTTATTTATTTATTTATTTATTTATTTATTATTTATTTATTGTATCTCTGTCAGGTTTTGGTATCAAGATGATGCTGATCTCATAGAATGAGTTAGGAAGGAGCCCCTCCTTTTCATTTTTTTGAATATTTTCAGTAAAAAGGGTGTCAGGTCTTTTTTATACATCTGGTAGAATTCAGCTGTGAATCTGTCTGGCATTGGGCTTTTTTTGGTTGGTAGGCTATTACTGTCTAACTTTCAAAATTCATTATTGATCTATTCAGGGATTCACTTTCTTCCTGTTTCGGGCCCTTAGAAGGATATTTGTGTCTAGGAATTTGGCCTTTTTTGTTTAGATTTTCTAGTTTATATGCATAGAGTTTTTTATAGTATTCTCTGATGGTTGTTTTTATTTCTGTGAGGACAGTGGTGATATCCCTTTTATCATTTTTTATTGTGTTTATTTGATTATTCTTTATTTTCACCTTTATTAGTCTAACTAGCAGTCTATTTCAATTTTTTAATAAAACAGTCCCTGAATTCATTGATTTTTTTTGTGTCTGTATCTCCTTCAGTTCAGCTCTGATCTTGGTTATTTCTTGTCTTCTGCTAGCTTTGGGGTTTGTTTGCTCTTGGTTCTACAGTTATTTTAGTTGAGATGTTAGGTTGCTAACTTGAAATCTTTTTATCTATTTGATGTGGGCATTTAGTGCTATACATTTATTTCTTAACATTGCTTTAGCTGCATCCCAGAGATCCTGGTACATTGTCTTTTTGTTCTCATTAGTTTCAAATAACTTCTTGATTTCTGCCTAAATTTTATTATTTATGCAAGAGTCATTCAAAAGCAGGTTGTTCAATTGTTCTGTAGCTGTGTGGTTTTCAGTGAATTTCTTAATCTTGAGTACTAATTCGATTGGATTGTGGTCTTTTACATTTGCTAAGAAGTGTTTTACTTCTGATTATGTGATCAATTTTAGAGTAAGTGATGAGTGATGATGAGAAGAATGTATATTCTATTAGATTTGGATGGAGAGTTCTGTAGCTATCTATCCAGTTAATCCAGAGCTGAGTTCAGGTCCTAAAGATTTTTGCTAATTTTCTGTCTCTATAATCTGTCTAATATTGTCAGTGGGGTGTTAAAGTCTCCCACTATTATTTTGTGGGAGACTAAGTGTCTTTGAAGGTCTCTAAAAACTTGCTTTATGAATCTGGGTGCTCTTCTATTGGGTGCATATATATTTAGAATAGTTAGCTCTTCTTGTTGAATTGAACTCTTTACCATTATATAATGCCCTTCTTTGTGTTGTTTGACCTTTGTTGGTTTAAAGTCTGATTTTGTCAGAAACTAGAATCACAACCCCTGCATTTTACTTTTTTTTTCTTTTTTTCTTTTTTTTTTTTTTTTGAGATGGAGTCTTGCTCTGTCACCCAGTCTGGAATGCAGTGGTGCGATCTCAACGCACTGCAACTTCTGCTTCCTGGGTTCAAGCTATTTTCCTGCCTCAGCCTCCTGAGTAGGTGGGATTACAAGCATGTGCCACCATGCCCTATTTTTTGTATTTTTAGTAGGGACAGGCTTTTTCCATGGTGGCCAGGCTGATCTTGAACTCCTGACCTCAGGTAATCCATCCACCTCAGCCTCCCAGATTGTTGGGATTAGAGGTGTGAGCCACTGTGCCTGGCCACCTCTGTTTTTCTCTGTTTTCCATTTGCTTGGTAAATTTTCCTCCATCCCTTTATTTTGGCCTTATGTGTGTCTTTGCACATAAGAAGGGTCTCTTGAAGACAGCCTTGGCTCTTTATCCTGCTTGCCATTCTGGGTCTTTTAATTGGGGGCATGCAGCCCACTTACATTTAAGGTTAGTATTGTTATGTCTGAATTTGATCCTGTCATCATGATGTTAGCTGGTTATTTTGCAGAATTGTTTATGTGGTTGCTTCATAGTGTCACTGGCCTGTGTACTTCAGTGTGTCTCTGTAGTGCCTGGTAATGGTTTTTTCTTTTTCATATTTAGTGCTTCCTTCAGGAGTTCTTGCAAGGAATGGCTGGTGATGATGAATTCCTTGAGCATTTGCTTGTCTGAAAAAGGATCTTATTTCTCCTTCATTTATGAAGCTTAGTTTGGCCAGATACGAAATTCTGCATTGGAAATTCTTTACTTTAGGAATGTTGAATGTTGGCCTGCAATATCTTTTGGCTTGTAGGGTTTCCACTGAGAGGTCCCTGTTAGTCTGATGGGTTTTCTTGGTAGGTGACCTGGGCTTTCTCTCTGGCTCTTCTTAATACTTTTCTTTCATTTCAAGAATCTGATATTTACGTGTCTTGGGGTTGATCTTCTCACAGGAGTATCTTACTGGGGTTCTCTGAATATCCTGAATTTGAATGCTTGCCTGTCTTGCTAGGTTGGGGAAGTTCTTTTGGATGATATCCCAAAATATGATTTTTAACTTGGTTCTATTCTCCTGTCTCTTTCAGTGACCCCAATCATTCATAAGTCTGGTCTTTTTACATAATCCCATATTTCTTGGAGGTTTTGTTCATTTTTTTAAATTCTTTTTCTCTATTCTTGTCTTTCTGTCTTATTTCAAAAAGAGAGTCTTCAAGCTCTAAGATTCTTACCTGCACTTGGTCTGTCATGCTGTTGATATTTGTGATTGCATTATGAAGTTCTTGTGTTGTGTTTTTCACCTCCATCAGCTTCGTTATGTTCCTCTCTAAACTGGCTATTCTGGCTACTATCACCTGTATTTTTTTTTTTTTTAAATTATGATTCTTAGCTTATTTGAATTGAGTTACAACATGGTCCTTTTCTTCAGTGAAGTTCATTATTACCCACCTTCTGAAGCCTACTTCTGTTAATCAGCCATCTCAGCCTCAGCTCAGTATAGTGACCTTGCTGGAGAGGTGTCGTGATTATTGGGAGGAGAACAGGCACTCTGGCTTTTTGAGTTTTCAGCATTTTTGTGTTGATTCTTTCTCATCTTTGTGGCCTTATATACCTTCAGCTTTTGAGGTTGCTGACCTTTGAATGAAGTTTCTGTGGGGTCTTCTTTCTTGGTTGCTGCAGTTTTCTGTTTGTTTGTTTGTGTTTTCACAGTCAGGCCACTTTACCATAGGGCTGTTGCAGTTTTCTGGGGATTCGCTCCAGATTTCATTTGCCTCAGTTTCTCCCATACCTGGAGGTACCACGAGTGAAGCCTGCAGAACAGCAAAGATGTCAACCAGCTCCTTCATCTGGAAGTTTTGTCCCAGAGGAGGACTGACCTGTTGCTGGCCCACATGCACATGTAGGAGATGGCTGGAGACCTCTGTTGGGAGGTTTCACTCAGTTAAAAGGAACAGGATCAGAAAAGTTCCTAAAGAAGCAGTCTGGCTGCTTTTGGGTAGAGCAGGTGTGCTGCATTTGTGGGGATGCTTTCTCATTTGGATCACCTGTATTCTCCAAAGCCAGCAGGCTGGAGTGGCTGAGTCAACCAAACCACAGAGACGGTGGTTGCCCCTGGGAACTTGGATCTGTCAAAGGTGGACTTCAACCTGCTGCCATTGGCTAGCTGGGATTCCAAGCCAGTGGGTCTTAAATTGTGAGGCACTGTGGAAGTGGGGCCCACAGAATGATTCTGCTTGGCTCCCTGGATTCAGCCCCATTCCTCAGAATATGTATAGACAGATTCCTTATCTTGCCAGGCATCCCAGGATCAGAGTGTGTAAAGCTCCTGGGTCTCTGTGTGCCTGAGTGGCTGCTCTGCTGATACTCCACATTGCTTCACATCTCAGACTCAAGGCCCAGATGGTGTAGGCTCACAAGGGGATCTCCTGATCCATGAGTTTCAGAGATTCATGGAAGAAACATGGTTTTCCTGACAGGGTTGGACAATCACTCACCAGTTCCCTTGGCTCCATGCCACCCCCGGGTGGGCCATCACCCCTCCACCCCTGGCTTTTTCTTCTTCTTCTTATTCTCTGTGGATTGTATTGTTTGCATACTCAGTCCCAATGTGAGAACCTGGATATTTCAGGTGAAGGTTCTGAGTTCACTCATCCCTTTTCATTCCTGTCTGCGGGTGCTGTGGATTGTGGGTGCCGTGGACTGTGGGTCCCGTGGACTGCAGCTGCTTCTTATTCGTCATCTTGGACTAATCTCCAATTCATTTTAAAATAGGCAAAAGTTACTAATTGTCAGGAACAATTACCTGAATTAAAATAAAGAAAATTAAGATTACATATCAGTAAAATTTTTATGTATTAGATGTGTCAAAAAATACGTAAGTTTTAAAATAGCACTGTTGTATCAGCTTTTTGTAAGGGCAACATTTTTCTGCACTGTAGGTTACATTTGATAGAGTGTTAAGGCCTGGCAATGTGACATTTAGCAAGAGTTAGAAGAAATTCATACTATCTATCTCACTGATGTTACCTTTGCTAATATAGCCTAAGAAAAGTATCAGTAGAAAATACAAGTGTACAAAGCTAATACTAAAATCTTACAGTAATTTGGCTCGGACAGGTAGGGTTAAGAATCAAATTTTTATTGTAATTAAGTTATTATCAGCATGTACAGGAACTGTAATAAGAAAATAGTGTTATTTAAGTATTTAAACAGGAATACAAGCTTTAGAGATGGCAGTATCCTGAAAAGGTTGCTTAGTCTGTGTCTCAGTTACCTTATCTCTAAAATGGTAATGATTACATGTATAATTGTTTTATAGCTAGTAGTACTCTTAAAATAACAAATATTATAAATAATGTGACAGTCATAAAATGATATAGTTAAATAATTACATTTGATTTAATATAGATATAGTATACATATAATAATGTAAATTATAGCTGTCTAAAATTATTTAATAGCACAATAATATGTTGATATTTAGGCATACAAGCAATTCCTAAAATTTTAACTGTATTATTATCTTTTTTGAAAAATATATACATGATAGAGAATGAAATAATAAAATGAATACCTATGGGTGTTTGGATAATAGGTGTTTTTATTTATTTTAATTTTATTCAATTTGATTTACACATCATCTATAGTGTTCACGTGTCAGAATTAAGAAAATTAATAACATTTAATCGTATAACCCACATGCCAGTGATAATAATAATATCCACTTTTAAAGTGTATTATGAGGATTAAGTATGATAATGCATGTATGTTTTTTTAACTTCATAGGTATTCAATAAATTGTATTATTACATTTTATTTGGAACTTCATTGCTTACAGCTCTAAAATAAAAAAAATGTACTGAATTACCCATAGGTCAATGTATGCAACCTCAAAATTCTATGACTGGCTTTCAAGACAGCCCCAATGCAGACTTAACCTTGAAATCAGGACAATGTGAAGTTCAACTTTTCTACACAAGAGCTGATCTCCTAATTAAAACATAAATAACATAATTTAACATATTTAAGCAACTCAACGAACTGTCTACAAACAACAGCTCACTGTTTTGCCTAAAATGAATTTAAACTGACATTTATGAGGTGAGCACATATCCAATCATAAAGTTACCTCTCATTTTAACCTCATTTGTTAAAAGAAAATACCAGAAAGTAGACCCTTTTGAGATTTTTAACATATAGAGTATGTGATATCTTTATGCTATAACTCTGACCACACCAGTTATGTCTTTTGATATCTGCTACATTCTTCTCTCAGGAAAATTCAATGTTTTCCAGATATCTTTATGCTATAACTCTGACCATACCAGTTATGTCTTTTGATATCTGCTATATTCTTCTCTCAGGAAAATTCAATGTTTTCCAGATTTCTGTAATACAATTATCTTCTGTGCAGAATGAAGTCACAATAAGTATTGTTGACTCACTGGCTTACAATACACTAAATCAGGACAATAAAATCAAGCAAGCATTTGATCTGGACATTTGAGAGATTCCTAAAGTTGCACAAGAAGATGCTGTATGTCAATTTTTGCCTAAAGGCTCAAGTAATAGAAAATTCAGATCAAATATTAGTGTCCATGATATAATTCTATTTCTTCTGGAAACTCTTTTTATTTACACAATAAATTCAATGGCCAAGGAATTGTGGTAATAAAAATAGAAACAATATATCTAAACACCTAAAACTACTATTTTTCTAAAAACGCTGTTCTGAGAGCTCCACTCATGAAAAGTTACTCAAAATTCTACCTAGTTTCTTTTTAATCATTTTTATAATTTTTGAATTGTATTGCTTGTGAAATTTAATAAGCATTGATTTCTAAAAATTGAATGAATGAGATAACCCAATTTGTTTTAAACAGCTAACTTCTTATTAATATTTTATAGTTAATTGGTAGAGTTTAAATGATTGCACTAAGACATAGGAGCCAAGTGTAAGTATTTAAATAAAAATGCATGTTTTTAAAAAATATATACTGATGAAGAATAAAATAAGGGTATAGTACCACTTTATTAATTAATGCTATTCCAGGGTACATGCAATTTAAAATAATGTAGCCAGAAATTTGAATAATATTAGGTGCATTGCAATTTCATTTCAATTAGACTAGCTAAACGTCAAACCAGGCTGGGCCCTGTGGCTCACGCCTGTAATCCCAGTACTTTGGGAGGCTGAGGGGGGCAGATAATGAGGTCAGGAGATTGAGACCAAAGTGGCCAACATGGTGAACCCCTGTCTCTACCGAGAATACAAAAGTTAGCCAAGCTTGGTGGCATGCACCTGTAGTCCCAGCTACTCGGGAGGCTGAGGTAGGAGAATCTCTTGAACCTGGGAGGCAAAGGTTGCAGTGAGCCAAGATCGTGCCACTGCACTCTAGTCTGGCGACAGAGTGAGGCTCCGTCTCAAAAATAAATAAATACAAAATAAGTAAAACCAAAAAAATTTATTCTATCATGCTACTAAGCATTATACAGTCTGTAAAATAAAATTTGGCCAGTTCAGTTAAGGATGAGGGTAATATTCTAAAACTTGTTCAACAACTTAGCACATTAGTTTATAGCGAAAGTAAAGCAATTATTGTGGCCAGGTGGACAAATCTCTGCATATATTAAAATAATAATCCTAATATTAACATATTGTGGCCTGTTCACAGTGTATTTTGTGTATGAAGTTTGATTAAATTTGACTGGAATAATGATTTACATAAAGTAAACATTTTACAACTAAAGTCAATGTAAGGCCAAACTTTTGACCTAAACCATTGGGCTGTTTTATTATTTTATTTTCCTTTTATTGTATACATAATTTATAAATATAACAAATCAGAAAGAATATTTCCTTATTACATATCAATGCTACTTACAACGGCATAAAATTAAAAGTTAGAGCTAGCAATGAAGGTGATGCTCTCTTTAGTTTCACCAAAACTTTAATTTTTTGAACAAAATATGCTTGTTCAAACTCAAAATCAGTATTTTCAGAAACTATTACTAATTAATCAGAATCGTAAGATATTTAAGTAGTACTAACAAGAAATTTACTTTCCCTACAGTGGACATAGGATGACATTATATATGCAAAGTGTCTTTCTAACTTATGTTTATTTAACTCTGTAACCTCTTTCATCATTGTCTAAGGAAGAAGAAATATATTAGTGCTTTTCTGTTAATTCAATCATATCTGGATATCAGAGTACAATGAATTCCTAATCAGGTAGTGGAGATTATTAAGTGGAGTTTGTAAGGCACACACACACACACACTCACACACACACACACACAACTAAATACATTTAGCTAATTCATGCAGTTTTCTTATTTCTCTTGTCAGTGTAATCAAACATCACATCACTTTCTGATATGTATCAATCTATATATTAGATATTATTACAACTTAATTTATTTCATACTTAGGTTTATAACAGATAGAAATCAAAGCTCAAATAATTCTTTTTGTTTTTTTTTTTTTTTTTAGATAGAGTCTCGCTCTGTCACCCAAGCTGGAGTGCGGTGACATGATCTCCTCTCACTGCAAGCTCCGCCTCCTGGGTTCACGCCATTCTCCTGCCTCAGCCTCCCGAGTAGCTGGGACTACAGGCGCCCACTACCACGCCTGGCTAATTTTTTGTATTTTTAGTAGAGACAGGGTTTCACCATGTTAGCCAGGATGGTCTCGATTTCCTGACCTCGTGATCTGCCCTCCTCGGCCTCCCAAAGTGCTGGGATTACAGGTGTGAGCCACCGTGCCCGGCCAAAAGCTCGAATAATTCTTTACTTCGATCCAATGAATTACCATTCTACCTGTCTTAAGCTATGTCAGTTTCACTGGGAATTATCATTGTAAACAATGAAATGCTAAACTTATTTATTTTTATCTAAACACATAAAAGTTATCTGAATTATTATTTATAGATAGTTTATTTTAGGTAGCACCATAAATAATATCCTGAAAAAGAAGGTCTTAAAAACAAATTAAAGAAATTAAGCAAGAGAAAAGTGAAAGTTGGTGAATGTTCACTATAGAAAAATGCCTTAAAACTATAAGAGAGAAATTCAATTAGTAGTATTTTCTTGGGGCTTGTGGGATAAAATAAACTAATAGAGATCATTATGCTTGCTTTTTCAAGGACAGGAAATACTAGTCAGATAACTCTGTATATATATATTTTTTAATGTTTTTGCATCAATGTAAAAAACAGCTTCAAATCCCCTTATCCCTCATCATTCCTGGACTTGGCCTCCCATTCATGACTTATGCTTTGGCTAAATAATTTTACAGACCTTAGTTAGGTGTCTATTGCTTTCCAGGTTCTGTAGTAAGCATAGACCATGAATGAAAATAGAAGAGCACTTGCTCTCACAGATCTTAGATTTTAGTAGAGAAAACAGGCATTAGTAACATAATCATATATATACATTCACAATTAAAATTGATTACAGTGACCTAAAAAAGAAAAAGATTCTGTGAGCTAAAACAATAACAAAAACAAACAAAAATGGACCCAACCTGGGAAACAGGAATGGAGAAGGTAATTTCACTCTGAATAGGTGAACTACACAATCTCATGAAAGCTAGAATATAAGCAAAGATTATTTCATGCAAATGGATAAGTAGGTTAAAAGGTTATCTCATTAAGAAACAATGAGATACACATTAGGAACAGAAGAAAACCAAGGTGATGCTAGCCAAAATGAGGAAACTGATGAGGGATGAGGATGCAGAGTTAAGTGGGACTCATGGGGAAGTTACCAGACCCTTGGGGTGGGGCTTTAACAGCTGGAAGCCTCTATGGCCATTGGTGCCTTTGCCCAAGTTTTTCTTGTGCCCATTGGGCCCATTAGGCCTGGCAGGCTGTGCTTGGCTCATGTTACTGGCCTGGGTCCCATGCCTACCAAGGGCAAGTGAAACAATGAGAGCTATGTGGTCAAGCACGGAGACCAGCCACCGCACATAGCCGGGCACACTAGCTACAGTGGGGCAGGGAACTCCAGGGGCCGGCATGAGTGCCAGCTCCCTGTGAGGCTGCGGTTGGACCAGGCATTCTGCAAGCAGTTTCCACACTGGCACTGGGGAAGGCGGTAACACCTGAAAGTTCGGAGACACAAGGAACTTCAATGCCTCAGAAAGGGCTTCACAGCCCTGGCTCAGGGAGCTCCTGGGTCTGAGCTCCCTGAAGGGCTGCAACTTTTTTCTCTTTCTCTCTTCTCTTCTACTTACCCGTAACCTGGCAAGCAAGGGGAATGTCTCAGTTCTGTTTGTGTTACAGCTCTTTCAGCCCCACCATTCAGTGTGTCTCAAGTTCTTGTCCCATATCCAGAAAGAAGGAGGTATGTGGACAAATGGAGGGTTAGTAAGGCGAAGAGGAGCTTTATTGAGGGATAGTATAGCTCAGAGGAGACCCACAGTGGGTAGTTCCTCTCCACAGACAGGTCATCCTGATGAGTGTTCAGCTCTCAGTAGAGAGGGGAACCTGCAGTGGATAGCTCTAAGAGCAGGTTGTCCCTCAGTTTCTCCAAGTCTGACGGAATCCGGGGTTTTTATGGGCTTCAGAGGGGAGGAACTCCATGCTGATTGGTTCATGGATGGCCATGGGTGGGGCTGAAAAAAGCACTGTAAGTTTCCATTCTGGTCTGTCAGCCTGGCCCCAGGCTTCAGGCCATCCCTGACTTGAAGGTGGAGCTTCACTAGAGACCTGCCCTTTTCCTCTCAGGAGCCTGTCTGCTTCCTGCCGTCATTGCCCAGGCTGTTGGTACTAAAGGACACCTGCAGGCCTGTGCCAAACAGCCCTCAACTCTCCTTGGCTTCCATCCAATGCCGTCAGCACCCGAAGTCCAGAAGTGACTGAAGCAGCACTGGAGCTGACGTGTCAGCGCTGCTCTGAGCATGCACACCTGACCAGATTGCAAGAGCATCCAGGTTTGGCTTCAACTTTACTCTGAATTTAGAGTGGGCACTGGATACGGGAAGAGGCCAGCAAAGGAAACAAGCCCTTCTCAGCCTCCTGGGGCAGAAGGGGCTTCTTGGGGCCCTGAGAGTGCAGAGACGCCTGGGTCCACAGCCACAGCTTGGGTGACTGCTGTGGCGCCTAGCAGGACGCAGTTACTTTGCTTTTGTACTAAGAAGACTGTTAGATATTAAGCTAATGGTGTGACATGATTACATTTGCAGTTTTTATTTTTTATTTATTTATTTATTTTTGACAGAGTCTTGCTCTGTCGACCAGGCTAGAGTGCAGTGGCACAATCTTGGCACACTGCAACCTTCGCCTTCTGGGTTCAAGCAATTCTCTTGCCTCAGTCCTTCCAAGTAACTGTGAGTACAGGTGTGAGTCACCACGCCCATCTAACTTTTGTATTTTTAGTAGAGATGGGGTTTTACCAAGTTGACTAGGCTGGTCTCAAACTCTTGACCTAGTAATATGCCCACCTAGGCCTCCTAAAGTGCTAGAATTACAGGCATGAGCCCCTGCTCCCAGCCACATTTGCTAGTTTTTAATAGTAAATTCTGGTTATCAAATGAAGAGTAGATTGGAGAGAGTCAGATAGGTTGGGGACCATTGTAATGATCCAGTGAGACATGGTGTTAGCTTAAGCCAGAAGGTAAAGCTGTAGATGAAGTGTGAAATACTCGAATGAGATTTATTAAGTAAAATCCACAGAATTTTGTCATAGATTAGATAGGGAAGTAAGAAAGTAAAAGGAGTCAAGGATATTTTCTAAGTGTCTAGCTTAAGAAATTGGATGGATTTTAGTATCATTCTTTGAGATAGAATACCCTAAATTTACAACATGTTATGTGTAATATAGTGCATGCTTGTGTGTGTGTGTAGAAAATGACTTCAACTTTTAGACATGGTGAATATGAGGTTATTTTGACATCTCCAAGGGGAGATGTAGAATGGGCAAAAAATATATGAATTTGGAGGGTTGGAGCCATAAATTTGACAGTATTTAAATATATATGTGTGATATATATATGTAGTATATATATGTTTGTGATATATATGTTATATATGTGATAGTATATATAGTATATATGGGATATGATATATAGTATATCTAAGATATATAGGATATTATATATAGTATATATAGTGGATATATGTAGTATATATACTATATATTATGTACAATATAAGTGATAGTATATATGATATATAGATAGTATATATAGCATATATAGTGGATTATATACAATGAATATATATAATGTATGTATAATACCTATTGTGTATACATACACAACATATACACACACACACACACACACACACAGAGTGATAACTCTGTGTGTGCATGGAACTGCCTCATCCATTACGGAGAACCACTCATAAAGCGACATAGATGGAATTGGTAGATAGCTATGAGGAAGGCTAGGAGAGAATATTGCCACAGACACCAACAGAAGGTAGTGTTTTAATAAGAAAAGTTTGGTAATCAGTGTCAGACTTTGATAGGTATACAAATCGGGTGAAAATTGAAACATATTGGGTTTGGTATCATTCTAATCAGGGTTGAATATAGGGAAAATGTTTCAGTGGAGTGTTATCAGCATATGTAATATCATCTGGCTTCACTTAACAATGGATGCTAGAAAGCATGAAGCAAGTAATCACCATTTTAAGAGAAAATAATTGTGAAATGTGAGAACTAGATGCCAAATGAAACGTAAAAAACAATGAGATACATGGAAAAAATTATCATATAAAGACTCAGGAGATTTGTTTTCAAAGTAGTCTTTCAGAGAATGTAATGTATCAAATCAGAATGTACTGTATCAAAAAGAACAAAATATATAGTAGGCAAAATCCTAAGATTGATCATGGAGTCTCACAGAGAGAGGAAGAGGAAAAAACACAGATGGGATGTAGAGAAAAGGGAATATTTGTAGACTGTTGGTGGGAATTTGTAAATTGGCACAACCATTATGATAACCAGTATGGTGTTTCCTCAAAAAATTTAAAAAATAGAACTACAGTATGATCTAGCAATTCCACTTCTGGGTATACATCCAAAGGAAATGAAATCAGTGTCTCAAAGAGATATCTGCACCTCTGTCTCATGTTCACTATACCATTACTCACAATCGTCAAATGTGCTTGTGTGTGTGTATATCTGTGTATATGCACACATAATTCAATAATATTCAGCCTTAAAACAAAGAAAATCCAGTCATTTGCAACAACATGGATGAACTTGGGGACATTATGCTAAATGAAAAACAAAATAGAGGAAGACAAATACTGAATGATCTCACCTAAAAAAGTTGATCTAAAAAAGTTGAATTCATAGAAATGGAGAGGAAAACAGTGGTTGCCAGAGCCTGGGGAGTGAGCAGGGAAAATGAGGAGATGTGGGTCAAAAGGCACAAACATTCAGTTATAAGATGAATAAGTTCTGTAGATCTAATATACAGCCTGGTACCTATAGCTAATAATACTGTATTGTATACCTTACCATTTGCTAACACAGTAGTATTAAGCATTCTTACCAAACACACACACACACACACACACACACACCTACACACAGACATGGTAACTATGAGGGATAAGAATATGTTAAAAAATTTGACTGTGGTAATTATTTTACAATGTATACACATATCAAATCATCATGTTGTATGACTTATATACAATTTTGTCAATTATACCTGAATAAAGGTGAGAAAATAAAAAGTAGTGAAAAAGATTTCACTAAAAATCTAATAAAATATTCAAACTACCCCCAGAATAAAAAGGAAAGCAGTATTTGGAAATTGGTAAGAAATGAATATACAAACAGAAACAAACACAAAAGGAAAATAAATGAAAACAAAAAACTGAAAAGCCTTATTCAAAATATGACACAAGCTATAAACAACACTGACTTGAAGAATTTATTGAATATACAAAGGAGAATACATATGAGCTTTAGACCAGAAATATTCCCATTTTTGTGCAAATTGGTCATAACTTTGGAACCACAAAGAAAATAATGTAATCACAGCCTAATGATTATTTTAGTCTTCCAGCATAGTGTGATTGTATGATAATACAAATCAATTAATGTTTACAAAGCTTAGAATCTGCATATAACCAAAACATAGAGAAGTGAATAAAGTTTAACTACACCGAAAGAAAGGTAGAGCAGAGGCAACATAAGGGGGTAAAAAAGGGTAAGTAAGTTTGAGGAATGTGGAAGGGAGCCAAATACCCAATAGCCAAAGAAAGAGAGAATGAGGGAATGATGGTGACATTTGTTAGGACAAAAAAGTGAGAGATTTAAGTATAATATCACATTTTCAAATTGTTAAGCATGAGAGAAGTTAAGCAAAACACACCTAAAAATGTAGGACTTTCTGCCCTACCACGATATCTGTTTTCTTGTAAATAAGCTTTTGTTCTGCAAAACTGCACTCTTTAAAAATGGCAAGGTAGGAGGGGAAAAAATAAGACCATGGCAAGTCAAAAATCATACAACTACCCTGAACACTAAAAAAAACCAATGATCAATACCTTGGGAAATAACAGAGCCCAGGCTGGAGGCTTCCCCAGGGGGTATTTAAAAATGAACACAAGCAATAGATTGGAAATACTTTTTCATGGGCAAAAGGCGTGAAGACAGAAGGGGAGTTTGGGATACAAGAAGAGCAACCTGCCATGATTTGAGGAACCAAGAAAATATCTACATATAGATATTCAAAAATAATTTTCTTAAAATAGAGCTTAAAGGGATACTTGATTGTATGGAAGAGAACAGAGTGCTCTTTTCTCTTGAAATTATAGTTCTACTTCTGTTTTGTTTCCCCTTTCCTAGGAAAAAAATATAAACAAGTTCTACATTTTTACTAACATGATTTCCCTATTTACCAATATCATGTGAACCAGTTGACATCGCAGAAAAGCCTTTTTCAGTGGAACAGATTATAATAACTATCAACATTTTGGGAGGAGGTGGAAAAGAGATTTGAGGTATTATATGTCACATAATTTATCACGTATTTCAGCAGTAAGAAAACAGATATTATCTAAAATAGTAAATCAATACATACAATTAATAAACATTATTTAATAGATCAAGGGAACTAAACCATGAGGATGAAGCTGGGCATGGTGACTCATGACTGTAATCCCAGCACTTTGTGAGGTTGAGGTGGGTGGATCACGAGGTCAAGAGTTTGAGACCAGTGTGATCAACATGGTGAAACTCCGTCTATACTAAAAATACAAAAATTAGCCAGGCGTGGTGGCATGCGCCTGTGATCCCAGCTACTCAGGAGACTGAGGCAGGCAAATTGCTTGAACTTGAGAGGCGGAGGTTGCAGTGAGCCAAGATCATGCCACTACACTCTAGGCTTGACGACAGAGAAAAAAAACAAAACAAAACAGTATCTTTCTCTGGGGAATGGAACTGGGATGTAGACCACCTCATTCAATCATTAGCTCTTTTGTTTTACTTTCTATTTGAGGTATATTATATGATTTTGATTAAAAATCAGTAAAAATAATAATAAATATGAACATTATTTTATCTAACAACAAAGCTTCTAATCCCAAATGGGAAGGATAACTATTTAATCTTTGCCCTTGGCCTACCTCTTAAACAAAGTGATTATTCTAAATATTCAAACTAAAATTTTACTATAAAGAGGAAGAGTGCTTGGAAATTATCTGTCCCAAACTCTTCTCTAGCTTGCTTTTATCTCTACCCTCCATGAACTTGTGATGCAGCAGAGAAGGTGATTTTCATCAGCTTAAAGGAAAAAGCCTTGGCTTACTTATCTCTGACTGTTTTGAAGGAATCTTGAACAAGGTACTTAACATTTTTTTTAAGTTCTGACTGTAGGATGGATTCATCATAATGACTTTGCTATATTATTGGAGATATAAAGTTATATATAAATGTAAAGCACCTGTTTATGGTAAGAGTTCAATAAATGGTAATTATCTTCATGTAAATAATTTAAAAATATGCTTTAATTTCAGAAACTCTAAGCACATTTGGTTTGCTTTAGGCCTCTTAAAGTGGAAAAATCATACTTAGTAAATATTTTAATGCACAATTTCCTTGTGCAAATAGAGGCTTTAAGATAATTTAACACTCTCGTTTTCTCAAAACAATTGCTCTTTTTGACTTTACATCATGCAATCTAAGTACCTTACGTATTTCATGCTCAGAGTACTGAGAGATGATGGTTCATTTCCCTTTCCAGTATTATTCACTTTGAAGTAAACAAGTCAGTGTGAGCTAATGTGCCACTTTAATAACTTTTTTCAGCTATTCACTGTTAACTCAATAAAGGGAGACTGAGTTTGGCTGTACAAAATTTTTTAACAGCATATAATCTTCTAATTTCTGAATTGCTTCCTTTTCATAATATTGGCCTTAGCTGGAGAAAAGGGCATGTATTTTGGGAGCATCATACTTCTTCCTGTCCCGCAGTTAATGAGGCACATGAAGCATTTACTTGGACTTGATCATGCATACAGAACAGGCAGCCAAAAGGAGGCACATTCTTCTCTTGCAATGAAACCATCTGCAGCCAATCCCAGCAGGTTTTCCTTCAGGGCTGTGAGCAAAAGGCAAGAATACAGATTGTTTCTCATTCTACACCATTTTAGTGCAGCAAAGGCAAAAGGCAAGGGGGAAAACTTAAATAAACATGTACAGATGTCTTTTTCCAGGTTATTTTCCATTTTCCAAATCCTGTCTTTGAGTTCTATAATTAAGAAGAAAAAATTCTCAGATGAAACTAAGTATATTTTCTTACAATAGAGAAACAGGGTCATGTATGAAGAGATGCACATCTGCCGGGTCTTGATTTTAATCATTTATTTGATAGATGTTTCTGGACAAGCAGACTCAGCCATTACCAGATGTAGCATGTCTCTGTTAATAATCTGAGTTAATTGAGTCTCCCTTTTGCCATTTGCCAACTATCTATGGATCCACATTGAGCAGTTTTCTTTCTCCTTTTTTCCCCCCTACTAGACAGTTAGAGACACATGAACCTAGAGGTTATCAGGGATAAGAATGTTATTATGAGTTACCGTAACTGGAAGTAGGTGCCAATGTTGACTTGCTGAGAGCAGTTTAACAAAAAGGAATTCAATAAACTTTCCTTAGAAAGTTTCACAGAAACTGTTGATGACTTTTAAAAGTGTTTTTCCTTTTGATTAAGGAAAATAGAGGGGAGGAAAGGGGAAGGAAATATTAAATGGAATGTATTTGTTATGCCCAGACCGTTTATTCCCCAAAGAAGACCACCAGAGTCCGGAGTCAAAGCCAAGCGGCAAGGATCTTTACTGCAAGTTCGAACTTGGTCCCTCCATTCCACAGCGTTCAAGAGGGCCTCGAACAATGCGTGCGCTTGCTTTTTATAGCTTGAGGTAAACAGGACTTGTCAGGTTACAGTGGAACAAGGCATTTCTCTAGGTTACAGCATTACAATTGGTTTACATTTTAAGTTATGCTTTTAGCAGCCTTCTTATTGGTTCCTGCGCTTTTACAAACGGTTGTAACCTTATCGGAGCTTCTCCAGGTGTTGTTTTTCTTCTAAAGTTGAGATATATGGAGGAATGTGTTTGTGTCAGGCCTAGGAAGTGGAGGCATATGGGGGGATGTGATGTGTCGGGCTCAAGGCTGTGATGTATGGAGGAATGTGTTCTTTCATATTCACTGCTGAAATATAGATTTTCATTGCTCTGACTGAGTGCTTGGTAGAGATTTTCACCACATCTAATAATAATTTTCTCAGTAGGCTGCAAAAAATTAGATTGTGTTTCTCATAATCAAGGCCTATTTATCAAACACACTACTTAAGAATTTCATTGTTGTTGATAACTAGCACATGTTATTTATTTATAAATCTTGCTTAAAACGATGCATTTTGTTAAAGACATGAAATATTGCAGAGCAAGTGACACAGAGTTTAAGTGATCAGCTGATTATAATCATTCAGCAGTAAAAGAAGCTACTATTGGTGATAACATAGTCTTGAAAAAATGTAGTTGAAAATTTAATATGAGCTACAGACAGAATAAAAAACCAGCATCTTAAAAAAAAAAAAACAAAACAAAACAAAACAAAAAAAAACAAAAAACAAATTCATGAAACCTAAATGAAATAAATCTCTAAAAGTCAAGACTATTAGCAGGGAGGTTAGTGTTTTAAACACAAGAAATACCAATGTACTTGAGAATTGTATGCCAGTGTTACTGTTGACAGAATGTTACAAATTTTAAAAAGATAATAGTGTGTCTGAATGATAATCCTAATGAATTTATAAATACTTGAACCACAATGTCCAACTGGATAAAAAGAGTTTTCTCTTTAGTATAAAATGTTTCCTTTTTGGTGATCCTTTTGAAATATGAGTTAGTAGTTCTATATGTAGAGATAAGTACTCATTTTAACTTCATAAAAATGATAAAATAAAGAGACATTTTCAACGGAAAAGGAAAGTAACGACAAAAAGCATAAAATACTCTAAAATAAGAAACAATGAAATGTACACTGTATTTTTAGTTACCTTTTTCCAAGTCTATCTCCAGAACTGAAGTGTGAGTTTCTTGGGAACAGACATAGCTATACCTTATTCATCTTGAATTTGTAGCTCCAAGTACATTGCCTGACACATAGTTGTTGCTTAAAAAATGGTTTATTGGGTAAGTCGAATAAATCAGTAGTAAATGTGGGCAATGACAGACAATTATTTTTTCTTCTACACTTGGTAAATGATTAATACATTGGTACAAAAATTTTAGAATTAACTACCCATCTATTCTTAATTATAACCTGAATTGATATCTTCTTGAAGAAAATATTCAACTTTAATTTGTGCACCCAAATAAAATGAAAACAGAAGCTATTGCTCGTACATTCTTTAAATACAGAGAAAATTCTACTTGAAGCAAGACAGAATTCTCACAGAGTATATTGTTGGTATTTATACATTCAGTGTTCTTTTCTATCTTTGGTTTAGACACGTATGAACTCCTTGTTTTAGAGAATTGAACATCATTTCCCTGCCATTTTCTCCCAGTTTCTTCCCTCCCTCCTGGCCTCTTTTTCTTCTTCCTACTTACTTTCCTTTCTTTATTCTTTCCTCCTTGTTTTGTGTGTTTAAACATTTAAATAAAGTTGGCATGATTTTTTTTTTAAGTAGTGATGTTTTCCAATTCATTATGCAAATATGAATTTAGGTTACAGAAAGAATATACTGTTCATGAGAAAGTAGAAAATTATTTTATTCAAGCTATTGCAATAAGAAGAGCACCCCAGATGCTCAGCTGCCCAAAATATCAGAGTGTATTAGTATGGTGGTTTTGCTTTACTTTTAGAGAGAGAGGAGTAGCAAGTTATAGATGGGGTGATTTTACAGTTAAGACGGTTTTTGTAAATTAGAAGAATCTGAGTCAAGAAATGTTTATCTCTTTGCTGTGGAAATAAACAAAGACCACTTAAATAAGAATAAAGAAAGGCTATTTATTCAAAGATTGCTGTAGCAAGTGAATGAGCCACTAACCATCATTTGTATTTGGCAGAGACTCAAACGCAGATAAGGTAGTGGGAAAGCTTTATGATGGAAAAGAGGGAGGACTTCAGGTAGGACATAACTGGAGGCTGTTGGCATGGGGAAGGTGCAGACAGACTAATTAGAAGTGGGACATCCTATGTGATTTGTTAGGGGTATATATTTGACTATGCCTTGTTTGGTCCTAAGTTGGATGTGGGGACAATAGTTAGAGAAATTGTCAGTTACTAATCAAGTCCTGGCTGTGTGGGACTAATTGTTATGAGGGTTTTCCTTTAGATTCTTGACTGGGTGCTAGAGAGAGTCTGACTTCCTGCAAACCTGATTTATAGATTAAAATCATCTTCGTGGACTAGTTACTATAAATAGTACATTGGCTTCCTAGGCTAGTTGTATGCAGATTGTCGATCAGATATTCTATTTTGTATGGAGTCTGACCATTGTCTATTTGTTATTCATTTTCTCAATGTCTACCTAGTTTCAGGGTGGAGACAAAAACAGCTCAGTTAATCATTTATGAGATCAAAAATGGGAATTTAGAGTGTCTATGTCAAGGAAGTCACCTGTGAATCTTACGTGAGATGTAAGGGCAAGGGTGATTCCTTGCAGCGAATCATTTCCCCACAGCACAAAAAGTTGGGGACCAACTTTAGAAAATAAAAATTTGGGGGTGAGATTAAGGATTAACCTTCACTGTTTACTGGGGACACTGAACTTAGGTCAAGTTCATCATTGTCAAGTTTAATCTTAGTGTGTTAAGTCAAATAGGATCTAAGAATATTAAGCACTGACATAGAACAAGATGAGTTTAGTCACTCTTGACCATATTTGACAATAAGGAATCTCTGAAAATGGCAAATAAGAAAAACAACCATCAAAATGTGTATGTGGTTATGAGAATAGGGGATGGCATTTTTAGTTCCCTAAGTGCTCTTCCTTGTACCTCAAGTGCATAAGGAAGATAAGACAGTCAATACTTAGATATATAGTATAAGCCTCAGCACCACGATTTCCAGTGGGAGGTTTCCTGAGGCCTTAGGGCTGGGGACCAGTCATTGAGACAGCCCAGATAGTGAAACCAAAGAAAGATGTTTTAAGCAAAATTTCCAAAATAAGTAAATCACTACAAACTAGTTTACTCTAAAATTTGTATCTGTGGATCAAATCTCACTCTAAAGCTGTTCTGAATTTCTTACCATTAACTTATACTTTTTAGATATTAGGTTCAATATGCTTAGAAATATACTAAAATGTTAGCTTCTCTCTCCTGCCACCCTCCACCCAAAACACAGTTACTCTGAGCATCAGTGTGTTAATACATAATAATCATCTTGCGTAGTTGCACAGAGTAATGTTAAATAAATACTATTATTTTTACCTTTCATGAGTTCTTCAGCAGTGTAGAAAACTAATTCTGCCTCTAGGGAAACATATGCTTTTCCTCCCCCCCTCCCCACCCCACACATACAGAGGGGAGTCTCACTGATCTCCGCTCACAGCAAACTCCGCCTCCGGGGCTCAAGAGATTCTTCTGCCTCAACCTCCTGAGTAACTGGGACTACTGGCACCCATCACCACGCCTGGCTAATTTTTGTATTTTTAGTAGGGACAGGGTTTCACCATACTGGCCAGGCTGGCCTCGACCTCCAGACCTTGTGATCCACCTGTCTTGGCCTCCAAAAGTGCTGGGATTATAGGCATGAGCCACGGCACCCAGCCACGTATGCATTTTTAAGAACAAATCCCTCTAAGAGTTATCCAATCTGATCCTGTGGAGACTATGCTTTTTCACAGCCATTGAAATATTTTACAATGCCTTACATTGTAAATAACTGATAGAATTGAAAAATAATATTCTCTACAAATGTTCAAATAAATTCTGTTAGTTAAAGATTCAATTGGCTCCCTTCACTCACTGTGGAAGCAGCAGGATTTTTTTGAAATTAAATGCAAAAAAAAAAAATCCTGATTTATAAATGTCTGTTTTAAGATTTTCTTTTGAACTGGTTGTAACATCTTACTGATTCTCTCATTAATACTGAGTTAAATAAAAATTTTAACACATGTGCACTTCATATTTGTATGAGAGAAATGATTTTAATTTCTTTGAAATTTTCCTTTAACAGAAGTTTACTTTAAAAAACATACTCTTAGATATCAAATGAAGCAAATAAAGTCTTAATTTTTAATTAGAAATGTTTCCTTATAATAACTGATGTAATTGACCTTTTTCTAGTCTCCTTTAATGTTTCTTTTTATTCCTATCTTTAAATACTTTTGCATGATTTTTGAAAGATAAGTTGGTTTTGGTTTGTGGGTGTGTTATGTGGAACTACGGTTTTATTTTTCCCCCAATATATTAGATGTACTGCGTTTTAAGTCTACTTGGGTAGTTTAAAGTTTTTAATTGCAGAATATTTATTTAATTGTCAACATTAGAAATTAACAAATATATTTTAGCTCCTCCAAAATAAAATGAAATATTTAGCATATATTTACTTTCTCTTCTTTGCCCACATTTCTTGGTTTCTGTATATAAAATATAAAATTTTGAAAATAATTATTCTTAACATTTTATAATGCACAGTCTCTTTCAATATTAATTTCACTTTATTCCATCCAAATTTGGAGAATAATTTATACAATTCCATATTTGACTAGTTTCAATGTATACTACCATTCCTTTTATATCATAGTTTATCTTTTCTTTTTTTCTTTTTTTTTTTTTTTTTTGAAATGGAGTCTCGCTCTGTCACCCAGGCTGGAGTGCCGTTGCGCGATCTTGGCTCACTGCAAGCTCCACCTCCTGGGTTCATGCCATTCTCCTGCCTCAGCCTCCCGAGTAGCCGGGACTACAGGTGCCCACTACTACGTCCGGATAATTTTATGTGTTTTTAGTGGAGACGGGGTTTCACCGTGTTAGCCAGGATGGTCTTGATCTCCTGACTTCGTGATCCACACGCCTCGGCTTCCCAAAGTGCTGGGATTACAGGCGTGAGCCACTGTGCCCAGCCTATCTTTTCTTAAATTCATTATTTGAACACCTTTTTAATAGTCAGAAGGTATATTTAAGTACATTTTCAAGGAAAGATACCTGAGTACCATACTTGTCTAAGTTATATTAAACTAGTTTCGAGAGTCTGGATACACAAAGGGACAATAGCCAAACCATATATGACTATAACACTTTGACCTACAACCTCTACAGCAAATAGTCCAGAAAGCCAACACAAAATTACTGCAGAATCTGCCCATAATAGATTAAACTTGGCCAAAAACTTCCAACTTTCCTATTCTCTTCCTATCTGTAATTCCAACTATAGAATGCCAAATATGCTTCCTAAACATATCACATAAGATGCCATAATTTTACTTAACCTTACCTATAGCCTTCCCTTTAACTCAAGCATCCTGGAAACTTTCCTCCTCACTGCCTCCAAGGAGACTGGCTTGGGTTTTTATTAATTCAAAGGTGGGATCAAGGTGAAAATTCCCACATGAGGGCAGAGCTTTTGTGCCTTAAGTATCTTGCTAGTCCCCAAGAAGGGAACATACAGCCTTCCTACTAAATTGAATTAAATTAAATTACCCAAATGTGAGGAGGAATGGAAAGAAAGAGACGTGAGGCTTAAAAAATGAGGCTTTCAAAGTTGTCAGCAGTCAAACATCATAACATGCAGTCAGACTCTCTATTATATAAAGTAACAATGGAAAGTAATAATAAAAATGACAATAGAAAGTAACAATTAAAATGTAGAAAGTAACAATAGAAAGTAACAAGAGAAAGGTCTGTAGAAAGTAACAATAGAAATAACAATAGAAAGTCTCACATATAAATAGAGGAAATAAAGCAGAGCTAAGTGGAAATTTTAGAACTGAAATAATAGCTAAAATTTAAAACTGAACAAATGGGCTCCAGAGCAGAGTGAAGAGAATGGGAAAATCAGTTAAATAGAAGACAAAATATTTAAAATTACTGAATCTGAACAAAAGGGAGAAAAATAGACCAGAATAAATGCACAGAGCTTTAAGGGTCTCTAGGACCAAAACAAAAAAATTGATCATTCATGTCATTGGAGGTCTAGGAGAGCAGAAAGAGGATAACATTTAAAAAATGCTCAAGGAAATAATAGATAAACTTTTCTAAAACACCTAAACCTATAGATTTAAAAACTTGTGCAAATCCCAAAGAGTGACTCAAAGAAAGATACATTATAGTCAAACTTTTGAAAACTAAAGACCAGGAAAAAAATCTTGAAATCAGGTCAGGGAGGTGGTTGGGGGTGCGCAGGACAGAAAAGATACCTTACTGATGGTAAAAAAGAACAATTTGAATAGCAGCAGATTTCTCATTAGAAATCATAAAGGCCAGAAGGAAGTAGCACAACATGTTTTCAAATGCTGAAAGAGAGAAAAGATCAATCCACCTGGACAACTATTCAGAGTATTGTGCTAAGTAAAAGCCTCATTCTGAAAAAAGCTTACCATGGTTTATTATCCAATTTATATACTATTTTTAAATGACTACATTATAGAAACTGAGAACAGATTAGTGGTTGCCAGGGCTTGAGGATAAAGATGAGTGGGTGGTTATAAAGATGCAACATGAGGAATACTTAGTGTGATAAAAATGTTCTGTGTTAAACGGGTACAAGAAAAAACAGGAGAATGAATAAGACCTACTATTTGATTTCACAACAGAGTAACTATAGTGAATAATAACTTACTTGTACATTTTAAAATAACTAAGAATAAAGAAGTGTAATTGGATTTTTTGCAACACAAAGGATAAATACTTGAAGAGACAGATACCACATTTTCCATAATGTGGTATTTCACATTGCATGCCTGTATCAAAAAATCTCATCTATCCCATAAATATATACACCTACTATGTATACACAAAAATTAAAAATAAAAAAATGAAAAAAATTTGTCTTGACTATATCAATGTTGATATCCTGGTTGTGACATTATACTATAGTTTTGCAATACATTACAACTGAGGTAAACTGAGTAAAAGGTACATGAGATGTCCCTGTACTAGTCTTACAATTGCATAACTTGAATTAAATTTTGTAATTAAACAAATGAAACATAACTAGAGCCTTGCTTGTATCTATTTTATCCTGAGTTATTTTCGACACTGGATACAGATTAGAAGCCCAATGTACAAAAAAATACTAATAGTTGGCTGGGTTCCATCTCAGATCAATTAAATCATAATCTGTGAAACTGTGTCATGAACAGGTTTTTTGTTTTGCTGGTGTTTTACTTTTTAGCATAGATAATCTCAAATATAACAGTATAATAAAAAGGACTTCCCATATGCACATCATCCAGCTTCAAAAGCAACTAGTATTTTGTCTTTGTTTTATTTACATCATCTATACTATCTTATTTTTTCCTTTATTTTCTCTGTATTCCTTTTTAACTTTTTAAAAGTTAAAGTTGGGTTATTTAAAATAATCCAATTTAAAATTGGATAATTTTAACTATACGTTCTTTTCTCTTTTATTGGGTTATTTTAAACAGTAAACATATTTTCATTTCACTCATGAATACTTAAGTATCCATTTCAGATAAATGCAATGCTTTTAATATAATCCTCATGCTGTTATAACACGTAAATTTAACAATAATCTCATGGTCATCCATCATCAAACACCCAATTCACACTCTAATGTTTTCATCTTATCAAAGATGTCTTTTCATAAAAATCCACATTTCTTTCTTTCCCTTTCTTCCTTCCTTCCTTCCTTTCTTTCTTCATTTCTTCCTTCCTTCCTTCTTTCCTTCCTTCCTTCCTTCCTTGCTTCCATCCTTCCTTTTTCTTTCTTTCTTTCTTTTCTTTTCTTTTTTTTTTTTTGAGGCAGAGTCTCACACTGTTGCCTTGGCTGCGGTACGGTGATGCAATCTCAGCCTACTGCAACCTCCACCTCCCAGGTTAAAGGGATTCTTGTGACTTAGCCTCCCAAGTATATTTCATTTTTTAACAATCACTTCAATCACTTTAATTCTCAGGTCAATATCATGATGGATTTTTCTCTTAAACTTTTAACCAGCTTGTTTGAATCATGAAACAAAGTGAGTTCATACATTGTAATTAATATATTATTTAAAGACTCTATAAGTTCTCCCACAAACTCAATTTTCTTCTAATATTGTTCTTAAAACATCATTTTGCATATTTTATAGCATTTTCAAGTCTGGATTTTGTGTATTACATTCTAGTGTTGCCATTTAACGTGTGTGTGTCTCTTATATTTCCTATAAACTGGATATACAGGCTTGATAAGAATAATACTGGGCTTTTTTTTTTTTTTTTTTTTTGTACTTTTCTCTTCGGTGTCACAAAATGTATAGTTGTCTCTCCTTTTGTGACCTATGGAAAGAAAAATAAAAGTTGATTCCAGCCTATTCCCATTATTTTTAAAAGCTTGAATAATGGTAATATTTTATTATTCCTTCTTCATCTATTAGTTCGTAAATGTCTATGAAGAAACTTTTTAAATCACTAGTTGGTAATTAAAGGAAATAGTAACTTTAATTTTAATTTGTTTTTTTGTTTTTTGTTTTGAGACGGAGTCTCGCTCTGTTGCCCAGGCTGGAGTGCAGTGGCTGGATCTCAGCTCACTGCAAGCTCCGCCTCCCGGGTTTACGCCATTCTCCTGCCTCAGCCTCCCAAGTAGCTGGGACTACAGGCGCCCGCCAACTCGCCCGGCTAGTTTTTTGTATTTTTTTTTTTAGTAGAGACGGGGTTTCGCCGTGTTAGCTAGGTTGGTCTCGATCTCCTGACCTCGCGATCCACCCGTCTCGGCCTCCCAAAGTGGTAACTTTAATTTTATATACTATTTTCCAAAACAATGAAAATTGGTTTCCTGAAATTACCCTATGAGATTTTTTTTTTTTTCTGTTTTGATGGTTTTATTTAAATGAAAATAAAATGTGCACATGAGGTGTCTACTGATTTTTTTCTCTGCATAGTCTGACATTGGGATTGGTGACTCTGATGGCCAGCTGCACTCTGAGCTACTCTTTCTGTGATGGCTTTGTGGTTCTTGGAGGAAACATTGTAAGCAACCTCAGCAGAGTAAGATTTGTTGCACATCAGAGGCATTACCAGCTCCTTGGCTTTGTGGACCAGGAACTTCTGGAAGCCACTGGGCAGCATGTGTTTTGTTTTCTGTTGCTCCCATATTTAGGGCATCTAGATCCAGCCCTTGAACCTTCTACAAACCGTGTTGTCAATACTTCTGGGTTATCACCAGGTACGCTTATTTTTGACATATCGTCTGACTGGCGCCAGATGAACTTCTTGGTCCTCTCTTTTTGATGATCTTGTGCAGGGTCTGAGTGCAGCCATGGTCCCAATTAGGAGATGGCTGCCACCTCTCTAGGGAGTGCTGAGATTTTCTTTTCTTTTCTTTTCTTTTTTTAACATTTATTTGAAGCTCAGGGGTACATGTGCAGGTCTGGTACCTAGGTAAACTTGTGTTGTGGGGGTTTGTTGTAAAGATTATTTCATCACTCAGGTATTAAGCCTAGTATCCATTAGTTATTTTTCCTTATCCTGTCTCTCCTGCTGTTCTCCACCCTCCTATGTGCCCCAGTGTGTGTTGATCCCCTCCCTTTGTCCATGCGTTCTCATCATTAGCTCCCACTTATAAGTGACAATGTGCAATATTTTATTTTCAGTTCCTTCCTTAGTGTGCTAAGGATAAGGACTCCAGCTCCTTCCATGTCCCTGCAAAGGACATGATCTTGTTATTTTTCACGGCTGCATAATATTCCATGTTGTACATGTACCACATTTTCTTTATCCTCATATGTGTGTTTTGGAGTGCTAGTATGACTTCATGGATTTAAACATTTTATGTATTTGAAACCATTACTTGTTCTCCAGATTTATGTTTAAATGTTTTCAATTTTGGCCTGTGATAAGCTATTCAATTTGGTTCCTGCATCCTTTTGACCGGACCCTTGTAAACGTCTATACATCTTATTTTATATATGAAAGGACGTTCCAGGACAGTTTTGTACACTTCATGCTCACACCTAAAATCTAAAAATTCTTGGTTTCTTTAGTGAGTAATGATATTTAAATGCTACAATATGGACTCTAACAGTACTTATTGCTTTTGGGATGGTCAATGTTTCTAGAACTCTTTAATGCTAGAAATATGTATTATGCTTTTAAAATATGTTAAGAGTTCAAGTGTAAAACTAAATTTAAATTCAGAACCATAGGTGTAAATCAGTATGTTTTTCTTTTCCCACTACATAGACTCCAACATTATTACTTTTTTTGCTAGCTCAGAAAAATAATTCCACAACACTACTAACAATGTAATACTGAAATTAGTTTAGACAACCCTGCTCCCATTTTTTGGGTAATCACAACAAAGACCCAAGTAAAATTACTGTATTTTAAAGTTACTTGAAGTAGTTTCCTTATTTTAGTCTATTCTGTCAACTCAATATATTTGTTTAACTTTTCTTTTATAAAGAAGTTACTTTTGGGTTGGGCATGGTGGCTCACACCTGACATCCCAGCACTTTGGGAGGCTGAGGCGGGTGGATCAATTTAGGTCAGGAGTTCGAGACCAGCCTGGTCAATGTAGCAAAACCCCATCTCTACTAAAAATACAAAAATTAGCCAGGCATGGTGGCGCATGCCTGTAATCCCAGCTACTCAGGAGGCTGGGCTCAAAAACCACTTGGACCCAGGAGGCAGAGGTTGCAATGAGCTGAGACTGCACCACTGCCCTTCAGCCTGGGTAACAGAGTGAGACTCTGTCTCAAAAAAAATTTAAAAAAAGAGGGAGGTCACTTGATTACTTTTATAAAATTTAATTAAACGAAAATCTTTGGAAAAATAGTGTAAAGTTTTAAAGACAAATTTGTAAAATATAGCACATTCAAAAACTTTAAGTTATGGTAAAGACTTTTTATATGCACATTAAAATTTTCAAATGAATTTCTATTCAAATGGCTTTGTAGATAATAAATATTAAGTAAAATGCAACAATAAACTACTATCACCTCACTGATGACCCTTTTAAAGAACATATAATGCTCTTCAATGGGTCTTTTAAATGTGTGAAGTGGTTATTGTCCCAATCCTTTCAAACCCACACTAATTCAATGAGGCAACTTTATGCTTTACCAGGAAATTTCATTATTAGCTGCTGGCTAATATATCTTCTTTATCTGATTATATCAAGGTTTAAATATCTATTTCAAATGCAACAGAATTTTCCATTGATACATTACAACTTTGTGTTTGCTACTTCTCCCTTATGAATACTAGACTATTTTAAGCCAAAGTATAATTCTTTTTTTCTAGTAAAAAATAAAATGTTCTCTTGAGTACATATGGACACAAAGAAGGGAACAACAGCCACTGAGGCCTATTTGAGGGTAGTGGGAAGGAGGAGGAGGATGGAAAATCTATTATGCGATGAGTAGCATATCTGGATGGCATAATAATCTGTACCAAACCCCTGTGATGTACCATTTACCTATATAACAAACCTGCACATGTAGCCTTGAACCTAAAGTTTTTTGAAGTTGTCCTTTTTTAAAAAGAATATTTGTTTTGGATTTCTTGGGGATATGTGTCTTGGAAAAATAATACTAATTTCTCTTGATATCTATAAAATAAATTTTTGGTCTGAAAAGTAGATTAGACTTAACTTATGGACTGGATTATCATTTAATTTTTTTTTAAAAAGATCAATGTTTCAAAGTTCTAAGTGGTTTCAATTTATTTTTGAAATTATTATTTTTGAAACTATTTATTGAAACTATTTGAATATATTTGAAATACATTTGAAACTATTTATTTGAAACAATTTATTTTTGAAACTATTAAAAGTTGAATCTAGTTTTGGGGGGTATATAAAAAAATGCATATGCAGTGCTGGGACAGAGCTTCCCTTTCTCCAGAGTTTTCCAATTTTCATCCTTGTACTACACTGTAATACTTAGCCATAATGTTAATTGAAAGGTAAGCAGCCCTAAAGACTCAAAATATATTAAACTATAAATTGTGGGTGAAAAGTATGGAGTATTTTGTTCTACCTTCCACATTTAGGCAAAGATAAATTGAAATCAAGAATAGAAATAATTTAATATCTCACCAGACAATTGCTTATTAGATTTAATAGAAAAATAACTGTCATGGTGGGACAGAAAGTCCAGAATTTCCAAAAATCTAGAAAATCTCTGGGTTGTCTAATGAACATGATTTAAAATGTTCTTCTAGAACACTTATCAATCTATTGGCAAATTGGAGATCAAGACTTAAATTAAGAACCAAAAAGTTAGATAGTAGTACTTGTAATAATCACGTTTGTTAAATAATAAGAAACAACCCCATGGAACATATCACAATATTACTTTACTATGTATTATTCATTATCAGTATCTTTGCATAAAAACAAATTCTATCAAGTCTTAGTATGTAAGTCCTCATCTGAGGACGCATGTTTTTCTATCCAAATCTATAAAGCTATAAAGCTGAATACCACAGTCTTTAGGAAAAATTCACATAATATGAATAATTTTCTAAATAAATAAATAAATAAATATTATATGTATACATAATTTCTAGAAATAAAACTTCTGCTTTGATATGGCCTGGCTTGGTGTCCTCACTCAAATCTCATCTTGAATTGTAATCCCAATATGTTGGGGGAGGGACCTCATGGGAGGTGTTTAGATCATAGGGGCAGTCCCCCCATGCTGTTCTCATGATAGTGAGTTCTTATGAGATTTGATGGTTTTACAAGGGGCTTTTCCCCCTTAGCTTGGCACTTTTCTCTCCTGCCACCTTGTGAAGAAGGATGTGTTTGCCTCCCCTTCTGCCATGATTGTAAGTTTCCTGAGGTCTCCCCAGCCATGTGGAATTGTGCGCCAATTAAACATATTTCCTTTATAAATTACCGTCTTGGGTGTTTCTTCATAGCAGGATGAGAACAAACGAATACATGCGTGTTTACTTATAAGATCATAAAACATCCAAAGCTGATGGCTTGCAACCATTAAAGTTTTTAAACATAATTCATTATTCTATTCAGTAAATGAAATATAGAGAAAATAGTTATTTTATAGTAAAACATAATACCACAGTAAAAAAAAAAAAAGAATTTATTTGATATGTTTATTTGTATAAAGCCAAAAAAAGATCCAATTTTATCACAAAGGCTGCAATGTAAAATTACTCTCTGTAAGATAATGATACAAAACAAACATCTGAATTGTATAATTTCTTTTTAAATTATTTTTGTAATTTGGAAACATAAGCTGGAATTATTATTTATTCAAATCTACATATTTATTTTTAAATAGGCTTTTAGATACTGAGAGACATAGATATCTTTTAGCTTCCAAAAAAATAAAAATTGATGCTACAGACTAAGAACATGACCTTAATCAAGAAGTTTCACCACATGGTTCTCTGAAGAAGTCTGGATACTGAGGGATGACAGGATCCCTGGGTTCAGCCTGTTCACCATCTCAAAGGGATCGGAGTTGGCATTTAGGTGAATGTGGAGCAAGAATAGACAGACTGCTATGCTGCTCTTCTGTTCAACAGCCTCATCACAAAGGACAGGTTCAACTTGGTGCAGGGTTTTGTGCTTGTCAGAATAGAATCCTACAAAAACATAGACAAATGTTATCATGAAAGCAAATATAGAACCTGTAACCTTCATAGAAAGGGCTTTGGAAAAAAATAAGTCACAGGTTACTGCCTTTTGACATCTCCCCACAAATTGGCCATGAAAGCTGTTTCCATGGTGATTTTACATTGAGCCATGACCTCTAATTCTCTTAGCTTTCCAGATTCATCTTTCCATTTACTATAACCTTCAAGATACGTTTTATTATGCATAATGCGATATTTGGTTGACCAGGTTTTATTAAACTCATTTTGATTATCCAAGTTTAAAAAATGGGGGCTAGAAATAGCGTGGTTGGTTTCAGTGTTAAAAAAAAAAAAAAAAGACTAAAGAAATTGACCAATGATTGAGGCTTAGCTCATTTAAAATTGCTGTGAGACCTTGAAAATGTCATGTCACCTGTCTGAAAGCAGGCTCCTGTTTCATTAACCACACCATTTTTGTTTGTCTATAACATCTGTAGCAAGTATTTTAAGCCAAACATCATAAAACATTATAATATGAATAATTTCTTTCTACCATTACATGTTACGTAAATGTCTGTTGACTTATTCCTTTGAATAATGGCAACTCACATTCTGAAATATTTGATAATGATAGTTGTCAAATAAATAGCAATTTTGACACTTGAATTAGAACAATGAAATAGGCCATAACACAGAAGAATACATTCATTGACTTAAAACCCATCATCATGTATTAATATGTCCGAGAAAGTTAAAAGCTAATCAAATGCAATTTTAATATCAAAGAATGTGCCTGATATCAAAGCTAAAATAATAACACAGTGAATAAAATAATCAAAAAGGAAATAAAACAACAATTAGATACTGCAAAATAGCACAGTTTCTGACAATGCAGAAATGATGACCTAGTCTAATCACTGTATTAAACCCAGAATAATACAGTTCAGAAAGTCATTTTATAGGGTTTTGCAGACTCGATATTTGCATATTATATTTGAAATTGAAGCATAGAATTAAACTCTATTAGTTCATTTACCCTCACTTGTTCTAATAAAATGTTTCCTTACAAACCACTTCACTCCATTAATTATACATTTTCTGCAGCAACATTTGAGATCATCACAGAATTTTCACTGAAGCTGAAAATTTCAGTGAGAGAATTCTTTGGATATCGTTGGATAAAAGGAGGACACTGGAATGTGACAATGAAGCATGATTGTAAATCTTCTACTTTGCATTAGAAGGTGTTTTAAACCATGTCTATAAATCTCCTTCTTTAACTATTGTCTTGCAAGCTAGGAAATGTTGGTATCTGAGAGTAAGTCTTGTTATTCACCGAAATTTATTAAATTAGGCAAGTCAGTTTATTTCCCCAGAAAGTGATGATTTTGAAAATGTGCTGGTCTTGGCTTGTGTCACCTCAAAATAGAGTAGATGATTCCACACTAATAACTTGGCAGAAAACAAATTTCTTTTCTACTACCTTTTCTTGAGCTTGACATTTAGTGCACTTTAGAAAATCCAAATTGGCTAATTATTTGTTTTGGTTCTTCTCGCTTTCATTTTGCAAGCTGATATAGAATGGCGGTACTACTCAAACTTTAATATGCATACTATCACCAGTGGATCTTCTTGAAGGGCAGATATTTCTGATTCAGCATATCGGTGGTGGGAATTTGAACTTCTCTGCATTTCCATCAATTTCCCAGGTGATGCCAAAGCTACTGGACTGTGGATCATACTTTGAATAGCAAGGATTGAGAGGCGGAAAACTACTGGAAGCAGCATCTCTTACTGCTCCACTCCATTCACCTGGCTTGGGGACACAGAAAAATAGCGGTGGTTGTAAAGAGTAAACCAGCTTGGCAAAATGTGTAGTTATTTTAGATCGTAGGCAGGAAAAAGCCACTAAAGATTTTCACTGGAAAAGAGGAATATTAACTTTTCTAGCTTTCAGAAAAGTGAAAATAAAATGAATTTTGAGCCAAACATCATAAACAGTAAAAGCAATAGTAATAATACATGTGTATTGTGTGAATAGAGGGCAAAGATGATTACTACACCAGGATTGCTGAATTCGCATCCCCTGTCTGCTGAGAGTGGATGTATGTAGTCCTTTCCAGCAAGCACTTTGAATTTCAGGAGAGCACACAAAATAAACAAACAAACAAGCAAAAGAGGGAATAAAAAGATCCAACAGCCTTGTGGAAATCATTTCTACTTTTCTCTGTACTAATAATTGTTAGATCAGTTTGCGATACAAAGGAAAATTTTTCCTCAAAGTCTATGCAAAGTTAATTCAACTGAGACATCACAGGCAAAAAACAGAATGGGAAATGTAAAAAGTTTACCAGGTGTAATTGAATGAAGGACGAGTTTCCTAATCTCTTGTTTACTCTGTTGGAGATATATTTAGGAGAATTTCCTAGTCTGCTTTATAACTTCCTCTTTGGTCACTATCTTGACCTGGAATCACTGCAAAAAGAATATTAGAGCACAGTAATATTGTCCACAGCGAATCTGTCTAGCTGTTCTCATGTCCTCTGGCATCCACCTAGCTTTGTAACTCATTTAATTTGGAAATGAAAAAAAAAATACAGAATATTGCTACTTCCTGAGTTACATTTAGGGCATGATGTTGTTACTAAATTTACCTTCTTTCACAGTAACATAACCTATGCAATGAGATTTTTTTGAGAAGTAATTTTATTTTAAATAAGCTTTAGTATAGAGACATTTAATCTTGGAAGATACAATTTGCTGTCTTTCAGACATGCTACAGTTGGCGGAAGAGATTACTTTTGTCATGCTGATAAGAAACATGCCATGTGATGTACTATATCATATGAAGTGTTATTGTATGACATAGACATCAAATAACACCTTCCCTCAAACCATCCCATTGTGTATGGACTGTCAGGTTGAATTAATGAACAATAGCAACATACAGGTTTCATACAGACCTTTCAAAAATTGTGAGCATTCATATTACATATTTTTTCTCAAAGAAGCTGTTTCTTATGTATTTTATGTTAAATTTGAAAAATATATATGCTTTGTGTGGATTCACTTTATAATGTACTTTTTTCTGAAATTGTTTAATATTTGCTTTTCAAGTTTTAGAATTGCAGTAAAATCCTATTGTAATTGCCAATGTTAGTGTTTCTCTGGTTGTGATTTTTTTAAAAATGTAAACCAAAAAATCATTAGGACATCTAGTTATATAGCTCTTAAGCTCATTCAACAAATAATTTCATTTGAATTTAGAAATAAAATATGAGCTATTTTCTTGTATTTCATTGTCACAAAGACAACGAAAACACCTGTCAGTGGGTATTCATGTTACCATAACAAATAAGTATGCCACACTAAATTCAAACTGTACGTGATACAAGCCTGCCATCTACTGACTACACAGGAAATAGAAACCTACTTAGAAGAAATGGATGAAACACTTCACAATTAATATTTAAATTTAAATTGGATAAAGTAATATTCTATATTTGTCCAGTTTTCAGTTTATAATGATAAAAACACCTTAGCCCAATAGTCTTAGAAGTAGATTAGTATCCTAGTAATTAACTATTTAAAGACAATATAAGCAACACATTCAAATACCAATGTAATCAATTTTTCTAACCATTAACACTGCATTGAATCATTCTTGAGAAAAGGTGACTTCTAATGAGAATAAATAATTTGAAGTTTCTTAACTATATCATAACCTGCCATGTTAAAAAGTAGTAATAGAGATTATAAAATTTTAAGTTTATATAAATCCAATGCTTACTCAGTGATGAAAAAACCTAAATAACAAAATGTTGCATACTGGACAAAACATATGTAATCACTAGCATTTACAATGATAAAGCTTTCCTTTTACAAAGAATGAAGGTAAAATTTTTTGAAAAATTACAGGACGTGTGCATGTTATGAGTCTATTTGAATAAAATAGTTTTGATATCACTTTAAAAATCAGAAAAGACATACCATATGTCTATGTCAATACTCATTTCTGTATATTTAAACATGCACAGAAAATACTATTTTGATTAATAAATAGTGGTTATCATTAGGATAGAAGAAGGATGGGGACATTCTTGTATTAAGGCCTTGTTTAGGAGTAAAAACATATTAAAATAAAATAAAAGTCATATAGTCAACCTAGTTCTACTTTACTTCCTCTTGTGTCATCAAATTCATTACATAGTTATATTTTATTCAATATTTAAATATTCATTTTTCTTGTCAAGCATTTTTATTTGAAATGGAATTGCGATAAACAGTTATAGGAACGTGACTTTCAGGATTTTAGTTTAGTTTTAGTTTTTTAAATGATAATCAAAATTGATAATGTATCTTTAGAAGTATATATGAATGCAAACACCAAGTGGTACAGAAAAAAATTGTCATTAAAAATTTAAGATAAATTTTAAATTGATCCAACAAGCCCAAAATACAAAATCAACAAAATGTCAACCTCTAATAATATCTTGGTTATTCTCTGTTGTTTAAGTACTTCAACACAGTCCTAGGTGATGAAAATTGGAGAATTTTAAGAATTTTAATTTTTATCATCTTTTCATGTTGATAATAAATGAGTGGGAATTGGGCCATCCCTGATTTAAAATAGAAAATTAAAAGATTTGTAGCATTTATTAACTAGCTCTCAGGACCAGAATTATGTAAGAAGTATAAATGCAGTCTTTATGTATAATAAAAAAGTCATATTTTTAGTCTACATACGATTATTTTGTGTGTACACAGTTTCATGTAATGATAACATATTTTTAATTAGCATTGCAAATGAGTAATGTCAATACATACAAATATTTCATGATATTAAACTAACATCCAATATAACAAAAAATAGATTACCAATATTTGAACAGGAAAAATCAGAAACTTTTTTTTATCCTTAACAATATTGTTAATTTCTTATTTAAAAAGCTCCTATAACTCACTTACTTTACATAGGATGCATTACTAGGCCTTTGGAGAACAAAAACGAAATAGACCAATATAGAGAAAAAATTTGCTGTAAATACCATGGCAGTTTGTAACTTGTAAAACTTTCATAATAAACATAATGCTAAAGATAAACCTGTCTATACCTTGTAGAGTTAATTAACAATTGACTTAGAGTAGCAATAAATGTATACTTGCTATTACGATTCTTAAGAGCATTCTTTAGGGACTAAGTATGAAATGTAAGTTAAAAGATTCCACTGAAAACAGCTAACTTGATTGCTTTTCAGTTTAAGAGTTGGAAACTCTTAATGATAATACATTAACAACATAGGAAAACACCTAAGACAAAATAGGACCTAATGTTCTCTAAGTTCACCAAATGCCGTGTGATAGAGATATGCAGTATATAATATGCCATAAGATACAGATCAGAAACAGAAGTGGCTAAACTGACAAGTTTAACTGATTACACCAACTGAAAAGACAAAGAATGTATTTTGCTGGAGTGTAGAGCTATAGTTTTATTTTAAATCGAGATACAATAACAAATAATACTAGTCAAATGTCAATTCCGTAGCAAATAAGAGTCCTAGATTTCTACCAGGTAAATTCAAGTCAGGAATGAGGAGTACTCTATTTCCACAACCTATTTTTCCTACTAGTCTAAAAAGGCAATGCTTTTTAAAAGTCAGATGTACTGAACAAACATAAGGGAAAATAATCACATTTTCAAAGCTACTTTGGAGAATAGAAAATTGCTAACTTCATGGACAAGAAAATTTTCAGGGATATTTTAAATATACATGTTTAGCACAAACAAGAATGAATTTTGTGCAAATTTAGTGCCAATTAAAACAGAAGTCAGAATTGACTGTGGTGTGGTGTACATTCCTTAAACTTATACTTTATTTGGTGATAATGATATTACTCTAATGATGATTATGCAGGTAATATATATAATGCCTTTAGCATGGTGCTCAGTAAATGTATTCCCACTCAGTAATATTAACAGCTTTTCCTTAAGCTTCAAGGGTTGTAATTCTAGGAGTCAATTACCTTTTTTTAATACAATATAAAAGTACGTGTCTGGGCACGGTGGCTCACTCCTGTAATCCCAGCACTTTGGGAGGCCAAGGCGGGTGGATCACCTAGGGTTGGGAGTTCAAGACCAGCCTGATCAACATGGAGAAACCCCGTCTCCACTAAAAAATAATAGTAATAATAATCCGGCGTAGTGGCGCATGCTTGTAATTCTAACTACTTGGGAGGCTGAGGCAGGAGACTCTCTTGAACCCAGGAGGCAGAGGTTGGGTTGAGCAGAGATTGCACAACTGCACTCCAGCCTGGGCGACAAAGTGACATTTTATAAAAAAAAAAAAAAAAAAAAAAAATACAAAATTAACCAGGCGTAGTGGCACCTGCTTGTAATCTCAGCTACTTGGGAGACTAAGGCAGGAGAATCGCTTTAACCCAGGAGGCGGAGGTTGCGGTGAGTCGAGATCATGCCATTGCACTCCAGCCTGGGCAATAAGAGTGAAACTCCAACTCAAAAAAAAAAAAAAAAAAAAGTATGCAGCAACTTTGGTATCTCAGAGAAAAGTGACTAATATGAAAAACACCATTAGTAGTAGTAGTAGTGTTACAGATTTAAGGTTAAGCTAATAAATTTTAACTGCAGGACAAATTACTGGATGGAAATTAGATAATATATTCACAGTAGCCATATGATTTTGTAAAATGTACACATAAATATAACTTTTGTATTATTTTGCTTACATTGTCTCCACTCTCAAAATTACATAAGCTTCAAGTCTCACAAACCAAAATCTACTTCTGGGTAAAATGTAGACAAAAAATCTTGTTGAACTACTAATATTTTTTCTTTTCAGATAAAATCATAGATTCCTGGATTTCAAATTAGGTTTAAAGGAACATGTATGTAAATTATATGACTAAATCTCTTAAAATATCTTACACAGTATAGTTACACTGCTCATAAAATTGTACAGGACAAAAATTGATAATTGTAAACAAAATCTCTATCCTTTTTTTTTTTTTTTTTTTCTTTTGAGATGGAATTTCACTCTTGTCACCCAAACTGGAGAGTAATGGTGTGATCTCGGCTCACCACAACCTCTGCCTCCTGGGTTCAAGCGATTCTCCTGCCTCAGCCTCACCAGTACCTGGGATTATAGACACGTGCCACCATGCCCAGCTAATTTTTGTATTTTTAGTAGAGACGGGATTTCACCACGCTGGCCAGGCTGGTCTTGAACTCCTGACTTCAGGTGACCCACCCATCTCGGCCTCCCAAAGTGCTGGGATTACAGACATGAACCACCGCACCCAGCCACAAAATCTTTATTCTTTTTTCAAGGACCTTTATTCTTTTTTCGAGGCTTGATGCTCTGCCACCATTGATTATCGAAAAATATATACAATTCTATGAAAATATCATCCCACTTATTTCTGCCATTTTAATAACCTAATTTGACATACTGCAGTTAAATGCTTATAAGCAAATGTTAAAGAATACCATTGGTTCTATATGGTAGTATTATAATTATAACATATGCCATGAGAATGCAGTATAGAAATTTGTGGCTCAAAATGTATTTATTACAAGTATGCATTGTGAGCATTTTATTATTTGTTTTTATAGTTAATATATTGATTAAGCATATTCACTTAATGTATTCATTCATTAATAATTTATTGAATGTGTACTTTGTTTGCAATTCCATACGAGAAAATGCAGGAAAAATTATCAACTTTTAAGTGGCCCACAATTTAGTTTCAGAGGTAAAGCATGAGTGATTCTACAATGAAACATGATCATTTTCTATATTCTCAAGAAGAAACGAAATAGAACGTCCACGATGAAAAAGCTGTGTGCTAAATGTTCAAAAAGCATTAAAACCTCAAACTTTATTCTAATGATCTTCTTTCAACTCTTAGAATATGCAATAAATATTTAAAGCTGATGAAAATTAAAAACAGCCAGATGCCTTATTATTCTATTTTAATTTTGTTTTTCAGTAGAATTGAGGGCTTTGACTGGAATGATTATTTCCTTTTATCTAGTGTTTTAGTAAACATGAATGGATAGAAAATATATAGGAAAGTATTTATAACTACTTCTGAGAGCCAAAGATACAATGCAGACATTAACAAACAGTAGCTGATATAGTTTGGATATTTGTCCCTGCCCAAATTCATGTTGAATGGTAGTCTCCAATGCTGGAGGTGGGGCCTGGTGGGAGGAGTTTGGGTCATTGAGGCAGATTCCTCATAGTTTGGTGTTGTCTTCACAATAGTGAGTTGTCACGAGATCATGTCATTTAAAAGTCTGTGGCACCTCAGGGGCCAGGAGCAATGGCTCATGCCTGTAATCCTAATACTTTGAGAGGCTGGTGGATCACTTGAAGTCAGGAGTTCGAGACTAGCCTGGCTAATGTGGTGAAACCCCATTTCTACTAAAAATACAAAAAAATAGCCAGATGTGATGCCATGTGCATGTAATCCTAGTTACTCAGGAGGCTGAAGAAAGAGAAATGGTTGAACCTGGGAGGCAGAGGTTACAGTGAACTGAGATTGCACCACTGCACTCCAGCTTGGGTGACAGTGACACTCTGAGAAGAAGAGGAGGAAGAAAAAGAAGAAGAAGAAGGAGGAGGAGGAGGAGGAGGAGAAGGAGAGGAGGAGGAAGAGGAGGAAGAAGGTGGTCTCTGACACCTCAGCCTCCCACTTTCTCTCTTTCTCCTGCTCTGGCCAGTGGTGTGTCTGCTCCCCTTCACTTTCCACCATAATTGTAGGTTTCCTGAGGCCTCCCCAGAAGCTGAGCAGATGCCAGCACTGTGCTTCCTGTAAATCCTGCAGAACTGTGAGGCAGTTACACCTTCTTTCTTTGTAAATTACCCAGTCTCAGGTATTTATTTATAGCATTATAGAATTACAAAAGGATATCATATGAAACAAACTTCTCTTTTCCCAGCTTTCATCCTAATGCTTATACACTCATGGCTGCAGGATGGCCATCTCACCTCCAGTCTCATGTCTCCATTCCAGACTGCAAGAAGAAAGGAAGGGCTACAAGCCTTTTCATTGCAAGCCTTTGACTTTTTTAAAAGCAGAAATGTGTGCTTACAGTTCAATGGCCAGAACTATTTTTGCAAGTTACATCTAGATGGAAAAGAACAGCCTAATACAGTAGCCTAAATAAAGAAGGCATTTATCTTTATCATTCAACAGTAAGTCTGTAGATGGGCAGTCCAGGTCTGGTGTAACAATTCAAGGATATCATAATGGAACAAATTTCTATTTTCCAACTTTCATCCTAATGCCTATACACTCATGGCTGCAGGATGGCCATCTCATCTCCAGCCTCATGTCTCCATTGCAGACTGCAAGAAGAAAGGAAGGGTTACAAGCCTTTTTATTGCAAGCCCTTGACTTTTTATTTAAAAGCGTAAATGTGTGCTTACAATTCAATGGCCAGAACTATTTTTGCAAGGTACATCTAGATGGAAAAGGGACAGGAGAAAGGTGTTTAATTTTTCGTACTCCACAGTAGAAGAAAAGAAGGTAGAAGTCATTGAGTTGAGTGATAAATGAGCCAAATTAGAGTGTATTTAACAATGAATATGCTCAAAGTGAATTGAAGAACAATATGGCTTTTATTTTTTTCAAAACATTTATAAAGCTTTTCAATATATCATCTAAAAAGCTACTATGTTAAAAAGGTATTTGTGCTGCCATAAGTAACCTCTTCTCACATGTTTATTTCCTAATCATCCTGACTTTGTATTTATTGTCTGATTACTTTTTCATGCTCCTTTTCAGATGGAAATCTCAACATAAGTCATAATAGCTTTAAAATAATTTGAACTTTTTGGTTACAATTTGTTTTTATAATGCTTTGATGCTTGTGTGTGGTATTTACTGAAAATGGATGAGTAAAATCATTGTAATATGGAGAGGACTCCAGAAACAAATCCAAATTACAGATAACATTTAACTTGTACAAACTTTATGGCAGACATTGTTTTATATACATTACTGATATACACTCATTTAATCCTTATAAAAAGTCTCTGAAGGAGTAACCTTTGTTTTTTCCATTTTGTAGTTAAGGAAAATAAGGCACAAGAAAGTTTAAGTAAAATACCTAAAACCATATAGTAATTGGTAGACTGACTTAAACGGAGGAAGTACGCCCCCAGAATTAATGCTGTTAGCCACTCTACATGTCTTCCTATTAGTAACATTAAATCCAATATTTTTTATAAAACAGAAAATATTATTCTTAATTCCTTATTAATTGCTTTTATCTGAGAGGTATAAATAACAGTTTTATTTAGATGTTGTCCTGGTCTATTTGGGTGGCTACAACAAAATACCATATACTGGGTAGCTTAATAACAACAGATTTTTTTTTTTTTTTTTTTTTTTTTGAGACAGAGTTTCACTCTGTCACCCAGACTGGAGTGCAATGGCATAATCTCAGCTCACTGTAACCTCCACCTCCTGGGTTCGAGCAATCCTCTTGCCTCAGCCTCCTAAGTAGCTGGGATTACAGGCGTCTGCCAACACACCTGGCTAATTTTTGTATTTTTAGTAGAGACGGGGTTTAACCATCTTGGTCAGGCTGATCTTGAACTCCTGACCTCAGGTGATGAACTTGCCTTGGCCTCCTAAAGTGCTGAGAAGATTACAGGCATGAGCTACCACACTCGGCTAGCAACAGAAATTTATATCTCACAGTTTTGGCAGCTGTGAGGTCCTACATTAAGGAATCACAAATTTATCTTTTCATGGATGGCTGTCTTCTCACTTTAACCTCACATGGTAGAGGGAGTGAATGACCTTCCTCAGGCCTCTCTTGTAAGGGCATTAATCTCATTCATGAGGACCCCACCTTTATGCCATAATCACTTCCTAAAGGTATCACCTCTTAATACCATCGCCTTGGGAATTAGGATTTCAACATATGAATTTGGGGAGGACATAAACATTCAGAGCATAGCAGATGCATATCATATTTATAGAAGAAAGATTTGCAAAAATTCATCTAAATGTCTGAAATTTAGGCAAACGTTTTACTCCTATTGTTTCCTTAAATATTTACTGGCACTATATATATCCTATATTTATGATATTCATAATTTATGAATAAATAAATGTGTTTTTTGTCAATGGGGAACAAGAGCAAGCAAGTTGTATGTATCTTGTTATTCTGCTAATCTCTTTGTGAAACTTTAATAAACTGCAGTGGAACCAATGTATAGTAAATTTAATATAATGGAAGAGAATAAAACATCTGCCACAAAAATATCCATCACTACTTCCATATTCTCAATGGCTTCTGCAAGCTGGTAATAAGCAGATATAAATGATTTGACTCTGCCAATTCCTAGTTGTGCAGCCAGTGTAAAATACAGGGATTATAAAATGTTCCTCTGTCACTTATTTTGGCGGTGATTAGAGTATCTAGTGAAATATGGGATTTTATTCTTAGCACTTTAAGTTAATAACAATAACTGTAAAACTAATATTGTTCTTTCCAGTAATTGCCATCATCCATCATACTGCCGAGGAATGTAGGAACAAATATGTGCCACTTTGTTTCAGTGCAGGCTCCCGGGTAAAAATACAATGTTATTACTGAGTCTTTTCTACTTAAAACATTATTCAAAGAAATCATATAGTAATGAAATCATATATTTAAAGAGGAGCACAAAACTAAAAGTGTAATAATAGTGTTATGTTTTACAGCAATCTTGCCACTTACACCAGGCCCTGGCATTCTGAGGGCATCAAGTTGTTGTAAATATAGCCAAACTCCTGGCAAGATAGTAGGTAATGATAAGATTTTATCCAAATTATAGGTTTTTAAAGCAATAATTTTCAAAACAAAAATGGAGAATGTGAAATAGACTGTTTTTTTCCCAGCACTCTTGTTCCTTAAGCAAAGAGATTTTTTAAAATCTTCAAGAAATTATCTTATTAGAGTCTAAAACTATGGTATTACTGCATCATTTTTCTACTTTTTTAAAATGGCCAGGTAGAATCATAAGTAAAATTAAAATTAAACAAGCAAAAGTATGCTTCTTTTTCCTGATTAATATTTATATTTGAAGTAAATCTCTAAGTGAACTTTTTTCTTTTTTTCTTCTCTTTTCCCTCCTTCCTTTCCTTCCTTCCTTCCTCCTTCCTTCCTTCCTTCCTTCCTTCCTTCCTTCCTTCCTTCCTCCTGTCTTTTTGTCTTTCTTCTTTATTTCTCTCTATCTTCTTTCTTTCGTCTTTATTCTTTCTTTCTTTCTTCTTTCTTTCTTTCTTTCTTTCTTTCTTTTCTTCTTTCTTTCTTTCTTTCTTTCTTTCTTTCTTTCTTTCTTCTTTCTTTCTGTGAGGGCTCAAGAGCTTTTTTTTTCCCCCGCTAGACCATCACGTTAGTAACAGGTGAGTTACTATTAATGTGCACTTTAAATATAGCTCACCAGTTATAACAAATGCCAACTACAATATTCGTTTGAATTTTTCTAACTATCTTGGATGTTAAGTCTCATTTCACAATTACTTAAAGGTGAAAGGGCAGGTTGCTATGGAAAAGCCATTAAAGTTTGTTAGAAAACACCACCTGCCTATGTTTAAGCACAGGGGAAATTCACATACGGAGGGGATAATGAAAGTCATAGTCAATGAATTTACATCAGGATTGACCTCAGAAAGCAGTGGGACAAGGAATAGGAAACTGTGGGGAACTCATGGAATTTTTTTTTTTTTTTTTTTTTTTTTTTTTTTTTTTTGAGACAGAGTCTTGCTCTGTTGCCAAGGCTGGAGTGCAGAGGCACGATCTTCGCTCACTGCAACCTCCGCCTCCCGGGTGCAAGTGATTTCCTGCCTCCAGCCTCCCGAGTAGCTGGGACTACAGGTCCCTGCCTCCACGCCCAGCTAACTTTTGTATTTTTAGTAGAGACCGGGTTTTGTCATGTTAGCTAGGCTGGTTTCAAACTCCTGAACTCAGGTGATCCACCCGTCTCTGCCTCCGAAAGTGTTGGGATTACAGGCATGAGCCACCGCGCCCAGCTGGATTCTTTTTTTTTTTTTCTTTCTTTCTTCTAGGCTTCTTGGTGCATCTGTTTATTTTCTTCTATTTTTGCATGCCTCTCAGTTCCACATGGTGAGAAACAGCTTCTGATAGTGCTTCATAATTCCTCCCAAAAAGGAACTAAGCAAATCCTAACTTCCTGAAGAAGAAACTGGTAGGGCCAGCATGGGCTGTAGTCCTACCTCTGGAAAGGCCAGTCTTAGCTAGATTATTCATAGTGAGTGTTCCAGTTTGTCTTGAAGATTCATCCTTTGAAATAAAATACTCAGTGGCTTTCTGTCACTGAAACTTTAGATTTTGTGGATTTTAATCTCTTGGATCCCAGAAGCAAAATGCCCTCATTGAACTTCAAGCTGTAGCTGCCATGCAGTTACTTTGTGCTCTCTATATTGAGAGACCAACAGACAAGAAATGATTCGCCATCTGGAAGGAGCAATCAAAATGGGGTTGTTATTATGTAATGTCTGCAAGGAAAAATGCATCGGGCACTCAAAAAATCACTGGGACATATCTTAGCACTTTCTTGCCCAAATTTGGAAACAAATGCAGCAATCACAGTAAAAGCAGGCCATGATGAACAGAGGTCCAGATGTCACAGGGATGAACATCTTTGTCACCTACCAGATGAGCCACGTAAACCAGCAGAGGTGATTAGTAAAGGTAAGGAGAATAAAACATGGATTGTAGAGGACTAAGATGATGAGGATCAATGGCACTGAGACAGACCATCTGCTGCAGCAGCAGGAGTTAGAGTTTTTCACATCAGCTTTTCTGTCATAAAAGTTTGCACAGACAAAGGTTACAACAAAAATCCTAAAGCTATTTTCTGATGAAATAAAATTATGTCAGAAATCAAATGGTGCAAGGAATGAATTGTAGTGGATGTTATGGGTACACCGTCTCAGTCTTTGTATTTTAGAACTAAAGCACTAATTCCTCAGCTGTCAGGAATATAACTTGCTGTTGGATCACAACTGAGTCCCTCACAAGAATTGTTCTTGGCTTAAGACGCTGCTGTGTTCAGTGTCGTGGGCCCTTTGGTGGGCAGCTTCCTACCAAGGGTTGGTTTATCTAAAGAAGTACAACAGGCATCCCTCTTGCCTTCCTTGTATCTGAAGAGCCCCCTGGGTTATCAACTGCTGCTGAGAACAACTGTTTGAAACAGCTTTGCAGCTTCACTTCTCCCTCCATCCCGTGTTAATTTTTCCATTTCCTCACACAAAACATTGCTTCTCAGAACATTCTCCATTAAACTTTTGCACACAAATGTTTATCTCAGTAACAGTTTCCAGAATCCCTGATATACTAGAATAATGCTGTGAGAATAAAGCAGGAAAACATAATATCTAAAGCTTCTAAAGTCAAACTATATGTTTTCAAATTCCAATTCCTTTCATGTTACATAAAATTGGTCTAGTTATTTCATCTTTCTTTTATCGTTTTCTCTAGTATAAAATAAAGATAAAAATAAGTTTTGATTAAAGAAAATAGATGATTATAAAAAACAAAGCAACTGCAAAAAAAGCAACAAATAAGATCATTTTTATTACTATAATATTGTTTTATGGAACTCACATCTAAAACCACATTGGATGGGGGACAGAGCCTTTTTCAAAAATGAATGAGGAAATTCAAAACTGTGTGCAGTAATCTTGCCAATGTTTTTCTACATTATATGCCTGCATTTTTATAAAATTCATGTTATATAAATGTACGAATATATGTATATGTATAACCAAATTCTAGATTTGTCTTATAATAGCTTAATCACATTTCTAATGTGTGAAACTAATGTGAAAAATACAGTGAGAAAAGTATAATATATATCATAATGTATACATTCATTAAAAGGTGTTAGTGTATGTATTACATTGTTTGATGATACATCCATCCTTTCATCTCTTTAAAACATGATTCATGTGTCTTTTAGAAAGAATAATAGCATGATAAAGAAATTTACTAAGATATGTGCATCTAAAATTTAATAGAGCCATGTTAATGTTAAATAAGCTTTAAAAGGTCGGGCGCGGTGGCTCACGCCTGTAATCCCAGCACTTTGGGAGGCCGAGGTGGGTGGATCACAAGCTCAGGAGTTTGAGACCAGCCTGAACAACATGGTGAAATACTGTCTCTAATAAAAAAATACAAAAATTAGCTAGGCATGGTGGCATGTGCCTGTAATCCCAGCTACTCGAGAGGCTGAGGAGGGAGAATTGCTTGAACCCAGGAGGTGGAAATTGCAGTGAGCCGAGATTGCTCCACTGCACTCCAGCCTGGGTGACAGAGCTAGACTTAGTCTCAGTAAATAAATAAATAAATAAATAAATAAATAAATAAATAAATAAGATTTAAAAGAAAATAAAGCAAGGGAGCTTTCCAAAGTGAGTTATGAAACATCAAATTATTTACTAAATAAGTGATAAAAATGGAGGCACAAGCTTCTAAAACCAAATAGCATGAATCATCCTATTTATTTGCTAATTTGATACACGTGAACACATATTGGGGCGACAATATAAAAAGTACTGTGCCCCAGCAAACTTTCCCCAACTCATGAGAGTGGATTGTGTGTATCTTTTCCAACTCTTCATTGGACATCTTCATGTAATCTGAACTCAGCCGTGTTAAATGTCGATAACACAGACCATTGGAAAAAAGCTAGAATGAGGGAGCCCCCAGCCCACTGCTGCATGGAGTCGAAGAATTTAGAAAGAAGCATTTATAAAGACAAAATATATAAACCAAAAATGTAAACGGTGTTTATTCCATAAAAATAGAATTACACACCAACAGTTAATCTAAGAGGAATAGCTGGAGATTTGTATTTTTACTCTAGGGAGTTATTTTCACTTTATGTTAGGGCAAACTTCACAAAAGAGCAGAATTCTTAAGAGGTCAGGACTACCCAAAATGGCATCTTGTCAATAAAATTTCTCAGGGCAAAGTACACCACATACAGAGTCAGCATGCCAAACTACCCTATCAGAATGTATTTTCAGATTTTTTTTTTTGTTTACCTATCTAATATTAAATTCACTATAATCATATGCTTTGCTATGCACTAGATATAAAAACCTAGGGTCTCTTTCCTCAAGAAGCTTATAGTCTATTCATAAAATAGAGATTAAATACATAAATAAATCAATATGAAACTAGAAATTTAGAAAATTTATATTAAGATCACGAAAATGTGCCATGGTAGAAAATGACTAAGGCAAATCTAATTAGAAAAGATGTTTGGAGAAAAACTCTCTGAGATGATGATATTTAAACTGAGATTTGGAGGATAAAATGAAGCAGGCCTTGTGAAGATCCACAGAAAATGTACCCCTGGCAGATGGACAAGAATGAAAGGCCACTAAGTAGGACTGTCCTTGGCTTATCTTAGGAACTCTGAGCAGGCCATTTCGGCTGCAGCAAAGTCTGTAATTCGAATGCTTATTAGAGCCAGTCAGGTTAGGTACATGAGTTAAATAGAACAATGTCAGTGTCTTTAGTTATATTTTTTTCAACCAGATACACTTCGTTTGCATGTTAATGAAATCTTAATTGTATTATTCCCACAGGGACACTCTGTGATTGCATATAAAACACACAGGAATATGTTTTACTATCAGAAAGAAATATGCTCTGTCCTAATTTTTTGATACACACTGGTCCTTTGGGTCTATGTTTTGTTTTCTCCTTCAACTTGGCAATACCAAAAACAGCAGAGCAAGCTCAATGATAAATCACAAATGACAGTGGATCTCAGTATTAAGGTAACAAGATGGTGAGAGGTCTCTGGTGAATTGAGAATGCACATTTCACATAAAGATTAGAGTTTCTGTCTAACCCAAGTGATGGAAAGAGGGTTCAGATTAGGTTGAAATGATGATTTTTTTAAAGAAGAACTTAGATCTAGATATTGAGATATAATCTCCACATATTTCAATATTGGCAAATAGTTTTGCAAAACACAAACACACAGGGATTACTATCAAGACTATATAATACTCCTTTCCATTGTCAAGAACTGCGAAGGGCCTAAGATTTTACCCTACCTGCAGTCTAACAAGTTATTCTTCAACAGTTTCATCAATGCTGCAACAAGATGTGAGACTCTTGTGTCAGAAAAAAAAAAGGACAGTTTATTACTCACATAATAGTGGTGGCCAGGTTATCAGCATTTGTGTTGGTTCTTCAAGACTCATTCCCCACTGACCAATGCACAGCCAGCTGACACCTGCATATGTAGTGGATTGCATTACAGAAAAGGAAGAACTTATTATTTTAGAATAATTTTATAATTATTTTTATGCTGGCAAAACACATCTGCCATTTTGATCTAGGTATAGATGTCATCTTTGTCTTCCAAGGCTGTAAGCAAACTCTTAGCTCTGAAGGGATACTAACTGTGTCTTCCAAAGTTACTCACTATATAAACTTATACCTGAGAAAATTAACTAGAACAATGGACAGTTGTTGTGTCTGTTTGCAAGATGTGTGGAAATATGAGAGACATTGAAAATTGCCTCTCAGCATCTATAGGCCTCAAACTATCCACTTCTGCCTTAAAGCATAATGAGTGAGGAAGGAGACTCAATTAAAATAATATTTCTCGAGATAGGCAAGAGCTAGATTGTAAAATGACTTATACACAAAAGCCCCTTTATATTAAGTTTAATGGCTACCCATCGTTGAACATTGAGAAGAATAATGTGAGTCACTTTACATTTTCAAAAGCTCATTAAGGTAGTCAGATGGGGAATGGACTTTGCTGAACCAGACTGATAGAGGTGGACCACTTAGGAAAGGCAACTAAAGATGTCTAGACATGATATGGTGACCTGGCTAGAGTGCTGTCAGAGCAGATGGAAGAAACTAGATTGATTGATAATATCATCTTATGATAACACTAGAGATTGAATCTGTAGTCTTGACTGACAAGTAGGGAGCTAAATGGAAAGAAATAATTAAAGGAGTCTCACAGGTTATTTGACAGGGGAAGCAAGTGATGGAATATGGGTAAAAACAACAGTTAATTTTGTGTTATATTTCAGATATTTACTAAAAATTCACAGACATAATCAAATTAGGTAGTTAAATATATAATCTGGAGACTCAGATAAATGTTTTATATTATACATACTATGTTGGAAGCAGTTGGCAAATAAATGACATTTAAATGATGAGTATGAATGGAACCACATATGGATGGCATAATAAAAAATATAAACAACCAAAAGATGGATTTTTGAAGAAAACTACATGTTTAGAAGCTTTTTGGGGATTTAGAAGTGAAAGAGATTTCTTTCTTTCTCTCTCTCTCTCTCTCTCTCTCTCTCTCTCTCTCTCTTTCTTTCTTTCTTTCTTTCTTTCTTTCTTTCTTTCTTTCTTTCTTTCAAGTTCTTGCTCTGTCACCCAGGCTTGAGTGCAGTGGTATGATCATCGTTTGCTGCAACCTCTCAAACTCCTGGGCTCAAGTGAATGATTCCTTTGAGAAGGAGATGTAAATAATGTTTTAGAAATAAGTGCAATGCAAGTCATTTAAATGTGATCCATAGCATCTGTGGAGAAAGTGTCTTTGACTGAGGGTGAAACACTTTTTCCACTTTCACAGAAGAAGAGAAAATAAAAATAGGCTCAGAGGCAAATATGTTAAGCATTTCAACTAAAAAAGATGAAGGGAGCTGTGTCTCACAGCTTTTATTTTCTCAATTACATGAGAGTTAAACTCATCAGCAGACAGCAAAGTATGGCAGGTTTGAGGTAAGAGGAAAAGGTAGAATACGATAAGTGTAGAGAGTGAGCAGATGATCTTTGCTAAGTGCCCACATGATGTTAGTATTCATAAATTCACATTAACATTCTCATTGCAGGATGTGGAATTTTCTAGAGGAATAAGCAATTCCATTAGTAAAACATACAGAAAATAAATGCTTGGTTTTACCAGTGGTTAGAGTACCAGACAAATATATCTGAAGGCCAAATGGACAAGGGAATTAAGGACATTTTCAAGAGAGGGATTGTAATAATGAACCATAGAATCTACACTGGATAAAGAAGAAAGCAAACATGGGACTGTCCAAATAAAAATGTAAGGTTGAGGTGAATGTATTTTTTCCCCATGAGAGTGAAAAGTTGTTTCTATGAGGCTACTTTAGGAGGAAAGATGAAAAAATATGAAATATTTGAAATAGAATAGATGAAAAATAGATGAAAAATAATCGTTTGAACTGAATGCATGAATTTGTGATTTTTAGAAATTCTACTGTTTCTAGTGTTAAAGTAAGTTAAAATGGAAACCAGGTCGGAAGAAAATCTGAACAGACAGAGCCACTTAGGCCTCATAAGTAGCAATAACATTGCTAGATCTGCAAACAGAAGCAAAATTTAAGCTATGTTTTATAAACGCCTATAGAAAGAAAAATGAAACTTAAGGCTAACCAATAGAAGCTGCTAGCCAACTTAAAGTTACTTAACTGTGGACTTTTCAGCAGGAAAGGTCAAAGAAGGCAACTGAATAACTATAACCGATCAATTTTTTGTCTGTTTGTATTACTTCTGTGTTTACTCTATAAAAGCATTCACCTTGTGTTCCCTCAATGGAGCCCCCAAACCACTTCTGTTTTGGAGAGGACCAATACATGAATCACTGTTTTAGCAAATAAACTCTTTAAAAATCTTACTTGCCTCAGTTTTCCTTTTAATACTGGTGATAGTTTTTAAAGAGTTTATGGCAAAAGTAAAAGGGAGGAAATGTACATTGATGATCAAAGAACAGAGAAACGCAGACTTATCCATGTGTATATATTATGCTTACTGAGATCAATTAGAAGTGTTGAAGGAGAAGGAGTGCTGTGAATCAGATAATAAGGTCCACAATGAAAAGAGCAATAACCTTGACTGCTGTATAATAAAAATCATCAGGGGTACTTGGCGAGTATAATTTTGCAGTTTCTAGACACTATTCCAGGAGGCTCTGAAAATGTAGACTTAGGTAGGGCTTTGAATTCTGTGTGTTTGCCAGTTATCTCCAAATATTTCTGTTATCAAACAGTTTGAGATACATTGGGTTAGGACAAAGAAGCTACAGCAAAATGATTTGTATCTAGGATGAGACTATCACAAGTTTTCTGATCTCAGAATGGGAGATGAAGGCTTAGTAGTGCAAAAATATAAGGTGGAGTGGGAGTGAGATATGAAGCATGCATCAATAAAGATGAACTCAAAACTTCAAACAAGCAGCCAACAGATTAGCGTTGGGCATTTACCCACATGTCTGATTGTAGACATGATTCTTTGGTGTTCTTCAGCTGGTCCTCCACCTCTTCCTCAAAAAGAATAACTGAATACTATATTATAAAAGGTACTACACTAAGGCTTAAATGCTTAATGGGATTTCCAAACTATAAATGTATTTAGAAGTATAATTTTACAGTTCCATTTATATACTGTTTACTAATGCTAAAATAAATAAATGGGAATGTTTTCTGTCTCTTCAAAGATCATGGTATATAGTTTTTTCTACCAGATGTACAAAGAAGAGCTTGTGTCATTCCTGCTGAAACTATTCCAAAAAAAATGAGGAGAAGGGACTCCTCCCTAACTCATTCTATAAGTCCAGCATCATCCTGATACCAAAACCTGGCAGAGAAACAAAAAGAAAAGAGAGAGAAATCTTCAGGCCAGTTTCTTTGATGAACAGCGATGCAAAAATCCTCAACAAACTACTGGCAAACTGAACCAGTGGCAAATCAAGAACCTTATCCTCCACAGTTAAATAGGCTGTATCCCTAAGAGGCAAGGTTGGTTCAGCATACACAGATCAATAAATGTCATTTATCACATAAACAGAAATAAAGACAGAAAACACATGATTATTTCAATTGATGAAGAAATTCAATAAACTAAGTATTGAAGGAACATGCCTCAAAATAGTAAGTCATCTATGACAAACCCACAGCCAACATCATACTGAATAGACAAATGCTGGAAGCATTCCCCTTGAAAACCATCACAAGACAAGGATACCCTCTCTCACCATATCTATTCAGTATATAGGGTTGGAAGCCCTTGCCAGAGCAATCACACAAGATAAAGAAATAAAGGGCATGCAAATACAAAGACAGAAAATCAAACTATCCCTGTTTGCAGTTGACATGATTATATATCTAGAGAGATCCATAGTCTCCATCCACAAGCTTTTTTTTTTTTTTTTTTTTTTTTTTTTTTTGAGACGGAGTCTCTCTCTGCCGCCCAGCCTGGAGTGCAGTGGCCGGATCTCAGCTCACTGACTGCAAGCTCCGCCTCCCGGGTTTACGCCATTTTCCTGCCTCAGCCTCCCGAGTAGCTGGGACTACAGGCGCCCGCCACTTCGCCCGACTAGTTTTTTTTTTTTTGTATTTTTTAAGTAGAGACGGGGTTTCACCGTGTTAGCCATGATGGTCTCGATCTCCTGACCTCGGGATCCACCCGTCTCGGCCTCCCAAAGTGCTGGGATTACAGGCTTGAGCCACCGCGCCCGGCCAAGCTTTTTAAGCTGATAAACAACTTCAGCAAGTCTCAGGATTCAAAATCAATGTGCAAAAATTACTAGCATTTCTGTATATCAAAAAGTCAAGCTGAGAGCCAAATCAGAAACATACTCCCATTCACAATTGCCACAAAAATAATAAAATACTGAGGAATACAGCTAGCTAGGGAAGTAAAAGAGCTCTACAAGGAACACTACAAAATATTGCTCAAAGAAATCGGAAATGACACAAATAAATAGAAAAACATTCCATGCTCATAGATAAGAAGAATCAATATCATTAAATGGACATACTGCCCAAAGCAATTTATAGATTCAATTATATTCCTATTAAACTGCTATTGAGATTCTTCATAGAACCAGAAAATACTATTTTAAAATTTATATGGAACCAAAAAAAAAGAGCCTAAATAGCCAAGGTAATCCTAATCAGAAAGAACAAAGCTGGAGGCATCACTCTGCTCAACTTCAAACTATATAGTACAGGGCTACAATAACCAAAACAGCATGATACTGGTACAAAAACAGATACATAGACCAAAGTAACTGGGATTACAGACAGGCCACCAGGCTCTGCTAATTTTTGTAATTTTTTTGGAGAGACAGGATTTCACCATGTTTCCCAGGCTGATCTCAAACTCCTGAGCTCAAGTCATTCACCCTCCTCAGCCTCCCAAAGTGCTGGGATTATAGGCGTAATCCATTGTGCCCGGCCTTTATTCAGTCTCACTTTTAGAAGTTTAGTTCTCAAACTTCATTACCCATAAGAATAATACAGAGAACTTATTAACATATCGGATTACTAAACACCATTCCAAACTTCTGATTCAGTTAATGAGGGAACACTGTGACTATTAAATGTAAACAAATATAAAAACTGATGAGCTATCTAGATGCTTTTATTCCAACAACCACCTTCTCTGTGTAAGTATGCTTGGGGTGGATTAATTCAAATTTGAAGTTCTTATGCCAGCTTTTGTACTTCAAAGGTATGAAGTGAAAACAATTTATGCAAGTGAAGATAGGCTCTGAAGTGCCAGGACCTAATGAATGAGTGATTAATGACCATTAATCAAAATTTAAACAATAAAACTAGAAAAAAAATGAAATACCTAAACCTTACCATATCTAGTTATAATATTTCTTTTCTTTTTTTTTTTTTTTTTTTTGAGACAAAGTTTTGCTCTTTTTGCCCAGGCTAGAGTGCAATGGCGTGATCTTGGCTCACCGCAACCTCCGCCTCCTGGGTTCAAGCAATTCTCCTGCCTCAGCCTCCCGAGTAGCTGGGATTACAGGCATGTGCCACCATGCCTGGCTAATTTTGTATTTTTAGTAGAGACTGGGTTTCTCCATGTTGGTCAGGCTGGTCTTGAACTCCCGACCACTGGTGATCCACACGCCTCGTCCTCCCAAAGTGCTAGGATTACAGTCATGAGCCACCACGCCCGGCTAGTTATAATATTTCTATAGAAGAACTTAACTTTAAGACTCAGTAACGTGTTGTGTCTTTTTATTTGATTTGTTTTGATTTTCTACTTTGATTTGAAATAGTCATGCAAGTACATGTCAATTTTGGACCTTTGTGCAGAAAATACCTAAAAACTCTTTGGGCTTGTCAGGAGAACAACATTGCTGAATAATTCTAGTAGGCCTGATTCTGTTAAATCTCTGAATAGCCATATGTTTACTCGTGACAAAACATTTTGTGAGAAAACAAAATATCTTATAAAAGACAACTGTACTGATGGTATCCTAATATAGAATATTAATATAAATAAAAATTCACCATATTTTTAGCATCTTTTAATTTGTATAGCTTTAATTGTTTTCAAGTTAACAATAATACAAGTTTTTGCGCATATGATCTAATTTTGGTTTTAAATTCACAGTTGTATTATTCAGTTACTGTATTTTATGGAATAGATGTGAAAAGTCCACTTTAGAGAATTGCATTATTTGCAGATAGTTTTAGATCAAGTTAATTTGGTTTAATTAAAAAGATCAAAACAAATGAATTCACCTCTACATAGATATGACAAGCTTTTCTTAAGGCATTTTAATATTTTAGTATGTGTTCAAACTCTAAATATAATTAGTCTGCATTGTATGTCCTATTTCCTTCAGTTTACATTGAAAGATAATTAAATAATATATTATGAACAAATAATTTTCAAATTAGTCAGTCTGCCATACTGCTATCAAGGTTTCTAGACTTAGAATATCTATATTATATCAAGTGAATATCTATAATCTTTGTACTATGGATGCAAAATGCACCTACCAAGTACAGCATAGAAAATTCACAAGGAGAATGCAGTATTACCACCAAGGAACTGGTATTCTCTTAGGATGGAATGTTCAACAAGTGTAATGTAATAAACCAGGTAAAATATCTCTAGACCATTCACTAACCTGGTTCTAGACTTCTGAAAGTTTGATAACAACTGAAATATCCCTAAGCCATTCTTTACTGCTATTTCTCATTCAGATAAATTTTGTTGTTATATGAAACAATATAGCAGTTATTGCTGCTGCTGTCTACATGGGCCTAGATTGTGGAAATTCATCATCTGAAATACTGTTACAACTTAATATAAAGTATGGCTGATGGAACTCAACTATTTTATTCAATAAATTTTATAATTTCTAGTCAGACTGAATAAACATCTATACTAATTGCTATATTATATTTACTCAAGTCTTAGTGAATAGTGTACTGTAAACTTTAGATATGCTATAGTAATGTCCATGGTGCTTGTTTTTCCTCATAATGTAAAGAATATTTCCTAATGTTTTATAATGATGGTTTTGAATGTTTTAAATTTATGGAAACCAACTAGACTGTAAGGAGACAAATAGAGAAAAAAAGAAAATTTCTGAGATATTTTGTGAAAATGAAGTGATTGTAGAAAAATACAAAATGTAATTGTCTATTTATGGATAAGTGGAAAGAAATAGATCATTTTGAAGAAATGCAAGAGAGTACTTCAGGTATAATTATGGCTTGTGTTCAGCATGCAGGTTTAAACCACAGAGCACTTATTGGAAGTGATGAGGCCTAGCCTTTTAAAGCATTCAACATCTGAATGAAAACATTGCTGTTAGCTTTTCTAAAAGAGGATGAAACTGTAGAATGAATTTGTTGAAAGTACATTTCCTCTTAAAAATATATGAAACAGAATGTTTGACTCAGATTGGATATATAACTGCTACCTAGATAGACAGTCTATATTTATTAAAATGTTTGACCAGTATTTTTTGCCTCTTATGATTTTAATTTGTATTTATCCTTTTAAATTAGGTAACTTACCTACTTAATTCTTCACAACACTTGAATTGACAAGATATCCAATGTCTGAACAAAAAGCCATTTCCTTATTTGTGTTATTGCTTTTCTCTAGTTAAGTATAAAGAATAATATAGAATCCTTTAGCTCTAGTTACTGACAGATTTGTTACGATATGGGTCTCCGTGTATGGAAGAGGGATTATCATTTGTTTGTACAAAGGTAACCATGTCATTTAACTAGGTCAGCAAACAAACATCTTTTTTGTGAGTTGTCCAAATCATCCAACTTTAGTAACAAAACAAAACAAAACAAATAATAAATCAGCTTGAAAAGGACAGAGCTTGTGGATCCATCATGAAGACAGCTGAAAAGAATGAATTGGCCATGTCATAGTTTAGTTCAACAGCTGCATAGAGAAATACACATGGTTACATTTATTTCAGAGAGAAAAATGTTCCTTTAATTCTTGTAGAGAATAACAACATGTTGTATTTTTTCACTTTTCAACTTTCGCTTGGAACACTAAGTCCTTTATATACAAAAATGAAAGGACATTGAATGAAAAAAATTAATGAGCATGAAAAATTAAACCTATCAGTGAGATGTTATGAGCTGTTCTATGTGGGAATAAAAGGAGTCATAAGTGCTTTCAAATTCCTTCATAGTCAAAAATTGCTACACAGGTCTCCATTCTGAGTTACTGGGGCAATAATGCATGTCTTTTTATTTAATGAATATAGAGCTGAATATTATTATGTGGAACCAATTATATGCTAAAGGAATTGAATAGAAGAGGAAACATAAATAGCTTCTTTTTATTAAGCTGGAAAGTGGCTTAAGATTTCTTCTTTATTTTTTATCTTATGTAAATATTTGTGAAGGTTAAATTATCAAACAAGTGTGATATTCATTTTAAATCTTGTTATAAAATAATACTCTTTATATGAAACATGCAATTAGCCAGTGACACTGTAAAGCAGCACTGTTTGTTCTTAATATTTCATGCAAATATAATATGATTAAAATATAAACATATTCCATGAAAAATTATTGTCTTTTCTCTGCCTTTTAGATATATAAATAAGCTAAAGGAAAATCAAGTTTGTTCTGTACTGATGTCCTTTACTCTTCTTTTTGACACTGCTCTATTCTGCTCAGCTATAAGTACATTATTTTGTGGGGGGATTAATTTTATATCTCTGGGTCAATAGAAAGCTTTCTGGTTCAAATGATTGTTTCATAGTTGCTTTATTCAAGACAGGCAATGCATTCTACTATGCTCACAGGAGTGAAAATTGGAGAATGTACTTGAGAAAAAATTGTAAAGGTGAGAGTGGCCTGTCTCAAAACTAATTATTACATAATTAATCATATTAAGGCTTAAGGCATTGTCACTATTCTAGGGATTAATAGCATTGTGTTAACTTAGAGGAGAGTTTTGGTGAGTATAATTTATTGTAACTCTTGGCATTAAAATCAGTGATAACTAGTAAGAAGCAGTTACTTAAAAACAATTCTTTGAATTTCTTCTAATGTATTGAGACCCAATGCACTGGACTGTGTGTCTCTGAAGGAGTTATTTTATTCACCAGATTCTACATTATGTATCACATAAAAGGGCACATATTATTAATGTTTATTTGTTTAATTGTTTAATTCAGATATTATACAATAGAATTTCATACTCACAAATGTAATAAGTATGCTATTTTTTAAATGATGTCATACTGTACAATATCAATGCCTGATAAAAACGTAATATATAATAAGAGATGGAGGAAAATTGAATTTGTAGTGGTTCCTTTAAAAAATTAGTCATTGGAGGCCAACATGGGAACATTAGAATAAATAAAATATAAAAAGATGCTTAATTATTGATTGCATACGGAATCATCTATCATTTGGATAAGATTTCTTCCCATCATTTATAATTCTGTTCAATTCCAAAATGAGAGTAACACAAAATATGTACATTTGGCAAAAACAAGTCATTAACAAATCTTCTAATTACTATTCTGAGAATGCTTTCTTTAAAAAAGTAAGAGTACATCACCCCTAGCATTTTCCTTGAGTACAAGTAATCACATTAATCTATGTTTTTTTATACTTCACCTTCTTATTATTGCTTTAGTCATGTTTTAATGAAAATATGCTCTTTAAACTTTTGGATAGATAATTATGGCAGGATTTTCCATTATTGGTTTTGATTCCTCTTTATAATGATTAATGTTTCACATACCTAACTTAGTCATGCAAGTAGCATTCTTGTAAGTTAAATATAGTCATATCCTTTCATGAAAATATAAAATTATTAGCTGCTTCTTCATCTCTCTAAAATTTTGTAATTATAGAACTAGTTTATTTTGTTCATCAAGTTAATTAATGAGTTTTCCTTTCATCATTTTCTCTAAGATTTACTTAGGGATAGATACTGCATTAGATAGTATATGCCAAATCTTATTAAAGATCCTAGATTGAATTGATTCTATACAATCAATGTTAAAGTCTAGAAATATTTTGTATAATTTAAAAATGGTTTAAGTGTAGTAAATACATTCGACTCTTTGTATGCAAGGGAAAAATATTTTTCTTACATGTAAAATGAGAATTTGAAACTCCAAGTGCTTTCCAAATACTAGAATCACCTATATCAGAATAATTTGGGAAAGTTTTAAAAGTGCACTTCCTGCATTTCACATAGTATCGAGTATACTAAAGTTAATCAAGGATTCTACAACTTTTAATGATGCTTCCGTGTTCTGATTTCCAACCAGCTTTACTAATCCTTGTACTATCTATTCTCCTAATTTCCTTCCAATTAAAAGGCTACCTAACTTTGAAATGTCTTATTAATGTCAAATTTCTCCAGATTTGTTCTTGTGTACATTTATTTTGTTTTTATTGTTGCTTTTATTATTTTGACCAGAGAGAAACATGTAATTATATTTTATTAAATATTGGCACCAATGTGATAAAATATTCCTACAAAGCATGAAGTCTGTGCTCTCATGTAGGTGGGGATAGTAATGCCTCTATCTTGGAATTGTATAGACTGAATGACTCATGTGAAATTCTACACAACACCTGTGAAGATATTTCAATGCCAATATTCACTTAGTTCATTACATTGCATAAGAAAAAAATACTGCTTCATGCACATATCTGGGTCTAGTTGAAGTTTCCTAAAAAGTGTTTCTATCTAAAAAAGAGAGCTGCTAAGGAGTAGAGTGTTGCTTGATTCATTTGAGTAGGTTAATATATCTGTCTTGATATCATTATCTTTGAAGGCTTTTTGAAAAATTTGTAGACCTTTTTGATTAATAAAACAACTTGAACTAAGCATGGGTTTAGGGATTGAAATCAGAGTCACAGTGTGATTTTGGCTACACAGGGTAATTGGGAAAATTCTGTTCTTGAAAGCAATGCTGTGGTTTAGAACTAAGCAACCTGTATTTGTGAACTTGAGAAAGCTATTTAATCTTTTGTATCCTAGTTTTCTATAATTCTGTAATGTAGATATTTATAATTTTCTTAAGAAATCTAAGTGAGGCTTACATGAGAAAACAGACAAAAATTATCCAGAATGGGACCTGGTATTTCACCACCATTGTCACCACCACCACCACCACCATTGTCACCACCACCACCACCACCATCATCATCACATCATACAGGCAAGCACCTGTGTCATCTCTGTCCGAGAAAAGCATCTGCAAATCTAACCCAAGATGGGATGAATTTTACAACTCAGTATAAAAGTTTCCTAATTATGTATTTGTTTATCATACATCATCAATGTCAGTCTTTTGGTTACAGTATGCTTTAATATTTTGTGGTTATTATTATGTCATCCATAAGGAGTCTTTATAATTGTATCTCCATATATATGCCAAATATTATCAAACATTGAGTTGCTTAATGAAAATTTTAATTGTCGAATACTGGTGGCAACAATACGATACCTCACTGCTTATCATATCCAAAGATGACTTTAAGTAAAAATATCTTGAATTATAATGTACTCAAAATAGATACATTTAGGGTTTGTGATTTTTTTTCTTTATCAAAAAAGCCAGTTTTGCTGTATATTTTGGCATTTTTGATTGCTACCTATATGTTAGATTATGAATTAATTTAATCCAGGTATTGATGAAGGTAATCTAGTTGAAAGAAAATGTTTTACATTAATTGCAGTAGATACTTTTATTTTATTTTATTTTATTTTATTTTATTTTATTTTATTTTATTTTATTTTATTTATTTTAATTTGAGACGGAGTCTCGCTGTGTCACCCAGGCTGGAGTGCAGTGGCCCGATCCCGGCTTACTACAAGCTCCGCCTCCCGGGTTCACGCCATTCTCCTGCCTCAGCTTCCCAAGTAGCTGGGACTACAGGCGCCCGCCGCCACGCCCGGCTAATTTTCTGCATTTTTAGTAGAGACGGGGTTTCACCGTGTTAGCCAGGATGGTCTCAATCTCCTGACCTCGTGATCCACCCGCCTCGGCCTCCCAAAGTGCTGGGATTACAGGCGTGAGACACCGCGCCCGACCAGTAAATGATACTTTTAAAACTCAATATTAGCATTAATTTGATTACAATACTCCAGAATTGTAAACAAATAATTTTATATTGAATTTATGAGCTTTGACTCATTCTCTATTCTAACAATACTTATTCCTTCTCCTCTGTATCTCAGTGGGTAAAAGTGAGGCATTCAATGTTGTATGTCATTAGAGAAAGCCTAAATCAACTCTTCAGGCCATTGCCATTGAGAAAATATTAAAATGTGAAATAAAGGTTATTACTGTGACAAAGAAGAGCACTGAATATTGATAGCCATTTGGTTTTAATATTGTTAAATGAGACCACATTAGTGCTGTAACAGTTGGCTGTCTAATAAGCTGGAATATTTCACCAGGAATATTATAACAAGATGTGCTTTGAAGAGTCTGTTGGAAAACAATAGCTTGATATAGCTCATTTAAGGTTCAGTGTGATCACTCTCATTTGCCTCCTCTAGATTGTCTATTTCTCCAGGGATAGCAATGAATACTAAGCACCAGGCCCTTATCAGACTCCGGCACCCTGACTTAGTGTTTGGATTAGTCCCCAAATACAGTATGTTTTACAGAAAGATATTAAGATTATCAACAAAAAGAAGCAGGGTGGCAAGTAAAATTGAGAGAAATTGCCCAAATACAGAATGAAAAATATAATAGCTATTAATGCAGTGACATTTTAGAGTCTGCTAAGCATTTGCCATCGAAGTATTGGGTACTTTGTATTTTTTGTTTTAGTTTCCATTCTCAAGGCTTACATTAATCTAAACTCTATCATTTGAATGTATCATTATTTTCAGAATTACTGAGAGTCTCTTAACATGAAATGTATCATTTGGTTTTATGGATGTGATTATATATTTTCATTTTACATGTTGAATTACAATAAACAATAGTAAATCATTTTAGATATTTTCCATTTAAATTTTGTATCAGAGTTTGCAGAATAAAAATATAGTCAGTTTATAGAGTATGCTGTTTTATGAAAAATTCTATAGGTGAGAGTATAACTCTCTGAGTCATTTTTAGAATGTTTCAGATTATTACAGAATCCTGTGCAACATTAATTAGAAAAAAATATAAAAATCTCTATAACAATTATGAGAGTACCATAGATTGCATAAAAATCTTTTCATTGAAAAGTTATACATAATTTTAGTGACTCATCATACACCTATTTAAGATTTATATTCCATTAGCTCTTGCAGGTTATTTTACATAAAATTCTGCATATTATAGTAGTGTGCAAATTAAAGTTTCCAGAAATCTAATACAAAGTGCACTTCTACTTTCAAGGCTGAACAAAACCTATGCATTAAAAATGCATGCTATTCCACTGAAATTTTAAGAGGTTTTTCTTCTTTGGTGTGTTTTATCATTCCCCAAAGTGCAGTGAAGATGTTTGGTTTGAGACTAATAATACCCCTTGCATTTTAAAGACTGCTTTAAAAATCATAAGTGTGAAATCTTCATATTTGTTGATTCATCACCAGAAGATTGCTTTATCTACATAAATGAACCAAATTAATCATTTCTTACTCATTGAATCTGACTTGAAGCTATATATTAAGTAATATCTGTTGAGTGCCTACTATGTGCCAAAGATGCCTAATATTGGAGATGAGTAGGAAACAAATACACTCCCTTATTCTTACGGATATTATTGCTATTAGTCCAGAAATCAAAATAGCACAGTAATCAAAATAGTACACTGATGAATTAGTGATCACAGACAGGAAAGTGATATAAGAAAAGCAATACAATTTGATGAGTAATTATTGTGAAATTAAAAACATAAAGTTTCTGAGGAAGTGATGCTTGAGCTGACAGCTAAGGGATGAACAAGCTGGGCATATGGTGACACGTATCTGTAGTCACAGCTACTTGGAAGACTTAGGCGTGATGATCACCTGAAGAACCCAGGAATTCGAGTCTAGTCTGGGCAACATAGCAAGACCCCATCTCTGAAATAATAATAATAATAATAATAGTAGTAGTAGTAGTATGAACAGTACTTAACTAGGTGAAGCATCAATAGTAAATGTGCAATGGAAAGTATTACAGAGGAAAAAATTAGTGAAGACAATAAATCCTGTGGTGTGAGGAAGCATGGTACACTGCCGCTACTGACTGGAGAGCCTATGTGACCTGGGGGAGTGGATATGGAAAAAGAGCTTTGAGACAACTCTTTCTCCTTTTATTTATTTATTTACTTACTTACTTGCTTACTTATTTATTTGAGACGGAGTCTCACTCTGCCGCCCAGACTGGAGTGCAGTGGCGCGATCTCGACTCACTGCAAGCTCCGCCTCCCGGGTTTACGCCATTCTCCTGCCTCAGCCTCCGGAGTAGCTGGGACTACAGGCGCCCGCCACCGCGCCCGGCTAATTTTTTTTGTATTTTTAGTAGAGACCGGGTTTCACCGTGTTAGCCAGGATGGTCTCAATCTCCTGACCTCGTGATCTGCCCACCTCGACTTCCCAAAGTGCTGGGATTACAGGTGTGAACCACCGCGCCCGGCCCTTTTAGACAACTCTTTCAAAAAGTGGAGTCATTAAGCTGAAATGAGAAATAGGATGACTTGGGAGTGGAACTAAAAAATCTTGTGTTTGAAGGGGTGGTTTTACATTTATTTTTATCATCAAATGGAAGAAACATGAGCATATGTGGAGGTTAATGTGACAGATAACAGTACAGTGAGACTGATGGAATACATAGGAAAGACAAAAATATGACTGACAAGTTCTGTAGGCAGCAGGTAAACAGCAGAATCAAAAGAGTAGATGGAGGACATGAATCTAGGTAGTGAAAGGGTCAATTCCTCCTTCATAACAGAAGGGAAGGGAGCATGGTGGGCTCATTTCCTCAATTCTTTCATGACAGTGGGCATCAAGCCTAATGGCTTGAGGATAAGACTTACTCATCCTGGTATGACATCAGGGTAGCCTGTGAAATCTCTACTCTCCTTTACCCAGGATGGTAAACAAGGAGACTGCTGTTTTATGATTTATTTAGATATTTTCTGTCGAGGTAAATTGTTTCATTTCCATAAACAATGCTTTCATCCTTTAATTCCTAATTATACCCAGTTGTTCATGGGAAGAAATTTCCAAGGATGGAAGAGTTAATAAGTCACCACAATAAGGTTTTTAGTGTTTCAAAAAGAAAGTAGCTATGGGGGGGGGGGGCAGCTATTTTCCCTTGAACTAAAAATTGTAATCACATATCTTCTTTCCTCCTGCAGTTATTAAATACATGAGATAATGACCAGTGCCTCTTTCGTGGCAGTTTTGATTTATGCTATGATACTAAAAATGTTCCTTCAGGGAATGTCACTGAAATATACTGCAGCTTGAAAAGTGTATGTAAAAAGAGACCTAATTATATATATTTTGTTAAAAGTTAAAGGTATAATTGGAAATTAAAATTAAGAATGACAAAAACATTATTAGGACCTAGTTAAATTACAGAACAATATTTGTTTTAATAACATTATAATAAATTTTAATAATAGTGATATAAAAATCATAACACAATTCAAAATATATTTTTCAGTCGAGACAAATTAATTCTAAACTAATGTCATATAAGAAAATGTTAGTTTTCTTTTCTTATTTAAACTTTCTCAGTATAGCATAAGAGCTATTTCATCTCTCCATTATACAAGCTTCCAACTTTCACAGGAGCCAGCAATACAATTTTTATACATTTTTGCAACACATCTTAAAAATATTTGTCAGAGAGTATGAAATTTTGAACAACTCTAACACATAACTCATAAACGCATTCTTACCAGTATTCAGAATTAGCATACATAATTAAAACCTGATGAAAGTATTGTTTAAAAAAAAAAAACACTGACATTGTAAGATATTACATTTAAATTATTTTATTATTTTCTCCTATATTAGCTTATCCCCTGCAGCCTGGTCTTTCAGAAGACTGGCCTTCTGTGATATACTACTGAAACAAATTCTTTCCCAGCCCTTTAAACAATCAATCCTGGGCAACTGCAAGGTTTGAATCTGACGTCCTTGATATATCATGGACAGGCTATTGCTTTCCCAGGAATGATTGTTGATGTGGTTCATTTTCCTCTGATTTACTATATCCTCCATCTGTGCCGAAGTCTTTGCATTTCAATTTCTCTATCATGCTAAAGAACGGCTACTGGGTCTACCCCTAAACACAAAAACTATGCTAGCAGTGAACAACTGTATGGCCTAACAGTTTATAATACTACCAAGGAAGGAGCAAGGGCTTCCCTAGTTATACAGCTTAAAAACTACTCAGTTCCTGGAGTCTTATATCCAGATGTACAAGATTACTGTGAGTTAACCCAGAATGTAATAGCCAGTGGAGAAGGGGGGGTGCATTCACCTGCTACTCATCCTTTTCCCCCAATGATGGGTGCCCTAGCAGCTGGCATTGCCTGTACTTGTGCCTGGTCTGTTCAAGTCTGCTTCAGTCATCTCTAATTCACCAAAATATTTTATTTTAACATTGTTTTTATAATTTCAACCTTTATTTTAGATTCAGGGGTACATGTGCAGGATTGTTAAATGGGAATATTGTGTGATGATGAGGTTTGGAGTATGAATGATTCCATTGCCCAGGTAGTGAGCATAGTACATAATAGGTAGTTTTTCAGCCCTTGCCCCTCTCAATAGTCCCCAGTGTATATTGTTGTCATTTTTATAACCATGTGTACCCAATGTTTAGCTCCCACTTAAAAGTGAGAACATGTGATATTTGGTTCCCTATTCCTATATTAATTGGCTTAAGTAGGATAATGACCTCCAACATGAATGTATTTGTGTTGCTTCAAAGGCATCATGTCATTCTTTTTTTTTTTTTTTTTTAATGGTTGTGTGGTATTCCATGGTGTATATGTGCCACTTTTTCTTTATCTGATCCACAATATCTAGGCACTTGGATTGATTCTATGTCTATGATATTGTGAATAGTACTGCTATGAACATATGAGTACAGGTGTCTTTTTGGTAGAACAATGTATTTTCCTTTGGGTATATACCCAGTAACAGGATTGCTGGGCCAAATGGTAATTCTGTTTTAATTTTTTACAGAACTTTCCACACTGCTTCCATAGTAGCTGAACTAATTTACATTCCAACCAACAGTGTATAACCATTCCCTTTTCTCTGCAGCCTTGCCAACATCTGTTATTATTTGACTTTTTAAGTAATAGCCATTCTGATGGGTATGAGATGATACAGGTGTTGTGGTTTTTATCTGCATTTCTCTGATTATTAATGATGTTGAGCATTTTTTCTTGTGTTTGGTTCTTTGTGTGTGTATTGATCTGTTTTCACACTGATGATAAAGGTATACCTGAGACTGGGCAATTTACAAAAGAAAAAGGTTTAATTGGACTTACAGCTCCATGTGGTTGGGGAAGCCTCACAATTATGGTGGAAGGCAAGGAGGAGCAAGTCACATCTTACATGGATGGCAACAGGCCAAGAGAGAGGACTTGTGCAGAGGAACTTATTTTTTTAAAGCCATCAGATCTTGTGAGATTTATCATGAGAACAGCATGGGAAAGATTTGCCCCCACAATTCAATTACCTCTCACTGGGTCCCTCTCACAACATGTGGGAGTTCAAGATGAGATTTGGGTGGGGACACAGCCAAACCATATTAGTGTGCCCTCTTTTGAGACATGTCTGTTCATGTCCTTTTGCTCATTGCGTTGTTAAAGTTTCTTATAGATTCTGGATGTTTGACCTCTGACAAATGCATAGTTTGCAAATATTTTCTCTCATTCTGTAGTTTGTCTATTTACTCTGTTGATAGTTTCTTTTGCTGTGCAGAAGCTCTTTAGTTTAATTAGGTTCTACTTTTCCTAGTTTTGTTGTTGTTGTTGTTGCAATTGCTTTTGAGGACTTAGGGATAAATTCCTTCCCAGGCTAATGTTCAGAATGGTATTTTTCAGGTTTCCTTCTAGGATTTTGATAGTCTGAGGTCTTACATTTAAATTTTTAATCCATCTTGAGTTAATTTTTTGTATATGGGGAAAGATAGGGGTCCACTTTTATTCCTCTGTGTACGGCTAGCCAGCTATTCCAGCATCATTTATTGAAAAGGGAATCCTTTTTCCACGGCTTATTTTGTCAACTTCATTGAAGATCAGATGGCTGTAGGTGTTTATTTCTATATTCTCTCTTCTGTTCCAATGGTCTATTTGTCTGTATTTGTCTCTTTTTCTACACGTACTATGCTGTCTTGGTTACTCTAGCCTTAGAGTATAGTTTGAAGTCAAATAGTGTGATGCCTCTGGCTTTGTTCTTTTTGCTTAGTATTTCTTTGGTTATTTGGGTTCTTTTTTGGTTCCATATGAATTTTAGAATAGGTTTTTCTAATTCTTTGAAGAGCAATATTGGTAGTTTCATAAGAATATCATTGAATTTGTAGATTACTTTAGGCAGTATGGCCATTTTAACAATATTGATTCTTTCTACTCCATTTGTTTCTGTCATCTATGATTTTTTTCCAGCAGTGTTTTGTAGTTCCTCTCACCAAGATATTTTAATATATTCCATCATGTAAAATATGAGTGAGAATAATGAGGGTTAAATTATTGCAATTGTGCTGAAAGTTTAAAGACATCTTGAAAAAGTCAAAAAAGTAAGTTTGCTGGGTCAAAAAAACACACACACACACACACAAAACAAAAACAAAAACAAAAATCTTCACACTGATAAGGTCAAGCATGACTTTAGTAGAGACTATAATCCTTACCAAGGTTTTAGTGCAGTATTTCAGAAAAATAGCATGAAACACGTGTTCCTTCCGGAAGAGTACACAATAGGCGATGTTAAGAAAGACTTAAATGGTGTCCACATGTCCTTCCTTGCTTTCATGAACCAGATGTGTTCCCTTTTATGAAAGTGAGATATTACTAAGCAGAGTATAACATTTGCAATCATTCAATCATACAATGATGGATGAAGCATCATCTATTTGCTCTACCTTTTCCCTTGCTTGTGTTTTTTATACAGGCTCAGAAATAGAAATGTTTACTTTCTTTACCTCCTTTTCAGCTAGTTGTGACCTGAGAAACAACTCACATTAATGAGATGCATGAGGACATCTGGGTGCTCTCTGAGAGATTTCACTTTCTCAATTAAAATGTTTAGCCTTGGCTAAATTCTCACCATTTTATTCTGATCCTTAAGATGAACATGTAGTCTGATGTTTGACAAGATCATGTTATCATGAAGGAAAGGAAATCATGGATTCTGACTTTGTTAAACTGGAGAACTAATTTAAGGAATCATCTTCCTTTGAATTTCTCTTTGGAGGATGGATGGGAAACTACTCCTATATATTTAAGTCACTATTGGTTATGTTTTCCACTTTGTGCTCTGACATTTTATCTGAATTGCTGCAATCATAAGTTTTAAATTTTGTACTTTTTGGGTCATCTGTCAGATAGATTAAAAGTTTAATGTCTGTTCTCAACAATTTATATTTTACCTGTTTGTCAGCTTCTTTTTTGAGAAACTTAGTTTACTGTCAAATTATTAAGATATCACCTAACAACTTTCATATTAATTTTAAAAATTAATTTTTCTAATGTATGTACATATACTGCATACCCACAGTTTAACATATATATTCATGCATATACATTTACATATATTGAAACATGTATAAATTTTACTCTGAAATTTATCAAAAAGCAAATTGTTAAAGATAATTTTTAGAGCCTTTTATTCAAAGAGAAATTACAAAACAAAATTAATTATAGTCTTAAAGAGTAAAGAGTCTAATAATAATTGCTTTGCAACGGCTAGTTGGAACTTTTGTAACGATATCCCAATGGTGTGAAGCAGTTACAATAAGCCAGTTTTTCTGTAGTGTGCTTATAGACATTAACTCATTACAATTGGATCCACTGGACTATCTCAGGCAATCCTTACTTTTCCAAGCAGTCCGTTTTCCTTGTTCTATGTGTGAGTTCATAAGGAATTGATATGTCAACATTTTTATACTTTTATTGAATTTAGAGTTTGGCTCTGCCCAACAGCAATTTCAGCGCTAAATTGTGTTGTCGTCATACAAATAGTAAGGCATTTGATATTTCTGCAAGAAACATATCTTGAAAAAATCATCAGTAAGTCATACTTTCTGTCCTATTTTGTGAAAAAAAAAACAAACAGAAACCATCTTACACTTATTTGGAATAAGGTTCTGTACTAGTAGATTTTTCATAAGGACTGAAAGGACAATAGTCCCTGAGCACAAATTTCTGTGTAACCCAAATTCATTACCAATTAAACAAATATTTTTTTTTTTTTTTTTTTTTTTTTTTTTTTTTTTTTTTTTGAGACGGAGTCTCGCTGTGTCGCCCAGGCTGGAGTGCAGTGGCGCGATCTCGGCTCACTGCAAGCTCCGCCTCCCGGGTTCCCGCCATTCTCCCGCCTCAGCCTCCGAGTAGCTGGGACTACAGGCGCCCACCACCGCGCCCGGCTAGTTTTTTGTATTTTTAGTAGAGACGGGGTTTCACCGTGTTAGCCAGGAGGGTCTCGATCTCCTGACCTCGTGATCCACCCGCCTCGGCCTCCCAAAGTGCTGGGATTACAGGCTTGAGCCACCGCGCCCGGCCAATTAAACAAATATTAATTGAGCTCCAAATGTGAATCAAAGTCTGTGTCTTCCTTCAAAACCTTATTGTCTTTTGGAGGATAGAAAAAGGGAGATAAGCCATGGAAATACAGTACATGTTCTAGTGGAACAGGCGATGCTGTGATAACACACAAGAAGGACAGTGATCTCAGAATTGAAAATGAAGAAATGTTTAAGCAAACAGTACAGGAAGAAGTATGAGTTAAGAGGATGAAATGGAGTGAAAGGGATGAATACGCACTGGAGTAAGAAGGAGAAAAAAGACAAATCATTCTAGCGACTACACATTAGTTGAATATATTGCATAAGAAAAGAGAAGGTGAGGATAGACGAAGAGCAAGGAACAATTTATAATGGGAGATTGTATGTTATGCTAAGGGATCAGATTGTATTTGTAGGGCACTGGAGGACTGTTAAAGGTTTTATGAAGGGGAATGATAGGATTAGGTTTACATTTAAAACTACCACTCTGTTCACAGAGCAAAGATTGGATTTTAGGGAGGTGGGATTTCCAGACAATAGACTTGTTGGGGCAAAGGGAAAACTTCCCCTTCGCCTTTGGAGCATTCACTGAAAAAATCAACTCCAATAAGGCAAATTAATAAGAGTAAAAGCATACTAGCTTATTTAATAATGTGCACAGAGAAAAATACGGAGTGATCACCCAATATCCCAGTGGCATCCAAACACCTTTGCCTTTGTAGGTTTGTCTCGTCTTTACGTAGATAGGGGGAAAGTCTTTTTCAAGCCCTGTGGATCTCTAAGGGTTTTTAATTCAAAATACACAATATGCCAAAGAGCCTTATTTTAGGGTGAAATTTCCTATGCTCCTTCAGACGGGAGGCAGGAGCCCCAATCAGGAGATTGTTCTGTGAATTTCAGTGGTTGCCTAAACTAAACAGGCATCAAAATAAACATCTGTGAATGGATTTGTAAGCTAAAAAGAAAGAAAAATACCTGAGGACTTATTTTCTCTGTAATATAAGTCACAAATTAAAGATAATGGGAGGTTTAAACTCAACAGCCTGAAAAACAGATGCATTGAAAAATGGAGAGATACTTTAGTAGCCTGGAGAGTTCCAATTTCTGTCATATAATGTAATTTTTCACATTTTTCACCAACTTTGCCCCTAAATACTATATTAGGATGTCCTTATAATTTTTAGTTTTTTTATGTTTTATTTTAAACATAAATCAATTTGAAGACCTACCCTATGTGACACATTCAGCCTTTCATGTACATTTTGTCATCTGAACAACCTGTTTTCAGAGTTCTTTTTTTTTTTAAATTAAGGTAGAGCAGAGCCTTGTCCAAATCTGAATATTTAACTAGTACCAGAAGAGGAATTTATGTGTAATTTTCTGATTCTAAATTACTTGTATATATGAACACTTTTTCATTAGTAAGATAAAGGTTACATTTTGTATATCTATATATTATATATATAAAATATATAATATATAAATATATATATTTCTATTAGCTAGGATCCATGACAGGATGCAATAAAGAAAAACAGATTAAATTGACACCTGATCTGGCAGAACTCTGTTCTTCATGTTTATCAATATGCTTTATTGGATAACATCTTGAAGAATTTTTCATTATGTGAGAAATCTGTGGAGGCATTGCAAAAAATATATGAATAAAAATGTGAAAATCTCTGGATAGGTTAGATAGCAACATATGGTTCATCATATTTTCAGATGAATTACAGCAAAACAACATTGTTATAAATTTATTCAGGTATCTTGTGGTCGCTATACATTTAGTTTTCAAAACTGTTACCAAATCATCAGTTATGATTTGAAATAACAAGAAAAGGAATTACAAGACTATTTTCTTTTCCATTTCTGTAAAGTAATCAGAACTCTACTGAACATTCATTTTTTTAACTTTGCTAAAATGTGAGTTGCTTTATTGCAATGTTCATTTTATTGGGGTGGTCTGGAACTCAACATGCACTAAATATGGAAGACAACATTCCTATACCTTACTTATTAGTATCATAATGATCTTCCAGGTTCATTATACTAATGACAAGGTCCATTAGCAGTAATTCAACATCTGACTTACCCAGCAGGTAACTTTAGTTTGACTCTTTTCTGGTTAATACTGTAGAATGTAGAATGTTAAAAAGGAAACAGGTGGGCCAGGCGCGGTGGCTCACGTCTGTAATCCCAGCACTTTGGGAGGCCGAGGCCGGTGGATCACCTGAGATCAGGAGTTCAAAACCAGCCTGGCCAATGTGGAGAAATCCCATCTCTACTAAAAATACGAAATTAGCCAGGTGCAGTGGTGGGCGCCTGTAGTCCCTGTTACTGGGGAGGCTGAGGCAGAAGAATTACTTGAACCCAGGAGCAGGAGTTTACAGTGAGCAGAGATTGTGCCACTGCCCTTCAGCCTGGGAAACAGGAGTGAAACTCCTTCTAAAAAAAAAAAAAAAAAAAAAAAAGGAAAAGTTGTAGAGAAAAAGTCATGGAAAGAGAAACACTATCTTGACAAAGTTGTGGTTTCAAAAGCTTAAATCAGGGCAACTACTCTACGATGGCACTTGAAATTTTTCTTCTGTTTACTTTTATTTGGTACTATTTGTAATTAACATAAAGGTTGTAATAAGATATTAGCATAGCATCCCCCACTCTGTGGCCAGCTTTATCTATGCTCTCAATCTGAATTGTAATCTTGGAAAAGAAAGTTCTTGTGATTTAAGTTTGAGTTCCAGGGCCAGTATGTAACCAGTAGATCCAGTGAGGGCTGTTGATAAACATGAAGTTAGTGTGTTGTCTCAAACGTGGTGTAATTTTAGGCCATTATACATGATATAATAGGTCCTCCAAATCTCATGTCGAAATATAATTACCAGTGTTGAAGGTGGGGCCTGGTGGGAGGTGATTGGATCATGAGGATGGCTCCCTCATGAATTGTTAGCCCTATCCCCTTAGTGATAAGTGCATTCTCCCTCAGTTCATTTGAGATCCGCTGGTTTAAAAGTCTGGGACCATCATCTCTCTCATTCTCACTCTCATTATTTGATAATATGGCTTCCACTTTGCCTTCTGCCATGCTTGTAAGCTCCCTAAGACCCTTCTCAGAATCTGAGTAAATGTTGGTGTCGTACTTTCTGTACAGTCTTCAGAACCATGAGTCAAATAAACCTCTCCCCTTTATAAATTACCAAGCGTCAGGTATTTCTTTATAGCTTAACACAGAAAATTGGTAGCTAGAGCACAGCATTGGTATAAAAATATGAGAAAACATGGAAGTGGCTTTGGAATTAGGTAACAGGCAGAAGTTGGAAGCATTTGGAAGGCTCAGAGGAAGACAGGAAGATGAGGAAAAGTTAGGAACTTCTTAGAGACTGGTCCGATTGTTGTGACCAAAATTCCGATAGAGATATGGACAGTGAAATCTAGGCTAATGAGATCTCAGATGGAAATGAAGATATTATTGGGAACTGGAGTAAGGTCAGCCAGATTACACCCTAGCAAATAACCTGGAGGCATTGTGTTCATTCCCTAGGGATCTGTGGAAATTTAAACTTCAGAGTAATTACCTAGGGTATCTGGTGGCAGAAATTTCTAACCAGCAAAACATTCAAGATGTGGCCTGACTGTCCTTAACAGCCTATGATAAGATACAGGAGGAAAAAAAAAATGACTAAAGTTGGAACTTATATTTAATGAGGAGGAAGAACATAAAAGTTTGAAACTTTGCAGCCTGGCCCTGTGGTAGAGAAAGGATCCAAGACGGCTGTGGAGAAATGACTTGCTAGAGTGACACTGGTAGACTTCCTAAAAGGCATTTCAAGAAGTCTTTAGAACAAACCCTCTCTTCATAGGCCCAGAAGCCTAAGAATAAAGAATGATTTCAGAGGCCAGGCCCAGTGCCCCACTGCCCTGCACAGCTTCAAGGCATGACTCTCCACATTCTTGTCAATCTGGCTCCAGCTTCAGCTCAAAGGAGCTCAGGCTCAAAGGGTCCACTGCTTCAGATGGTGCAAACCATAAGCCTTGGTGGCTTCCACATAGTGTTAAGCCTGCAGGCACACGAAATATAAAAGTAAAGGAGACTTGGAAGCTTCCACATAGATTTCAGGGGGGTTATGGAAAAGCTTGGGTACCTGATCAGGAGACTGCCACAGGGACAGAGTCCACATACAGAGGCTCTACTAGGGCAGCACCAAGGGGAAATGTGAGGTTGGAGTCCCCATACAGAATTCTAAACAGGGCATTGCCTAGTAGAGCTGTGGGAAGGGGTAGGAAGGGGGTTGCCATTTTCTGCCCATGATTAGTAAAGCCAGCTGCAGCTTGCATCCTTAGCCTAGAAAAGCCAGAAGCTCTGGACTCTAACCCATTAGAGAAGGCCCATGAGGTGCATCCGTCAAAGCCACAGGGGCAGAGCTGCCCAAGGTGTTGGAAGCTCACCCATCACACCACTATGCCCTGGATGTAAAGCATGGAGTCAAAGGAAATTATCGTGGAGCTTTAAAACTTAATGACTGTCCTACTGAGTTTCAGACCTGTGTGGTGCGTATTGCCCCTTGCTTTTGACCAGTTTCTCCCCTTTGGAATCAAAATATGTACCCAATGCTGGTACCACCATTGTATCTTAGGAATACATAATTTGATTTTGGTCTCACTGGCAAATTGATAGGAAGAACTCATCTTCAGATGGGACTGGACTTGAGACTTCTGAGTTAATGCTGGAATGAGTTAAGATTTGGTGACGTATTGCAAAGGCATTATTGTATTTTGATATGTGAGAAGGACATAAGATTTGAGAGGCTATAGGTAGAATGACGTTGTTTGGATATTTCTCCCCTCCAAATTTCTTTTTATTATTATTATTATACTTTAAGTTCTGGGGTACATGTGCACAATGTGCAGGGTTTTTATATATATGTATATGTGTCATGTTGGTGTATATGTGCCATGTTGGTATATATGTGCCATGTTGGTTTGCTACACCCATCAACTCATCATTTATATTAGGTATTTCTCTTAATGCTATCCCTCTCCCACCCCCCAACAGGCCCCTGTGTGTCATATTGAAATGTGATTGCCAATACTGGAGGTGGGACCTGGTGGGAGGTGATTGGCTCATAGAAACAGATCTCTCATGAATGGCTTTAACACCATCCTTTTGGTGATAAGTGAATTCTTATTCACTTATTGCTCGTGCAAGATCTGGTTGTTCAAAGGAGTCTAGGACCGCCCCCTCCTCTCTCTTGCTCCCTCTCTTGCCATGTGACATGCTGGTTCCCCTTTGCCTTCTTCCATGATTGTAAGTCTCCTGAGACCCTCACAAGAAGCAGATGTTGGCACCACATTTCCTGTACAGACTGAAGAACCATAAGCCAAAATAAACCTTATTTTCTTATAAATTACCCAGCCTCAGGTATTTCTATATAGCAATGCAAGAATGGACTCATGCAGTGCCAGAAACATGTTCCCCACTGGTTTTCAAGAGCACCTGGTGTACCTGGTATTAATTTATTAAAGAATTTATGTAGCTTGCCACCATTTCATACTTTGCATTATGTGAGAGATAGAGAGTACTTAGATGGAAATTAGAATTCATATAATAAAAACCCATTCCAGTGTAGTTAACTTGTTCATAGAATTGTTGAGATAAATTTACCTGATGTCTGATGAGCTATAACTACGAGGGCTATCAGAAAAGTCTTTTTTTTGAATTATGAAATATTTCTAATCATTAAAATTTGATCCCAGTGTAGAGCAAACATTTTCCTCTCTAGGTTTCTCAAAGTTTATATTGATTCTTCCACTATTTAAATCTACATTAAATTTCAGCATATATTGACATTAAATCTTTCTTCTTTCTCCATGGATGTAGGAAAAAAAGAAAAAATAATAATTTTACAAGTGGAGAGTACAGCTAAGAAAATATACTAAGAGTCCAAATTTGTTCATAGAAGATTTTTAGTATCTATGCAGAATAATATAGTATATATCAGGTTGAAATTAAGACTCGGGTTATTTTATTTTCAAATACTAATCTTTGCCCTTTGTAGCTGTGACATTGAAAACTACTTAAATTCTTGCTTCCACAGTCACTTTATTTTAAAAGAACATTAATATCTACCTCAGAAGACAAATGATATATTAATGTATATAACTTATTCGTAATTGTAACTTAAAACCAAAATATCTCAAAATAATAAATTATATGTGATATAAACATATATATGCATTATGGTAGAAATTTGTATATTCTATATAGTTTTCATCTGAGGATGGGTTTCAGTGCCAAAATTACTCCATGGTAATCTGTGATCATTTTAGCTACAAGTCAGAAGTGATTATTCATCCCAAATTGATGAAGGTTCAGGTTGCAAATTAAAAGTGAGAAAAAAACATGTATTGTGAAGAACTAGAAAGTGAAAACCACTTAATAAATGCACTCAATTTATTTATTTGTTATTCTGGGAGTATTTAATATCTTTAGGTATGTAAAAGAACAGGAAAATTAATGTCTGCACTAACATTGATCAATATACATCAAAACTTTTTAAATATTGAGGAACTGCTAAATCCTTCAATCCTGGACTCTGTAGTTCCATAAGCCTATACTGATGCATAGGAATCGTCAATTAAAAACAAACAAACAAACAAACAAAAAAACTACCTCTTTGAGATGCTTATTAAAGTCTTGCAATTTAGATTACTTTGAGAAAGTTCGTATGTGATCATTTATTCAAAAATTCAATTAAATACTTACCATGTGTCTTATTTCATTTGGCACTGTGGATATCTAGATTAAAAAAAAAAAAAAAAAAAAAAAAAAAAACTAGTCTTACCTTTGAAAATTTCAGTCTTATATCAAAAATATTTAAAAAAGGAAATGGACAATGCTATGATATTTAAATAAAATGATTAAAATTTTACAATGTGCTTAGGAAGTGATAGGCAATTCAAATATCTTACAAAAGCTTACTCAATTATTTCTAAAAATATATTTAGGGTATAGGTACTCATACTGTTTTTACTTTAAGATATAAATTTAAATACACACTTTAGATAACTTGCCCAAGATCACACAGAAAAAAACATAATAAAATGAAAATTTAAATTCCAGATAAGCAGTTCACAGCTCCAGAGCCCAAACTCTTCATTAACACTATGCATGGAATGATACAGGTAAGTCAGTGTCAGACACCTGTAATCTCATATGAAAGAATACATGCTTCAGACACTGGGCATCAGGGATCTTTTTTGGAGACTATAATGCAGCACTGTGGTTGAAATAACAAGTAAGTAAGAAAGAGGAATCATTACAGTCCAACGGACAGTGTGGCCCAAGTCATTGAGTCTTAAAAACTTAGAATGTAAGAAATATGTATGTGTTTAATACTACAAGCTTAGAATGCAAGAATAGCAATATGTTATTAATACAACAAACCAAGAACAAATAAACTATGGATTCTGGAAATAAAAGTTCTCAACTGCACCCGGTCGACTCTGAGCTGTGTCAATTATTTATTTGTTTTTAGGATTTGTTTAACTAATATTTATAATTAAATTATATATCAATGCTGATGAGTCTGCTAATAGATATAACCAATTTGCAAGTTTTCTTAATTGAATATAATAAAATATTCTGCTTGGGAAATTTAGTTTTATGCAATAGTCATGATTCATAACCTAGTACCTAAAGTATTTAACCCACCAAAATAAAACATCTTTGAAAATAAAATGACAAATTGAGGATTTCAGGAATTCATAAATTTGTGCATGAATGCTGGTGTGATTATTTGAATAAGTAATTAAGAATAAAATATTATAAAGATCATTTTCCTAAATTTATGTTAACACCACATATTTTTATATATTTATTTTATAAATTTATATTAAGAAAATGGAATAAAACAAATTTATAAAATTCAACAAACCCTCCTCATGTAAAATGTGTGTCAGTTTAATTCCATTTAAAATGCAATTTGAAACTGTGCCAACCTTACTTAGTGAAAAAATTGGCATGTAGTTATAAAAGGGTTTGTATATTGAAAACTGTTCTTAAAATGACATTGCATCTACAAGTGCACGTTCTTGATTTTTGTTTGTTTGTTTGTTTTTTGTTTTTTTAATTTAGATGGAGTTTCACTCTGTTTCTGATGCCCAGGCTGGAGTGTATTGGCTCGATCTCGGCTCACTACAGCCTCCACCTCCCGTGTTCAAGTGATTCTCCCACCTCAGTCTCCCAAGTAGCTGGGATCGCAGGCACGCACCACCACACCTGGCTAATTTTTCTATTTTTGGTAGAGACAGGGTTGTGCCATGTTACCCAGTCTGGTCTTGACCTCCTGACCTCAGATGATCTGCCCACCTTGGCCTCCCAACGTGCTGTGATTACAAATGTGAGGCACCATGCTTGGCCTACAAGTGCACATTCTCTATGTAGTTACTCACCTCCTGACTTTGCTTTTGTGTATGTAAAATAAACATTTAAAAATATAGCTATTCTATTCTGGTTAAAATTAAAATTAGGGCCTATACCAAATATCAGGTGTGTAGTCAATAGATCAAAATCTTTAAACTTTCTGCTGCAAAAGTATCACTTTGATTTTTATAAATTATTTCTCTATAATTTTAAAATGTTGCAATGTCATCAACTGATTATAAATGGGCAACTGTTAAAATAGGTTGAATTAACTGTAAGGTTTGAAGAGGCTAATATTTTACTATAGCTTATTCAGTATACATAAACAGGCATGCAAGCACATAGAACTTAAGTTCAGTAGTACTGTTTTTATTTATGTTTTGTTTGTTCTCCTCATTATTTGAATTGTTGCCATAACTTTCCTAGGTAAATCAATGTTTTTTTAAAACTAAAGCATTGATTGCCTAATTTCAATGCTGTTTTTTTACCTTTTCATCACACAGAGTTCTTGATTTTTAAAGTCTTTTATGCCACATCTTTTTTTCTCCACACTTTCTTTTTCTGTTTGATCTTATCTGTAAAGTCATATTTCTCATGGTTAACTGACGGTGTACCGCCCAATAGGATTCTTTTCACATTGATATGTAACTGAAAGTGTGCATTCCCACATATACATGAGGATAACTAAAATATCGTATGTTTTCTGACATATCTGGGATGGCTTCCTTGAAGAAAAAAATGTATATAATTTATGAATTTGGAATAATACATATTTTAAGAGTTATTTTCAGTTATTTTTAAACTCAATGAGAGCATTATGTGAAACACAGTGTGAGATTAATATTATTGAAATAGTGATGAGGAAGGAAGGGGATTAATACAATCAGATGACTTAACCCCAAATCCAGAAAAAAATGACAAAAGGTAGAGTCATGGAACTCCAGGAAGAAGAAACTATACATAAAGAGTCAGGAATATGAGTATATCAATATGTAATATACTCTCTCACTTCTCATGAGTTTATACATAATATTTATTAATTGAAACAAAATGTATAGTACTATCTGATACTCAAGACAATTATATTTAAATATGAGGAAGATAAAAACTAAATGGAACTGAGTTTCTCGCACATTGTACTCAGAATGGTAAAATGCATAGGTATATTGTAATACCCAGAGCCATCACTATCAAAACTGTATAAAGAGATACACAATGGTCCCTTGGTGTTTATGAGAGATTGATTGCAGACCCTCCTTTGAATATCAGAATCCAGGGATCCTTAAGTCCTTAATATAAAATGACATAGTGTTTGCATATAACCTACACAAATCCTCCTGTATACTTTAAATCATCTCTAGATTACTTATCATACCTAATAAAGTGAAAATGTCATGTAAATAGTTGTTACACTATATTGTTTAGAGAATAATGACAAAAGAAAAATGTCTATAGGTGTTCAGTGCAAGTGCAATTAAAAAAATATATTTTCCATTAATGTTTGGTTGAATCCAGGAATGTGCAAACCACATATACAAGAGCTGACTGTACTCAAAAACACCATAAATAAATGAAGATAGAATCATGAACAAAAGATAAGTTCAAGTGACCTCAAGTAATATTGATATATTAACATCTAAATGTGCCACTTTTTTATTATATATTGAGATCCAGAGTAAACAAATATATAATAAGAAAGTGGCACATTTAGATGCTAATATATCAATAGTCATCTTAAATGTAAGTGGTCTAAATACACTAAACAAGAGACAGAAATTAGCAAAATGAATATTAAAGAATGACCAGACTACATGTTGCTTACAAGATTTTTACTTCAAATTCAATGGCAAAGGAACCATACAAGTGAAATAATGGAAAAATATACAGCATGCAAATATTATATATAAAAAGCAGGAGTGGCTAAATTGATATTTCATATGAAGTAAACTTCAAAACAAACAAAAAATATTATGCACCAAGAGGGACATTACATGGTGATGAAAGGGTTAATGCATTAACATTAATGCATTAACAAATGAGGTAAATTGTTAGGCAAAACAATCCCAAATGTGTAACTATGAATAAAACAGATCCACAGAATACATAAAGCAAAAGCTGATAGAACTGATAGGAGAAACAGAGGAATTCACAATTATAGCTGGAGGACTTCAACGACCCCATCAGCAATTAAAAGAACTATTAGACGGAAATTCTACAGATATAGAAGGTTAAATCACATAATCTACCAACAGGATCTAATTGACCTATATAAAATAACCCAACCAATAACAGCAGATTTGTTTGTAAGAGTCCATGTATTATGGGTTGAAATGTAACACTCCCCTCTACCCCACCAGAAAACAAAAAAAAAGAGTTGAAATCTTTTTCCCCAGTACCTCCGAACCTTCAAGTGTGACTTCGTTTGAAAATCGGACCATTGTGTAGATAAAAGTAGCACAAATGAAGCCATAATGGAGTAGGCTGGGTCCCTAATCCAATATGAGTGATATCTTTATGAGAGGAGAAGTGACATAGACAGGAACACAGGGAGAATGCCATATGAAGACAGAGGATAAGAGTGATAACATCCACAAACCAGGGAAGGCCAAAGATTGCTGACCAATCATCAGAAGCTAGGAAGAGCCAAGAAAAGTTTCTCTTGGAGATTTCGGGGGGAGCATTGTACCGCTAATTCTACTTTTAGACTTACTAGTGTTCAGCACTTTCAGATGATACATTTCTGATGTTTTAAGACACTCAGTTTTGTGGTAATTGTAAAATAATTATTGTTAGGAAATGAATGTAACTTGAAACATTAAACAATATTATGCATACCTTAGGACTTAAAATAAACACTATAAAGAAATTTAAAAGAATTGAAATTATACAGTGTGTTCACTGATAATAATGTAATTAAATTATAAATTGATACCAGAAAAACAACAGGAAATTATTAACCTCATAGGAGTTTTAGAAACACACTTTTAAATAATTTATGAGTCATAGGAAAAGTCTTCATTAAAAGAAAATATCAGAATGAAAGTCAAAGCAAGACTTATAAAATATGTGAGATTTACATGAAGGAGTGATAAGAGGGAACTTTATAGCACCAAAGACTTACATTAGAAATGTGATATTTGGGAGACTGAGGCAGGAGTATCCCTTGAACCCTGCAGTTTGAGGTTACAGTGAGCTATGATCATGCCACTGTACCCCAGACAAAAATTTCAGAATGAGACCTTATCACACACACACAAAAGAGGTTAATTCTCCAATTAATACCTTCAGTAACTTAAGTTCTTACTTCAAAAAATTACAAAAAGAAAATTGTAATAAACCCAAGTAAGCAGAAGAGAACAATAAAGATAAGAGTGTGAAAGGAAAATAAACCTTGAGGCCCCCAAATCAGGAAGCTAAAGGGAAAATTCAAGCTGGGAACCGCTTAGGACAAACCTGTTTCCAATTCTATTTAAAGTCACCCCTCTGCTCACTGAGATAAGTGCATATCTGATTACCTCCTTTGGAGAGGCTAGTTAGAAACTCAAAAGAATCCAACCTTTGTCTCTTATTTACCTATGACCTGGAAGCCCCCTCCCTGCTTTGAGGCTTTGAGTTGTCTTGTCTTTGCTTCTAGTTGTCCTGCCTTTCCAGACAGAAGCAATGTTCATCTTACATATATCTACTGATGTCCTATGTCTTCCTAAAATGTATACAACCAAACTGTGCCCTGACCACCCTGGATACATGTTGTCAGGACTTCCTGGGGATGTGTCACAGACATGTGTTCTCAACCTTGGCAAAATAAACTTTCTAAATTAACTGAGATCTGTCTCAAATGTTTGGGGTTCACAAGAGCAAAATTCAAACAAATCGAAATTATAAAACAATCAAGAAAAGTAAATAAGCAAAAGCCATGTACAAAACAAATCAATAAAACTGATAAACTTCCAACAAGAATAACAAACATAAAGTGAGTAAACACAAATTTCTTCATTAAGAATAAAACAACCACATTACTACAGGTTCTACAGCTATTAAAAGAAAAATAAGTGGATATCTGAATAATTTTACACTCACAAATTTGATAATTAAATAAATTGTACCAATTTCTTGAAAACTATAAGCAACAAAATTCAACCACAATGAAACATATAATATGACTAGAGTTGTAACCATTTAAAAATGTATTTGTAGCCTGGTGTGCTGGCACACGCCTGTAGTCCCAACTACTCAGGAGGCTGAGGCTGAAGGATTCCTTGAGCCTGCGAGTTCAAGACCAGCCTGTGCAACATAGCTAGACTCCACCTTAAAATTAAACAGAATTTGTTATTTAAAAGATCTCAAAAAGAGAGATCTACAGGCTGAATAAGTTCACAGGACAATTCTACCACATATTTAAAGGAAAATTGACAGCAATTTTACACATTTTTTTCAAAAAATATTACACTGTTAACCAAAAATAAAATTCTAAGCCCCCAACCAACTGAATGGACCCTCCCTCTGGGCCAAAGGTGTTACAAAGTTAACCTGAAACAACAGTTCAGGTCATGATAGGAACGGGTAGTTGTACATGCCTCATTATATCCTCCTCCCTCTGGAATTCTGACCAGCACAACTGACCAGCATTAACACTAAAACAGAGACCTTAAGACTGGCAGAGAAGTCTCTTTGTAATAATAAGATACCAACATGACAGAAGGTCCTAAAATAAATCAAATGATTTTACCCCAAAATATATTTATTTGACATGTTTTGAAATGGTCCTGAAAAGCTATCTCTTGTGCAGAAAGTGTACATTCTGTGGGTAATCCCCTTCCCCTTACAGGTATTTTCCCTGCTGTAGGAGAGAATTAAATAAGAGTCTGGAACCTTTTTAAGTCTGATAAGAAATACTTACCATCTATTCCCTATGAAGCTTGCTACCTGGAGGTTTCATCTACATAATAATGAGAGGTGAAGCCAGCTAGACTTCCTGGGTGGAGTGGGGACTTGGAGAACTTTTCTGTCTAGCTAAAGGATCATAAATGCACCAATCAGCACTCTGTAAAAATGCACCAGTCAGTGCTCTGTGTCTAGCTAAATGATTGTAAAAGCACCCATCAGCACTCTGTAAAATGGACCAATCAGCACTCTGTAAAATGGACCAATCAGCGCTCTGTAAAATGGACCAATCAGCAGGACAGGGCCAAAACAAAGGAATAAAAGTTGGCCACCCCAGCCAGCTGTGCAACCTGCTCATGCCCCCTTCCATGTTGTGGAAGTTTTGTTCTTTAGCTTTTCACAATAAATCTTGTTGTTTCTCACTCTTTGGCTCTGCATCACCTTTAAGAGCTGTAACACTCACGCGAAGGTCCGTGGCTTCATTCTTGAAGTCAGCGAGACCACAAACCCACCGGAAGGAAGAAACGCCCGGGACACATCTGAATATCTGAAGAAACAAACTCCAGACACACCATCTTTAAGAGCTGTAACACTCACTGCAAAGGTCTGAGGCTTCATTCTTGAAGTCAGTGAGACCAAGAACCCACCGGAAGGAATAAATTCCAGACACAATAAGAATCCTGGTCTCCACAACACGTTATCTTAACCTAGGCATCCCCTTGCATTGATTGTAGGACTTTAGATAAACACTTTCAACCAACTGTCAATGAGTAAATCTTTGAATCCACCTATGACCTGGAAGTGGCTCCTTCCCACCCCCCACAATCCCACTTTTAGTTGTTTCACCTTTCCAGACCTAACCAATGTATATCTTACATGTATTGATTGATATCTTATATCTCCTTAAAACATGTAAAACCAAGCTGTAGGCCAACCACCTTGGGAACATTCTTAGGATGTTCATTCTGGGGTTGTGTCATTCATACAAAATAGAAAATGGCTCAGAATAAATCTCTTCAAATATTTTAGAGATTGACTCTTTCCATCAACAGCAATGTAGAACACTTCACAATTCTTTTGAAGACAGTATTACCCTCATATCAAAAGTAGGTGGAGAGAGTAAAAAATAGAATTTAAAAACCTATCTCTCTCGTAAATTTCAACATAAAAATCCTCAACAATATATTACCAGACCCAATTTGACAATATATGAAAAGTATTACACACCATGACAAAGGACAGTTTATACCAGATTTTCAAGACTGATCTAGCATATTAAAATTAACCAATGGGCCAGGCACGGTGGCTCACACCTGTAATCCCAGCACTTTGGGAGGCTGAGGTGGGTGGATCACCTGAGGTCAGGAATTCAAGACCAGCCTGACCAACATGGTGAAACTCCATCTCTACTAAAAATACAAAAAATTAGCTGAGTATGGTGGCAGATGCCTGTAATCCCAGCTACTCTGGAGGCTGAGGAAGAAGAATTGCTTGAACCCAGGGGCCTGAGGTTGCAGTAAGCCGAGATTACACCATTACACTCTAGTCTGGATGACCAGAGTAAAAAAAAAAAAAAAAAAAAAAAGGTTAACCAATGGACTCCATTATATTGGCATAGTAAAAAGAAAAGTTGTATGATTATATTAATATATTCAGAAAATAATTTGACAAAATCCAACACCCATTCATAATATAAATTGCAAGCAGTTTAGGAATAAAGGGAGATTACCTCTATTTGATAAAATGTGTCCACAAAAACCTTCAGCTAAACCACACAGTAATGAAAGACTGAAATTTTTTCCTCTAAGAATGAGAAGAAGGCAAGGATGACAATGCTCATCATCACTCTTTCTCAACTTAGTGCAAAACATTCTAATCAAGGTGTAAGGAAAGATACAGATTTAAAATGAAGAAATAAAGCTCTATGTGTTTGCAGATGACCTGATTATCTATACAAAAAATTCCAATAAATTTTCAAAAACTCAGAGAACTACTAAGTGATTTTAGCTGTGTTCCAGGACATAAGACCACAGCCCCAAGTTAAATAGCTTGCCAAGAATGAAATTAAAAACACAATGCTTCTACAGTCATTCCAAATAAAAGTAAATACTTAGATTTGCATTTAGCAATACATATATAGGATCCTGTGAAAAGAAAATATCTTGGTCCCCCAAAATCACTAAGCTAAAGGGAAAATTGAAAGCTGTGTACTGTTTAAGGAAACTGGCCTCCCATTCTATTCAAAGTTATCCCTCTGCTCATTGAGATAAATTCATATTTGATTGCCTCCTTTGGAAAGGCTAATTAGAAACACAGAAGAATGCAACCATTTGTCTCTCACCTCCCTGTGACCTGGAAGCCTCCTCCTTGCTTTGAGCCTTCCTGCCTTTGCTTTGAGTTGTTCGCATTTCCAGACCAAACCAATGTACTTCTTACGTATATTGATTGATGTCTCATGTCTCCTTAAAATGTATACAACCAGGCTGTACCCTGACTACCTTGGGCACATGTCACCAGGACTTCCTAAGGCTGTGTTATGGACATGAATCTTCAACCATGGCAAAATAAACTTCTATTTTTTAATTTTTTATTTTTTTACTTCATTATTATTATTTTTTTGAGACCTAGTTTCTCTCTGTAGCCCATCTGGACTGCGGTGCAGTAGCGCTATCTGTACTCTTCGCAAGCTCCACTTCCCAGGTTCATGCCATTCTCCTGCCTCAGCCTCCCAAGCAACTGGGACTACAGGCACCCACCATCACTCCCAGCTAATTTTTTGTATTTTTAGTAGAGACAGAGTTTCATGGTGTTAGCCAGGAGGGTCTCAATCTCCTGACCTCATGATCCGCCTGCCTTGGCCTCCCAAAGTGCTAGGAGTACGGACATGAGCCACCGTGCCCGGCCCAAAACAAACTTTCCTAAATTAACTGAGACCTATCTCAGATTTTCTGAGTCCAGAGTTGTCAAGCTTACAATTACAAAACATTCATGAAACAAATCAAAGAATATTTAAATAAATGGAGATACATATCATGTGCATGGATTGGAAGGCTCAACAAAGTAAAAGTCAATTTCCTTAAACTAATCTATAGGTCGAATGCAATTCTTATAAAAATTTAATCAAAGTTTTTGTAGACATTTACAAGTTTTTTCCTAAAATCTATTTGAAAAGGAAAGGGTCCTCGCCCAAAAAAACTCTTGGCAGAGAAAAATAGAGTGGGAATAATAACTGAACCTGATACTGGGGCTTGTTATATAGCTACATTAATCAAAACAGTGTAGTATTCACAGAGGAATAGACACACAGATTGGTAGAACTGAATAGAGAACCTAGAAAGAGATCCACACAAATATGCTAAACTGATTTTTGATAAAGGTGTAGAAAGAATTCAATGGATAAAGAATAGTCTTTTCAACAAATAATGCTGGAACAATTTGGTATCAATAAGAGAATAAAATAAAACTTGACCTAAATTTTACATCTTATACAAAATGTTAGTTGAAAATTAATCACAGAGGTCGGGCGCGGTGGCTCAAGCCTGTAATCCCAGCACTTTGGGAGGCCGAGACGGGCGGATCACGAGGTCAGGAGATCGAGACCATCCTGGCTAACACGGTGAAACCCCGTCTCTACTAAAACATACAAAAAAACTAGCCGGGCGAGGTGGCGGTCGCCTGTAGTCCCAGCTACTGGGGAGGCTGAGGCAGGAGAATGGTGTAAACCCGGGAGGCGGAGCTTGCAGTGAGCCGAGATTGCACCACTGCACTCCAGCCTGGGCGACAGAGTGAGACTCCGTCTCAAAAAAAAAAAAAAAAAAAAAAAAAAAAAAAAAGAAAAGGGGGAAAATTAATCACAGAATTAAATGTAAAATGTAAAACTTTGAAATCTTAGAAAAAATGGAGAATACCTTTAGGTTATAGCACTAAGCGAAGTATTCTTACTTGATATCAAAAGCATGATCCATAAACAACAGACATTTGATAATGTGGATGGCAGACATTTGATAATGTGAACCTCATCAAAAATGAAAACTTTGCTCTGTGAAAGCTCATGTGAAGAGAATGAAGAAACAATCTACAAAGATAGATAAAGTATTTGCAAACTACATATCTAATAAATAACTACTACTAGAATATATATTGAGAAGTATCAAAACTCAACAGTAAAACAATTTTTAAAAGTTCAACTAGAAATATTCAAAAGATAGAACAGACATTTCACTGAGAATGGTATATGGATGTCAAATAAGCATATGAAAAATGTTCAATTATTTTATAAATCAACAAATACAAATTAAAACCAAAATAAGAACCCTATTAAATATCACACCTATCAGAGTCACTAAAGTAAAAAATCAATAAAAAAAAGAATGATATCACCGTATGCTTGTGAGAATACAGAGAAATTGGATCATTGATACGCTGTTGGTGGAAACGTAAAATGGTATTGTCTCTCAGGTTTACAGTCTGTCTGCATAAAATTAAATATGCAATTGCTATGTCACTCAGAAATTGTAGTCCTGGACATTTATCTGAGAAAAATGAAAACTTATTTTTTACACAAAAACTTGGGCACAATTGTTCATAGGAGCTTTATTCATAATAATCTAAAATTGGAAAACAAAACAAAACAAAAAACATGTCCTTTAACAAACCATGGTACATTCATATCACGGAATATTGCTCAAAAATAAAAAGGAACAATCTATTGACATACACAAAAACGTTCATGAATAGCCAAGGAATTATGCTAAATTAAAAAGTCAGTCTCTGAGGGTTATATAATGCATGATTCCATTTATGTAATATTCTTGAAATGACAATTATAAAACTAGAGAAGAATACAACTGTAAAAATATTTTAGATTACTAACCTCAGATAGGCAAAAAAATTAGCAAACTGGCAAAATAAGTATACAAGGTCCTGCAGAATAAATAGGATATAATATGCTTCAAGCAAATTCCAATAGCTCAAATAAAGCCAAAAATAAACAGAATTTATTTAAGATAATTATGTAAATGTAGTCCTTTGTATGATTGGTTTAAACTATTAATATTTCTATTTAACTCCAGGTATCTTTACTTTTATCTAATTTGCTTTCATACCTTGAAAATGCAATGAATATAATCATTACTATCACCTGCAAATAGAACTATATAGCTTATAGATTCAATAAATCTTGAATAAACTGTGATTAAATATATAACAAATGACATTTGTTATAAAATCCATTAACTTAATGACTAGCATCTTTAGCCAACACACTAGATCACTCTATTCTCTAAGGAAAATGAGAATATTTCTTTTCTTTTCTTTTTTTTTTTTTTGAGACGGAGTCCTGCTCTGTCGCCCAGGCTGGAGTGCAGTGGCTGGATCTCAGCTCACTGCAAGCTCCGCCTCCCGGGTTTACGCCATTCTCCTGCCTCAGCCTCCGGAGTAGCTGGGACTACAGGCTCCCGCCACCTCGCCCCGCTAGTTTTTTGTATTTTTAGTAGAGACGGGGTTTCACCATGTTAGCCAGGATGGTCTCGATCTCCTGACCTTGTGATCCGCCCGTCTCGGCCTCCCAAAGTGCTGGGATTACAGGCTTGAGCCACCGCGCCCGGCCGAGAATATTTCTTGTATCTTTAACTGACTCTATATAATCTTAACTGTTCCTCATCTGAGAGTAACAATAGGTCAGGAGAACACAAAGTCTTTTAATATTTGAGTGACGAATACTAAATAATTTTGGAAAGCGATGCTTTTCTACACTACACTGTGAAATCACGTGAAAATAAGTATAGGAAAACAAACATTTTTTAAAAAAACTTACAATTACAAACCTTAATTGAAATAGATGATTTCAAACATACATTGCTTAGTGGAAATAGCAAAATGCAAATAGTAGGTTTATTATGAAAACTGTTGTTAAAAGGGGAAATAAGAAAATATAAATATATCGTCACATCTTTATGGAAAGAAACACAGGAAAGATAAAACAAATAAATTGGATACTAACATGAGATATGGGGATATAGTGGAAGGTAAAAAGGGAAGGATGAATGATTTCTCTCTAAGTACACTTTTTCAGTTCTTTTGACTTTTTGAAGCATGCTAATGTGTACATCAACAGGAATGAAAAACAGAAAAAAAGAGAATCAAAATCAAGCAAGTCAACCTGAACCTAATAGTTTCACAAATGAATAGCACAACCACACTAAAAGGGTGGTGGTCAGGGAAACAATCCAATAGCTTGTAAACACATTAATTTAATGTTTAACATCAGTTTTTGTTTTTGATTTTCATTATTTTTATGAGGGGTGGCCACTGCAATCAAATTCTAAAAGATTTTAACATATTTTTTATGGTTGTATGGGTAAAGCAATTTTGAAATTATTTTAGGTGTGCTATATTGAATTGAACAGATGATAAAATTGGTTGATGTTTGAAAGAAGAGTTCACACAGTGGAAGAAAGGAAACTGTGGAATTGCAAGAATGGAGTGTGTGTGTGTGTGTATGCATATGTGTGGGTGTACACACATATATTTGTACAATTATATCTGTACACATATCTATTAAAATTTATGTATAGTATATACATATATATTTCTTAACTCTTTCTAAGGAAGGAAACTTGATGCTAGGATGGGGGAGATACAGGAAGACTTTGGAATATCATTTTATGCCACAAATTAAGGGAGTTAAAAAAAAATGTTGGGGAATGTGTGTGAACCAGCTGGAAGATGCTTCCGCTATTCAGACCTGAGGAACATTTAACATCATAATGATGTGGACTGTAATAAGCTATAAATGTTTCAACAATAAGAATTCATGTGCACATGTTCAGATAGATACATAGATAGATAGATAGATAGATAGATAGATAGATAGATAGATAGATAGATAGATATAGAGTACAATTTTTTTTTTTTAAATGAGGCTATAGAATGCTGGTTGCTGACTACTGAATGTGATAGCAATGCTGTAATTGGAAGATCATTATTTTGTAAACATTACTGTAAAGACTGGCATAGATAGATAAGAATCATCAGTAATTGCTAAATCCATGGGAGGGATGTTAAGTATAATTGGATAATATTAAAGTATCTCCTTAAACCTTGCTTTTACTACCCAGTGTATACCTGGGATAACACCTAGACTATGTGATCTAAATAAACATCACCAATGAGGGTAATATGGATATTGTGTGCCTTCCTTTAATTTTCTCACTTCTTTCAATTCTCCAAACTTCAGGGATCATAATATATCAGCATGAAAGATTATTTGACAATATTGCATTCTTTTAATGGGATTCAGTGCATTTAGAATCATGTTCAAATTCCTTAATAAAGCATACTTGGTGTATACTACCTTGGTGTATACTGCAATAAACATTGAGTGTCTTTTTGTTTCTAGAATCTGTCATGTTTTTCTCTTCTGCATTTTCTCATATAGATTTCTCATATATTATTTTTCTCACATTGTGTCTTAGTTCGTGTGGGCTTCTACAACAAAATGCCACATACTGGGTAGCTTATAAAAAGCAAAAGGTTTATTTCTCAGAATTCTGGAGGCTGGGAAATCCAAGATCATGTTGCCAGCAGATTTAGTGGCTGACGAGAGCCTGGTTTTTGGTTCTTAGATGGTGTTTTCTAGCTGTGTCCTCTCATGGTAGAAGGGACAAGGCAGCTATCTGAGGACTTTTTAATAAGGGGACTAATCCCATTTATGAAGACTTCACCTTCAGAGTCTGATCACCTCCCAAATGTCCTATCTTCTAAAATCATCACATTGGCATTCAAGATATGAGTTTTAGGAAGACACGACATTCAGACCTTAGCCTGTAGAATATTCTCAAGTAATAGTATTCTGTCAAAAAAATATTTCCCATACTTTTATGGGTCTTATCATTTGTCTAAAATTACTTTTTTATTCCACTCTTTTTTTAATAACTTCTCTGCAATGAAAATCTACATACTTTCCCCAAATACATTTATAAAATTTTATTTCTAAGTTGACAGATAAAATTGGATTTATCACATACAATATGATGTTTTGAGGTACATAGAAGTTGTAGAATGGCTAAATCTACCTAATTAACATGCATTACCTCACATAATTATCACCCCTCTTTACCCTATCAGTGAGGGATATGTAAGGTTGAACACAGAACACCCAAACTGGAAAAAAAGTGAAACTGACAGAAGTTAATTTGTCATATATACTGACAGCCCAGAGACAGAGGACATTGCACACCAGGTGGAGCCACATAGGGATTGCATTTGAGAACAGAGCAAACCAGAGGAGATATATGGGGCAGATATTGTGGAATTAAGTGGTTGAATTTTCCTTGGTCCTGTGGGAGAATGTGATTGGTTTGTTTGAGTAGTTCTGCATCCTGGCAGGAAACAGAAATACAATACTCAGTACTAAGTAGGAACCTCATCTGGTCTGTTTGAAAAAGAGTGTGGTTTGGCCATGGGACCTTATCTGCAGAGGCCAAGTGGGGAGAAAAACCTACAGTTACAACATTCAAGGTCCTACCAGTTCTACCATGTGAAGTCAGTCCCAAACAGTACCCATTTGAATTAGTCCATTTTCTCGCTGCTGATAAAGACATACCCAAGGCTGGGAAGAAAAGGAGATGTAATGGACTTACAGTTCCACATGGCTTGGGAGGCCTCACAATCATGGTGGAAGGCAAAGAAGAGCACGTCAAGTCTTACATGGATGGCGGCAGGTAAAAAGAGCTTGTGCAGGGAAATTCTCCTTTTTAAAACCACTGGATCTCATGAGACTTATTTACTATCAGGAGAACAGCACAGGAAAGACTTGACCCCATAATTCAATTACCTCCTACTGGGACCCTCTCATAACATGTGGGAATTCAGGATGAGGTTTGGGTGAGGACACAGACAAACTGTATTACTATTCAATAAATATTTGTAAATTTTTATTCTCCTTTCTCTTCAAATCACACTGCTGCTTTGGAAGTGCTACTTCTAGTCAACTAAGCTATCCCCTGGACTTCTAAAGCACTCTGTGACCCCCATCCCGTGCTTCATAAAAATAGTGTTTTGGACTTTTCATTATAGAAAATACATAAAGTGAAAATCTATGCTGAATTTATTAGTACTTTCAAATTAAATATTATTCTATTTACCACAATATTGTCCAAGACATACTGATGAGTCATTTAACACAGACAACCTATAATGTTTGAGATAAATTTAATAAGTAATAGCACTATCAGTACCTAGGGTTTCAATTACTTTAGCTTCCTGAGGACATTATTTTTTCTAAATCTCTAAAAACGTTAACCTTTAATAAATGTGTCAAAGCACACAACCACCCATTCATCCAACCAACCAACAATAACAAAAGAGGCAAATTTGCTAATAGTTTAAGAAATAAAATACCTGGGAATGAATAAAATCCATTATCCATCTAGAGAATTGATAGATACTGATCCAGAATAATGTTTTAGCATATACATTAAAAAGATACACAAAAAATCCTGATGAAACACATTATACAGAAACATTTTAATTTGTGTACAAGCAGTTCCATATTTTTAAATAATGAAATAGTGAGAGTCATTGATTCCCAACAGGATGTTATTGATAACCACATTCAGTCAACATTTTTAGGAGAGAAAAATATTTGTGTTATAAACAAAGTTTTTGCTTTCTTTTGTTTCTGAATTCTTCAATTCCATTTTCATCTTTTTATACTAGGGTTTCAAAAATTGTGTTACATGCTGTACATATAACAATATATTTGTCTTTGCAACATGTATGTGAATCATATGTGAAAACTTTATAGTGGTGTTTTCTATTGCTATCTTAATTGATAATAATTAACAGATAACTGCTTTTTTTCCCTCAAGAACATGTCTAACAGATTTTAATTTTGTATTATTTGAAACATTCACTTCAACTTTTCAACTATACAGAAGGTCTGAGTACGAGTTGAAAACTATTGGCAATACTACATTTGATTTGTGTATTATTTATGGTGTTTGAAATCTCAGAAGTGACATTCACAGCTTCTCTCAGTATGATAACTTTTTAATGAAGACTTGAAACACATCTGATTTGTGCTTTGAGGGAAAAAAATTAAAATGTATTTTTGCAGATAAGTTTATTGACATTTCAAAGATGATATCTTAGAAAAGACTTTTCTTTCAAGTGTTTTTTAAATGACATACTTATATCTTCCACTTTAATTTGTCTTTGAAGTGATCCTCAAATGCACTGTTATTAAATCAAAATGTTATTGTAACTTGACCAATTGACTCCTTCAAAAATGTCCCAAATTCTATCTTTCTCTCATTCACTAATATTTCATTAAATAATCAATTAAAATGTTTCTGAGCTGGACAGAATATTGTATTAATTGTTGAGAACAGAGTGGCAAATGAGCTAGGCATAATCCATTTCTTGAGTAAAATCACTTGAAGTAATAGTTCAAAGATAAATTTAATAGGAAGCAATCCATCAGCTTTGAAATTTTTTTTATTTTTTAAATACATCCTAACTGTACATATTTATGGAGTACATGTGATATTTTGACACATTTATACAATGTACAATGATCAAAGCAGGGTAATTAGGACATCCATCACCTCTTACTATCATTATTTTGTATTGATGACATTCCTAAATATTTATTCTAGCTATTTTCAAATATACGTAAAAGATTATTAATTATCATAACCTCACTGTAGTATTGAACAATAGAATTTTCTTTCTATCTAATTGCATTTTTGTATCTATTTACAAAACTCTCTTCATTGCTTTCTCTCCTCTACCATTCTCATCATTCTTTACTCTCTACCTTCATGAAAATAATTTTTTTTTCTGGGTTGCGGGGGAGGTCTCACACCGTGCACTAGAACATATGATATTTGTCTTTCTGTTCCTAGCTTGTTTCATTTAACATAATGCCTTCCAGTTCTGTCTATGTTGTTGCAAATGATATTCATTCTTTTTATGGCTGAACAATACTTCAGTGCGTGTGCGTGCGTGTGTGTGTCTAGAGGTATCCCTCATTTTCTTCATCCATTCATCCACTGATGAACACTTAGGTTGATTCCATCTCTCAGCTATTGTGAATAGTGCTACAATCAACATGACAGTACATATACTTATTTAATAGAATGATTTCATTGCTTTTGGATATATTCCTAGCAACTTGATTGTTGGATCACATCACAGACCTATTTTTAGTATTCTGAGGAGCCCCATACTGTTTTCAATTGTGGCTACTCTAACTTACAGTTCCACCAACAATGTACTAGCATTTCTCTTTCTCTGCATTCTTGCCAGAATTTGTGATTTATTTTATTTTATTTTATTTTATTGTTTTTCTGAGATGGAGTCTTGCTCTGTCACCCAGGCTGGAGTGCAGTGGCACAAGCTTGGCTCACTGCAGCCTCCGCCTCCCAGTTTCAAGCGATTCTCCTGTCTCTGCCTCCTGTGTAGCTGGTATTACAGGTGCACGCCACCACACCTGGCTAATGTTAATATTTTTAGTAGAGATGGGGTTTTACCATGTTGCCCAGGCTGGTCTCAAACTCCTGACCTCGGGTGATCTGCCCGCCTTGACCTCCCTAATCCCTAAGTGCTGGGATTATAGGCATGAGCCACCGTGAGAGACTTGATTTTTTAAATCTTTTTGGCAATAGCCATTTTTACTGGGATAAGATTATATCTAATTTTGGTTTTGATTTGCATGTCCCTGATGATTATTTATGTTAAGCATTTTTTTGTACACTTGTTCGACAATTCTATGTCTTCTCTTGAGAAATGTCTATTTAGATCATGTGCCCATTGTCTAATCAAATTATTTGATTATTTGCTATTGAGTTTTTGAATTCCTTACACATTCTGGACACTGATCCCCTTCTCAGATGAATAGTGTATAAACATTTTCTCCCATTTTATAGGCTGTCTCTTTATTGATTGTTTCATTTGCTATGTGGAAGCTTTTTAGCTTGATGTTCTTCCATTTCTCTATTTTTGCTTTTGTTGCCTGTGATTTTGAGGTATTACTCCAAAATTATTGCCCGGACCAATGTCCTAAATCGTTTTCTCATTGTTTTCTCTTAGAAGTATCAGGCCTTACATTTAAGTATTTAACCCATTTTGAGTTGATTTTTGTGTATGATGAGACATAAAGGTCCAATTTCATTCTTCTGCATATGAATATTCAGTTTTCCTCGCACCACTAATTAGACTATGTTTTCTCATGTGTGTGTTCTTGGCATCTTTGTCAAAAATGAGTTAGCTTTAAAATCATGAATTTATCTATGGTTCTCTATCTGATCCATCAGTCTGCGTATCTGTTTTTATGACAATACCACGCTATTTTAATTACTAAAACTTTGTACTATATTTTGAAGTCTGGTAATGTTATGTCTCCAGCTTTGTTTTTTTGCTCAGGATTGTTTTTTCTATTTAGAGTCTTTTGTGACTCCTTGTGAATTTTAGGATTGTTTTTCCTATTGTTGTGAGGAATATCATTGGCATGTTAATAGGAATTACATTGAATCTGTAGATTGCTTTGTGTAGTATGGACATTTTAACAATATTAAATATTCTAATCCAGTAGCACGGGATATCTGTCTATTTTTATAGTGTGTTATTTTTCATTTCTTTCATCAGAAATTTTGTTCTCATTGTAGTGGTCCTTCACATCTTTGATTAAATTTTTTCCTAAGTGTTTTATTTTTTGTTGTTATAATAACTGTGATTGCATTCTTGATTTCTTTTTCAGATTGTTCATTGTTAGTGTATAGAAATGTTACTGGTTTTTGCATGCTGATTTTGTATCCTGCAAATTTACTGAGTTATTTAACAGTTCTGACTTTTTTTTTGATGGAGTCTTTGGGTTTTATAAAATATAAGATCATGTCATCTTTGAACAAAGATAACATGATCTTGACTTCTTCCTATGCAATTTTGATATCCTTTTCCTTTATTGTTTTATTGTTCTGGTTAGGACTTCTAGTACTATATTGAATAAAAGTAGTGAAAGTGGTCATCTTTGTCTCCTTCCAGAACTTAGGGGCTCTTCATTTTTTCCCCCTATTAGCTTTGGGTTTGTCATAGTTGGCCTTGGTTGTTTTGAGGTATGTTTCTTCTATAACCACTTTGTTGAGAGTTTTTATCTTGAATGGATATTTAATTTTATTCAAAGCTTTTTTCAGCATCTATTGAATTAGTTGTATTTTTTAAAATTCTGTTAATGTGATGTATTTTGGTTATTGAATTGCATATGTTCAGCCATCCTTACATCACTGGGATGAATCTCACTTGATTATGATGAATGATTCTCTTATTGTGTTGCTGAATTTGTTTTTGGTATTATGTTGTTGAGGAGTTTTGCATCTATGTTCATCAGTGATATTGGCCTGTAGATTGATTTTGTCTGTGCTTGCCTTGTTTTACTTTGGTATCAGAGTAATGCTGACCTCATAGAATGAGTTTTGGTTTTCCGTCCTGTGTAATTTGTTTGAAGAGTTTGAGTAGTATTAATGTTATTTCTTGTTTAAATGTTTGGTAGAATTCAGCAGTGAATCAATTATATCCTTGGTTTTTCCTTTGATGGGAGACTTTTTAATGTTGCTTCAATATCAATACTCCTTAATGGTCTCTTCATGTTTTCTATTTTTTTTTTTTTTTCATGATCCCATCTGGTAGATTGTATGTGTCTAGGAACTTGTACATTTCTTCTAAGTTTTTCAATATAGTTGTTTACAATAGTCTGTAATGATCACTTTTATCTTTTTGATATAATTTGTAATGTCTTCTTTTATGCCTCTAAATTTATGTCTTCTCTCTTATTTTCCTAGTCTAATAAAGGTTTGTCCATTTTTTAAACCTTTTCAAAACAACAGAACTTATTTTATTATTCTTTTGTATTTTGCAGTCTCAATTTCATTTATTTCTACTTTGATCTTTATTATTTCTTTTTTTCTATTAACTTTTTTCCATGCTTTTCTATGTCCTTGAAGTGGATCACTGGTTGTTTATTTGAAGTCTTTCTACTTTTTTGATGTAGGTGTTTATTGCTATGAACTTCCCTCTTAGACCTTCTTTTGCTATAGCCCGTTTGGTATGTCATGTTCCCATTTTAATTTGTTTCATGGAATTTTTAAATCTTCTTTTAAATTTCTTTAATGATCTATTTGTTGTTTGGGAACAAGTTTTATTTTCACAAATTTTTATAGTTTTTCAGTGTCCCTTTGTTTATAGATTTCTAGTTTTATTCCATCAAGGTCAGAGAACATACTTGATATAATTTTGATTTTTAAAAAATCTGTAGGAGTTCTTTACCTAGCATATGGCCTATCTTGGGAAATATTTCACATGATATTGAGAAAAAAGTGTATTCTGTAGCCGGCAGATGGAATCTTCTGTAAATGTCTGTTAGGTCCATTTTGTCTGTAGAGCAGTTTAACTCTAATTTTTTTAGTTATTGTTGATTTTATGTCTGGATGGTCTGCCCATTGCTGAAAGTTGGGTATTGAAGTTTCCTACTATTATTATATTGCAATTAACATTTTTCTTTACATCTATTAATATTTGTTTTATATATTTGAGTGCTCTGGTATTGGGTATATATAAATTAACAATTGCTAATCCTCTGGATGAAATGACAACTTTATCATTATATAATGGGATTCTTTGTATATTGTACTCTTCTTGATTTAAAATCTATTTTATCTGATATAGGTACAGCTACTCCTGCTCTTTTATGTTTTCATTTGTATGAAATACAGTTTTTGACTCTTCACCTTCAGTCTGTGCACATCTATATAGGTGAAGTGAGTTTCCTATAGACAGCATATATTTGTGCCTTGTTTCTATTTATTTATTCAGTCACTCTGTGCCTTTTAGTTGACTATTTTCATCTATTTACATGCACTATTAATATTAATGGGTAATGGTACAATATTACCCTTTAGGTTTTTGTTTCCTGGTTGTCTTATGGCTCTTTCATTTCTTTTTTCCTCTGATGTTAAGTGATTTTTCTCTAGTAGTACATTTTGATTCTGTGCTAGTGCTATTTATTTTTAGTGTATCTATTTTAAGTTTTAGCTTTCTAGTTACAATGAAAATTACAAAACATCTTTTAGTTATAACAGGTTATTTAAAATTGATCATGACATAACTTTGATCATAAAGAAAAGTAACCAAAAAATCTACATTTTAACACAGCCCCTCCTTCACGTTTTGACTTATTAATGTTTCAATTTAAATTTTATATTTCTTATCTTACAGCCAATTGAAGTTATTATTAATTTTAATTGTTTAATCTTTACATTTAAGATATAAGTGGTTTAATTCCTCCAATTACAGTATTAGAATACGCTAAATTAGTCTGTTTTATTTCTTTTACTAGTGATTCTAATACCTTCTGTTGTTTTCTTGGTACGTATTAGCATCCATTTCTTCCAGATTGATGAACTCCTGTTAGTATTTCTTGTAAGATAAATCTGGTGTTGTCAAACTCCCTCAGTTTTGTTTGTCTGAGAAAGTCTTTATCTTGCCTTCATGCTTGAAGGATAACTCCGCTAAATATCATATTTTTGGTTGTCATTTTTTTGCCTTCAATACTTTGACTATAGCATTCCATTTTCTCCTGACCTGCCAGGCTTTTGCTGAGAAATTGCTGAAAGCCATATTGAAGTTTCATTGAATATAATATGTTTCTTTTCTCTTGCTGATTTGAGTACTCTTTCTTTGCTTTTGAATTTTGCAAATTTGATTATGATATACCTTGGGGATTTTCTCTTTGGGTTGAATTTTATTGGTGACCTTGATGCTTTCTGTACCTGCATGGTGAAGTCTGTCTCCAGATTTGGGGATTTTTCAGATATTATTTCTTTAAATATAAAAAAAAAATTCATTCAGCAGAAAGAGCTTTCTAGGCTCTTCGCTCTCTTGTCTCCTTGGGGAATTCTTATTATGTGCAGATTCTCACAGGCCTTCTTTATTCTCTCGTTCTTTTTTCTTTTTGCTTCTCTGATTGGATAATTTCATACATTTGAAGTTCATGAATTATTTTCTGTGTTTGATCAATTCTGCTGTTGAGGCTTTCTAATAAGTTTTCTGTTCAATTATTGTATTATTTATTTATAGATTTATATATATATATTTGTTCCTGTTTATTTCTCAAATTTATCATTTTGTTCCTAGATTGTTTTCTAAATTTTATTTAATATTTTATGTAATTTATTCTCTGCATTTTCTTGTGATGTCCTGAACTTCTTTAAGAGGATAATTCTGAATTCTCTTCCCAGTGTTTGACAGATCTTCAATTCTTCTGGGTCCCTTGCTGGAGCTCTGTTAGTTTACACATTCTTTGTGTTTTTACACTGATGCCTGCAATTTAAGGAGACTGCCACCTCTTCCAGGTTTTGCAGGTGTTCATTGGTGGCGTTAGAGCTCAATTACTTAATATTGGAACTTAAGCACTAGCCTGCTGTTTCTCCTTGTTCTAGGGAGGACTTATAGTGAAGATTAGAACTAAAACACCGCACTAGAGCTAACTCATTGTCCTGCTACTGTTTTCTGGTCTGGGAAGACTTATGGTAATCACTGGAACTTGAACACTGCTCTGGAACTAAATTGCTGCCCTGATTTTTTTTTCCAGTTTGGAGAACACTTAAGCAGCCACCAAAACTTAATTCAAACCTTTTAGTTGTTTCCAGCCCAGGGCAAGGCTCCATGCAAGCATCTTGGCTGTGTGAAAAATTATGCCAGGGATTCAGGCCTTTCCACAGATTGTGTACCCTGCAGGACTATGGCATCAGCCAGTCCCTTCAATGTGGTGTCCCTGCTGATCAGAATTCAGAGTAGCTACCAATATCTTTGCAACAGTTGTTGCACTCAGCGCCCTGTTCTTTATCCTTTATACAGTGCAAGAGGTTCAGCTCTCCTGGTACTCCCAATGGTTCCTGTGAGATAGGGCTGGTGTGGGCTCCCCATGAAGATTTCCAGACTGAGGCAGAGGTCAAATGTTCATATCCAATTCCCTTTTCTCACCTTTGAAACCATGGGATTAGGGAAATTATGAGTGGTAATATGCTGGCTTGGAGGAGGGTCAGCACCAAATGGAATGATCTTTTGTTTTACTGGTTATGGTTTCTCTTTGATGCTATGGTCCCAGGGGGTCTCCCCTGAGTTCTGATTAACTTAGGGTGGTATTCTTGTATTTGAATAGTTTCCAGCGCATTTTTGTTGGATACGTGCATTTCCTATTCTGCCATCTTGTGAATGTCACTCTGAATTATTTACTTTACATGGGGAAGATAAAATATTGAGTAAGAGAAAGCATAGTGTTTGTAGAAATTTCAGTAATACTTAGGGGGACATGAATTGGATATAGTCAAATATTCACAACATTGGGATACATGGATCTCACATAAATTCTTATGTCTATTAGTATTAATTGGGGCTCTTTAAAGTCAAGAATGTCATAAAATTATTTAATTGCAGGGTATGTCACTTTATGTAATTTGTATCTTACAATATTTTGCTAGAAACACTTTAAGAATGAATGGAACTCACCACATTTTGAATAACTTTAATTTTCTCATGCTGCCATTACAATGATGATGATGTCCTAAAAGTTTGCATAGTGCTTTCAATAATAGGCTAGAATAATAGTTGCCCTGATACTCAGCAGAAAACAAAGAATTTTAAGGAATTTGCAATATTTTAAATTTCACTAGTGAGGTCAGTCAGCAGAAAACATCGTAAGCAAAGGAAAACAAAATAAAGAAATAAATAAAGAGTAACTAGTGAAACAAAAAACACATGAACACATGTCTTTTAAAAGAACACGTGAAAATAGTAGTCTATTTTCAAAAATACTATCTATTTCTGCTTATATAAGGCTTTTAACAGTTGTGGAAATTACTCTGATATTGGCAGCATCAATTCCACCTGGATAAGAGGGGAAATGGAATAGTTGGATAGTTGGTAGATCACAGAGAAATGATCCAATCATATGGCTAACTTCAGGGACTACTAAAAGGTGATTGTTTAAATATGATTGCAGCACTTTTTACACAATTATATAGGGATATTTTATTTCAGCTTGAAGTTACTTTTTATTCTTTTTACAGTGGCTCAATTCACTAAAAAATGAATTCAGAAGACAAAGAAAGTAATTGAAAAGTGCAAATGTAATTCAGAGGGCTGAAATAATATTTTGGCAGCCTAAATATAACTCTCACAGTGATTTGAATGAAGAGCTCCAAGAGAAATTGTCTGGGTGCAAAGTAACCCCAAACAAATTTTGTGAATGCATTAGTCAAGCAACATAAATGCAAAATGAAATTGACAAATTCAATATGGACTTATTCCCCAAGCATATTGGAAAGTAGATTCTGTGGGTTAGCTTTAAGTGACTTATGAGATAAGGATTCCATTTATTTTTCCTATATTTTCCATTTTACGGAATATTTTAAGGCAATTCTACAAATGCCACAGATTTATATTGTCTTTTCTCAATATATGAAGCTTATATTTATTTTTAAATGGGATTATGACAGTTGCTCTGGAGAACCTCATAACAGTTATTTTGCAAAATAGTATTTAAATAGGACCTAAAATAATCATATTGTCTGGTGGTTTCAAAATTAAGATAGTTTTATAATATGTAAAATGTAAGTGGAATTGTATCAGAATTACCTTGTCTTTTACATAGCACATATGATTTCCATTCTCAAACCAATTCTGGGTTTGGCGCACTAAGAATTAATGACCTCCTCCTACCAGCACATCTTCCTTCTTTCCTATAACAGCTCAGGGCTGTATATAATTTACTTTTCCTAATGTATAACCAGGGAAAAATAAGTTGTGAAAAAGTTGTGTAGATCTTTTAAGTCTATATTTAATGAAATGTAATCAAATAATTACATTGTATTTTCAAATTCCTTCCTGTAGAATTTATTCATCTAATAAGAACTGTACAAAGTAGTAACTAATAAGATTGTTGGATTGAAATATTAGGAATGATTCATTTTCAAAAAAATTTGTTATTCTCACAATATTTTCAGTATCTCCAGTGTTCATGTTTTTGTATATGATCTATTTTTTGGCTTTTAGCCAGAATTCAAATACTCTATTCTGACAAAGTTGCTTTGTTGATCCAACTTTAGTTAGGCTCCTGAAACTTCTCCTGGGCCCATCTGTGCACATCCTCGTGAAATCCAAACTTACCAAGAATCTCCTATCCTATTTATCTGATCGTCCTGACATCTGAAGGGCTCCTCATCCTCTACCATCACCCAGGTGATATCTAATCACTCTGGTCTGTCTTCAATCAGAATCTTATTGATGGTTTAGCTAGAATCCTCCCTTACACTTGATGCTTCCTCTTAGAAATTTTCTGTCCATCAATCCTCTCCTTGCTATGAATTCCCACTTGTGCATGCTGTATTCAGAATTATATCTACCTCTATACTGAGGTGTCTTTTCCCTTCTTGCAATAATTCCGAATAATATCTGCTTTAACTGCTTTAACTACTATCCAGCTGTGGTTTCTCTTGAAAACTTCATAACATATCAGCTGAGTAAATTCAAGTCATGTAGCAAAACATGGAGAACCTCAGTTTTCTCATGTATTAAAAATAAAAAAGAAGAATTGCAAAGCACTATAGTGTAGTTTAAATGCCATTAAATATATGGAAGTAACTATTAGAGTTAAATTTATATCATCCATTAAAAATAGTTTCCTTACTTTGTTTTCACCATCTAACATTTCTTTAAAATTCTGCTCAAATATCACACCTCTCTGTCCTGATTTAGCATTATCTCATCAGTACTGCCAAAGTATTCCTTATAAATATAATCTTATGAAAACATACCATCATTGTTTTATGTTCCCCTCTCTATAACTAGACTAAAAGGACTTGAGGGAAGAAATATGAATTATCTACCTTCCTTTCTCCAATTACTGGTAGGATATCTGACATTTTTAGGATTCAATTCAGATTTTAAGGTTGAGTAAATGAGTAAATAAATAAAAGGACTTGAACTAAAGGAGTTGCCATGTATACTTAAATTCTGGAATTATTTCAGTTAAGAGGAAGCATACACAATAACTAATGAGATCACATCCATAAATCTAAGACCCAATTCATGTATTCCAGAAGGTCTCATGGGGTACACACAAGGATGGAAATATAACACTGAAGCCCCCAGAAAGAATATCATCATGGAAATGGAAATGGAAAGAATTCTATTGGAAAAAATTTGACAAGAATAAATCATTCATAACTTCCAGTTATTTAGAAGTTATTTATGTCCAAATAGAATCCATATGTGTAGTAACAAGCAAACTTTGGTGTTACATTTAATAATGCCTTTTATAAAATTAAGTCTAAAATATTTTTTATTGCTTTCCAACGAGAAAAAACTTGCATCTGCAAATTTTGAAAAGAAAATCAGAATTGCCACTAGCAAATTGTAAATTCATCAAATATTGTGTTAACCTTAGTTCACAGAAATTAAAGTGAAATTAAACAGTTTTCTACTTTCAAGGAATGTCTTAGCAGTAAGTCTTTCTCCTCTATCATCTGACCATGGGAACACTGTATGAGGAGTGGTTGATGGAAAAGTCTAGATGCAATCTCATGTGGAACTCTGGGGGAACCTGTTCATCTAACCTACTTGCATCCTCAGGACCTTCTAGTTCTAGTTTTGTAGTTTATTTATGTCTCATGGTGGGGTACTGTATTAAGCCCAATAGCAGGCCAACTGCTGCTTTTAAAAGCCAAAACCTTCTAAAAAATCCTAGGGTTCTGCTCTGCACCTGTCCTATCAGAATTTGTCCCAGATTTCACATACCCTTCCTGTCACAATGAATACCATTGAATTTGCAAGTTCAGAGGCACAATTGCATAAGGAGCTTAGAATGCAACTGAACCCTTCTTCCTCTGAGCCATAGTAAAAACTAGCATCCTTCTAAATAACAAAATAAATGGAACAGAAAACATTGCTATAGGCAGGATATGATGCCTCAAAAATTCACAAAGCCCCAACAAATGCTATACATTTTTAAAAATTTCAGGTAATAAAAGGCTTAATAATTTTCCTTAACCTATGATGCTATATGACCAAGACTATTATATTCATAAGGTTTAATCCAGTTGCCCATAATTTAATTTTTTTAGAGTTTATCTTCCATTCTCTGGCATACAAACTTGCTACTTGCCCTTTGTCATCATTTATTAATATAGTGCAATTATAATTAATTACAGTGCTATTTAACACAATGGAATTTATTTAGCTACAGGATGTCCTGTAAAACATGACAATGATCAGTTTCTAGGGACTATACTGTGACATGGAACAAAAAAGTTAGAGTAGGCACCTGTCAGAAAAGTCAACCCACACTATTGTCCTTCTCATATAATTGCAAGCATCTTTGATCCTCTTCATTGATGGTGATTGATTTTTTTCAACAGTGGCTGTATTGGTCTGTTTCAGTAAAGATACCAAGTTCAACATAAACAGCTACCATTGAAGTTGACCTCAGATTCCATGGATAGTAGTCCATTGTCATCTTGTATAAGACATCCATTTTTGCAGAGAAAAGTAAATTGAATACAGGTAAGCCATTCATGTTGTCTTCAAATTTTTATGATCGGGCTAATTTCTGCAATTCTACCTAGGATGTGGTACTGCTTTATGATGTTGAGCACATTGGGGAGTATTTTTTAGGGACTTCCTTTTGTTGTTTCCTATCATAATTTTTTTTTTAACTAAAAAAAGAGAGAGAGATAATTATGTGAGTACCATAAGCTATTAAGATTATTTGTCCCAAGCCCTAACATGCACAATCTATACAGAATTTAAATCATTAAATGAAAAACAAATAAACCAACTAAAAATGGGCAAAGGACATGAACAGACACTGCTGAAAAGAAGACACACAAGTGGCCAGCAAACATATGAAAAAATGCTCAGCATCACTAATCATCACATAAATGCAAATCAGAACCATAATGAGGTACCATTTCATACCTATCAGAATGGCTGTTATTAAAGAGCCAAAAAACAACAGATGCTAGCTAGACTGTGGAGAAAAGGGAATGCTTTTACACTGTTGGTGTGACTGTAACTTAGTCCAGCCACTGTGGAAAGCGTTTTAAATATTTCTCTAAGAATTTGAAACACAGCTACCATTCTACCTAGGAATACCATTATTGGGTATATACCTAAAAGAAAACAAATTATTCTCTCGAAAAGATACATGTAGTCTTCATCACTGCATTATTTACAATAGGAAGGACATGGATTCAACCCAAGTGCCCATCAGTGGTAGACTGAATTTTAAAAATGTGGTACATGGCCGGGTGTGGTGGCTCATACATGTAATCCCAGCACTTTTGGAGGCTGAGGCAGGTGGATCATGAGGTCAGGATATCGAGACCATCCTGGCTAACCCGGCAAAACCCCGTCTCTGCTAAAAATACAAAGAATTAGCCAGGTGTGGTGGCAGGTGCCTGTAGTCCCAGCTGCTCGGGAGGCTGAGACAGGAGAATGGCGTGAACCCATAAGGTGGAGCTTGCAGGGAGCCGACATCATGCCACTGCACTCCAGCCTGGGCGACAGAGTGAGACTCTGTCTCAAAAAAAAAAAAAAAAAAAAAAAAAGAAAAGAAAAAAATGTGTCACATATACATCCCGTAATACTACACAGCAATAAAAAGTAATGAAATCATGTTCTTTGCAGCAGCAACATGGAAGCAATCAGAGGCCATAATACTAAGCAAATTAATGCAAGAACAGAAAACCAAATACTGCATGTTCTCATTTATAAGCGGAAGCTAAACATCAAACATATATGAACATAAATATGGAAACAAAAGTCACTGCAGACTACTATGCAGAGAAAGAAGGAGAACATGGGTTGAAACACTACCTATTGGGTACTATGCTCACTACATGGGTGATGGGGTCTGTACCCCAAACCTCAGTATCACACAATATTCCCATGTAACAGACCTGCACACATAGCTCCTGTATCTAAAATACGTTGAAATTAAGAAAACAAAAAGATTATTTGTCCCATGAATGGACTAAGAAACTATGTGAACCCTAAGTGAGGTGAATTTCAACCAGAACTCTAAACACCATCTGGCTTTTAGAAACTCCAGTCTAACTAGGAACCATATGCATTGTGAGTTCCCTAATATTAGTGTGGTTACAGAACCTGTCTCCCACAGCCCTTGAAAGGTCTGGGCATTCCCTTTCTTTGATTCTCTTTCTTTAACTCTGGTTGAAAACTCTAAGTTCTTTTGGGAAACAGGAAAAATTCACAGTTTACAGTTTTTTTTTGTTTTCTTTGTTTTTTTTTTTTTTTTTTTTAAGATGTAGAGATTATTTTTAATGGTGGAAACCAACACATTGACACTTGGATAGAAGAAGGCAGGATTTTGATACAGAACCAACAGAGAAGGCCACCAGGCAAAGCCACAGAGAGTTGCACCTGAATACAATGTAACAAGGTATAATTGTAGGTGACAGCTTATGAGTAAGTGGCAGGGGTTTAGGAAGGTTTCCAGACTTCCCTTTGGACTGGCTAATTTGAATAATTTAATAAGCTCTAGAAAAGAGAGGCTGCCCTAGTTGTCTGGCCTCTGGTCTTGGGATGATTAAGATGGGTGTAGAGTGACCTTGGATTTGAGAGTTTGATAAGGAAAGTGATTGAGGTACAAATTTGCTATTTGGAGAACTGACCAGCCTGGATGAAGACAGAATTTGTTTATATGTATTTACATATATTTATATTTACATTTACAGTGATATTGTAATTTATGTGTTTTTTTTCTTAAAAGATCTTAGTATCCCTCTTAATCAATGAGATCTAGGTTTAAAAACTGGCTGAGCTCTGGAAATTGAGGAGGGATTGGGCAAACAAAACTTCAATGGGCTTGGAGAAAGCCCTGGAAGAGAATGAGAAATGATAAAGTACCCTGGTTTAAGATAAATATCTGCCAGCTATGAGGGGAATCTGACATTTTATGGAACCACCTCCTACAGATTTGGCTCAAATCAGAGCTAGGTTGAAATGCAGTAAGAGTACTACAAGGCCTCTGCTACAAGGACCTTCCTAGACCTATCTTAAGGTGGGGCAAAAATGAGAAAGAGATTGAAGTGATCAGTGAATTTCTTTGTCTGTTATGAAATGTTGAAATGGGAGGAGTTCCCTTATCCCCTCACAGGGTATGCGACAGGGGTGAGGCTTGCTTCTTAGGTGCCCCGCTGCTTAAACACCTAGGGGGAGCATGCAGATGGGCAGGTTGTGGGGAGCATTTTGGGGGTCTGACCCCACTGCAGAGTCTAGGGTTGAGTGTTTATAGCTCCTGAAGCCCCAGTGGGCATGTGTTACAGTGCGCTCTTTCAGTTTTGCAATCCACAGGCAGCTTGTGTTAATCAGCTCAATTAGACTCCCTCTGCCGGTGTTTAGCTGGTGTATGACCTTCCCCTAGGAACACTTGAATGGTAAGGAAAGTGAACCTGCATACAACTTAAATAAATATATTGCACATGTGGCCCCTCTCAAGCTCTGGCAGGCCACTGCACGTGCGAAATGCTCCCATATAAAATCTCAAGTCAAAGGTCAAATCAGGTACTTGCATCACTCAAGTTGCCCTCTTGGCTCTCTTCCAAGTGTAATTCCTTTGGTTCCTGCTCTAAAACTTTTTAACAAACTTTCACTCCTGCTCTAAAGCTTGCCTCAGTTTCTCCATCTGCCTTATGTCCCTTGGTTGAATAGTTTCTTCAGAGGAGGCAAGAACTGAGGCTGCCACACATCCAAACTGATTCACCGCTGCTAACAGTTGCAGCAAATACAATAATTATTTTGGTTATCTTCATTATTCAAACGTGTCGGGACTGGATCAGTCTAGATGCAACAATCAGTTGTTAAGAGTGCTTAAAATACAGATCAGTCATGCTGTGGAATGCACTCACTTTGCACGTGTGGTTATGTCGTTAGATTGAATCTGTTAGCTTTTTAAAACAAATATTATCTTTTCAGTATACATGCTTGTTTCCAGAGCTGCATAATCGTTTTATCGTTCTTTTCCTGTTCTTGCTAAAGATTTCTTGCCTTTTAGTGTGAGGAAACTCAAAGGCCAGGATGATGTTTTTAAGTAAAACATTTTTTTTTTTTCAACTTTAGGCTCAGCAATATAAATTCAGATCCCTTTTCCGATGGAGCACATTGAGGTCTTCCCCACTTTATTCTCTTTCCTGACGTGCTCTTGTGTCAGCCTGTTATTACACAAATTTGTAGGAGCTGCAGAACCACAGGTCTGAAGTAAATGTTTTAAGAAAATAAGTAAAATTTGGAGGACAGAAGGGGGAATAAAGGAAGTTGGGGAACACAGGATTCTATGACCTCTGTGAGTATTGTGAACATAATAATAGAGAATGACCAAATAAGCTTCTTTTCAGAAGTGTTCAGTCCCATAAAGTGTATAATTATTAATGATGGTTCATAAGGGTAACACTCTAATAGACTACATTCAGATCAACGTGTGCCTCTAAACAGAGAAACTGAAACTGCCTCTAAACAGAGAAACTGATGGAATTAAACCATGTATTAGAAACAATTATTTTGGATTAATATTCATTATCCCTACAAAGGGCATTTTCTCCGGTTGTTGCTTGAAAACCTTTGTCTGGAGAGAATACTCTCTCTTTTTACTGAAAAAAAATGGAAAAGGAGAATGTTATTAAAAGTAAATAAATAATAAGTATTTATTTATTTGTTATTATTTTTTATTATACTTTAAGTGCTGGGATATATATACAGAACATGCAGGTTTGTTACATAGGTATACGTGTGTCATGGCAGTTTGCTGCACCCATCAACCTGTCATCTACATTTGTATTCTCCTAATGCTATCCCTCCTCTAGCCCCCCAACCCCGATAGGCCCTGATGTGTGATGTTCCCCTCCCTGTGCCCTGGTATTCTCATTGTTCAACTCCCACTTATGAGTGAGAACATGGGGTGTTTGGTTTTCTGTTCCCGTGTTAGTTTGCTGAAAATGATGGTTTCCAGCTTCATCCATGTCCCTGTAAAGGACATGAACTCATTCTTTTTTATGGCTGCATAGTATTCCATGGTAGTAACCAAAACAGCATGGTACTGGTACCAAAACAGATATATAGACTAATGGAACAGGACAGAGTCCTCAGAAATAACACCACACATCTGCAACCATCTGATCTTTGATAAACCTGACAAAAACAAGCCATGGGGAAAGGATTCCCTATTTAATAAATGGTGTTGGGAAAACTGGCTAGCCATAAACAGAAAACTGAAACTGGACCCCTTCCTTAAATCTTATACAAAAATTAACTCAAGATGGTTTAAAGATTTAAATGTAAGACTTAAAACTGTAAAAATCCTAGAAGAAAACCTAGGCAATACCATTCAGGACGTAAGCATGGGCAAGGACTTCAAGACTAAAACACCAAAAGCAATTGCAACAAAAGCCAAAATTGACAAATAGGATCTAAGGTAAACTAAAGAGCTTCTGCGCAGCAAAAGAAACTATCATCAAGTCAACAGGCAACCTACAGAATGGGAGAAAATTTTTGCAATCTATTTATCTGACAAAGGGCTAATATACAGAATATATAAGAAACTTAAACTTACAAGAAAAAAAAATCAAAAAGTGGGTGAAGGATATGGACAGACACTTTTCAAAAGAAGACATTTAGGCAGCCAACAGACACATGAAAAAATACTCATCATCACTGGTGATTAGAGAAATGCAAATCAAAAACACTATGAGATACCATCTCATACCAGTTAGAACGGCAATACTTAAAAAGTCAGGAGACAACAGATGCTGGAGAGGATGTGGAGAAATAGGAACACTTTCACACTGTTGGTGGGAGTGTAAATTAGTTCAACCACTGTGGAAGACAGTGTGGCGATTCCTCAAGGATCTAGAGCTAGAAATACCATTTGACCCAGCAATCCCATTACAGGATCTGCACTCAAAGGATTTATAAATCCTTCTCCTATAAAGACACATGCACACTTATGTTTACTGCAGCACTATTCACAATACCAAAGACTTGGAACCAATCCAAATGCCTATCAATGTTAGACTGGATAAAGAAAGTAAGTATTTGTTTTTAAAATAAATGTATAAACTGTACAGTATATATAGTATCTAGTCTATATAGTATATAGTATAGTATATAGTGTGAACATGTATATACACAGTTTTAGAAGAGCAAAAAGAACATATATATACATACAGAGTTTTAGAAGTACACTAGGAAAAGAGTAATGAGCACTTAAAGAGGTACTAGTTTCTCTATGTAGCTATTATGGTAGGCTTCAGTATCTTGTGAAATAATCACATTTGTATTTTGTTTTCTTTTTAACTCAACTAATAGCTGTAGTCTGCATTTACAAAACTTGTTAGAAAATCTACATTTTTACTTTTTTCTTTTTAATTTTTTTATCATTTTTGTATGAAGCTTTTTTAAGCCATGACAATCTAGAAATTCAGGGTTATTTAGTCCAAAGAGGTTAAGATCTCCTTCCAAAGTGAGGAAGACAGGAGCTGATAGAGCCAACACTATTGATACTGTACTCTTGCCATGTAACATTGACATTAAAAATTAATCACATCACTCATAGAAGCTTATTCAATAGTTGTTTGAGCTTTCTCTGGGTCAGGACTTAGAGCCTTCACTGTGTTTTCTAGTTTGATTTTAAGATTAGAGGTACATTAGTTCACATGTGGCCAGTTACAAATGGCATCACCTTTTGACTTCAGCCAGAGTCTCCCACCTTAACTAGATACCAAACTAAAATAAAACACGATTTTTCTTTTTTTAAAATTTTTTCTGAGCCCAGGTTATCTTCCAGAATGCAACTTCCTTTATATTGAGTTACTCTATGAAGACTTCATAACAATGGTTCTTAATTGGGACTATTCTGATGCATTTAATGATATTGACCATCAAAAAGGAACTTATTGTTTTATTTTCTGCAGGGGAATTCTTGTCACCTTATGTAATTTGTGTCATCTGTTCACTAGAAACCAACTCTGATCTGCAAGTGCTTTGGAGAAAATATTTTATTGGGCCACATCTCTTCTTGTGCTTGTTTTCCTTGCTTATTATAATGGGGTGTAATTAAAAAGAATTTGTTCCTGGAGTGCCTCTTTTAACTTATAAAATAAAAAATAAAAATAATTTTTTCCTGTTTCTCTGTTTGAAACTTAAGTAGATCCTATAACTTTAATGGATTATTTTTGTTTAACCAAAATTCCTATGGTCACCACAAATTACAGAACACACACTCAATTCAGTAATTACAACTCTTTTCCAATATCTTTAATTAGCCCTTTATGCTTCAGTGAACAAGAAGTTTTCTTCTTTTCTTAGCTAGGCCTGTGGCACATGGAAGTCAGACTCTGTGGAAGCCGTGGGATTGCTTTCCCATTTTTCCCTCACTTCTTCCATTGCTTGATGACTCTTAACTGTGACTCTTCCAGGTGAAATGGAGGGCAGAGAAAGAAGAGAAATAACATTGTTGGGAAAGTTGACTTCCCTGGGTTGACTCTTTTTTGGGGTGATTTTGTGCACATCCCTTGTTGAAAACTCAGCCCATGCTTTGGATGGCTGATCCCCTACAATTCCTAGTTTTCCAGTGTTTATATCCACACAGACTTTTGTCCTATGGTGTATTGTGCAGGAGCAAATATTATCTTTTTTTTTTTTTTGAGACGGAGGCTCTGTCACCCAGGCTAGAGTGTAGTGGTGTGATCTCGGTTCACTGTGACCTCTGCTTCCCGGGTTCAAGAGATTCTGCTGCCTCAGCCTCCCGAGTAGCAGTGATTACAGGCTTGTGCTGCCATGCCTGGCTAATTTTTGTATTTTTAGTAGAGATGGGGTTTCACCATGTTGGTCAGGCTGGTCTCAAACTCCTGACCTTGTGATCTGCCCTCTGATTTGGCCTTCCAAAGTGCTGGGATTACAGACGTGAGCCACCACACCCAGCCACAAATATTATCTTGATACTAGAAGGGACTTCAATTTTAAAATCACAAACATTAACATGTTGTTACACACATGCACACACGTGTGTCCGGAGCCATGAGGTCCGGAATTAGCCGACCTCTGTTGCTTGATCTCCGCAAAGTGGAGACAAGACGGCACATTTCCGGGTTCTTTATTGCGGACCCTTCCCGCGCGCACCCAAACTGTTCCCGCGCGCGCCCAAAGCTTTCCCGCGCATGTGCAAACATTTTCCCGCCCAGGAAGATATGCAGCCTAGGGCGCAGGCACGATCCCACGCCCGGGAAAAGTACAAACCCACGGCCCATGCGCGATTGTAATTTGAGAAGACCCAGCCTCCCGTCACCACCCTGGCCCAACCTCCTCCTCTGCCAGCCTATATAAGGCATGACCCTACATTCAATAAATGAGACTTGATCAGGCTATTTGTCTTGTCTCCATTTCTTGTGTTTTCTTGTCTCCTCCATTCCCACTCCCCCTTCCAGGGTCTGTTCGACTGTCCTGCAGGTCGGGACACCTGGCGCCCGAACAGGGACCTGGACACGGGGGAGAAAGTGAGGAAGAAGGCACTAAAGTCGGCCGAAAGTGAAAGTGGAAGAAATTCCTCCGGACATCACGGGAGCCTGCCGTGTTGGAACCAGAGGTGAGTAATAGTGTCTGATTATGGGACAAGAATTAGGCCAGCATCAAATTTATGTAGGGCAATTAAAAGAGGCTTTAAAAACACGAGGAGTAAAGGTTAAAAGTAATGATTTATTTAAGTTTTTTGATTTTGTAAAAGAAACCTGCCCTTGGTTTCCACAAGAGGGGACCATTGACGTAAAGAGGTGGCGTAGAGTGGGAGATTGTTTTCAAGATTACTATAGTACTTTTGGACCAGAAAAGGTTCCGGTGACAGCTTTTTCTTATTGGAATCTAATCAGAGATATAATAGATAAAAAGGAAAAAGAAAAAGATCCTGAGGTAATGGCAGTGGTTACTCAGACTGAGGAAATATTAAGAGGCAGTTCCCAAACCGACCTCGAAAAATCCATACCTAATAAAGAAATAGACCTTATGTCACTACAAAGCCATGAGGAAGAGGCTGGGGTCCCCTCTTTTACAAATATAGAAACATCAAATAAGGAAAAGCCCAAAAAATACCCAGTTTTACCTACAACTAATGAAAGCAAAAGTAAAAATAACCTTAACCCTTCAGAAGTAAACTGGGATGATTTAGAGGAAGAGGCAGCAAAATATCATAATTCTGACTGGCCACAAACTCTTACTTATCCCCCTCCCTATAATAAGGCTTCTGCCCCCGCAGTTATGGCAGTAATAGACCCAAAAGAGGAGCTTAGAGAAAAAATTGCACAACTTCAAGAGCAAATAAAGCTCGAAGAACTACATCAGTTTTTAATCACTAGATTGCAGAAATTAAGGACAGGAAGTGAGAGCGTTCAATACCCTAAAGGAATAGAGAAACACTCTCACCCTCAGAGACCCGGACAGCATGTCCCAAAAGGAAGGTCGCTTGCTAGTAGGGATAGGGAGGATTCCTCTCCTCGAGACGTTTTTCCAGTAACTGAAACTACAGGTGCGCAGGGCCAAGCCTGGAGGCACCACAATGGGTTTGAATTTACTGTAATAAAAGAACTAAAAACTGCTGTCTCGCAATACAGAGCTACTGCCCCGTACACCCTGGCCATGGTTGAATCTGTGGCTGAAAATCGGCTCACTCCCATAGATTGGAATACCTTAGTTAGAGCAGTTCTTTCCGGAGGAGACCATCTGATTTGGAAGTCAGAATTTTATGAAAATTGTAGAGATACGGCTAAGAGAAACCAACAAGCCGGAAATGGTTGGGATTTTGATATGCTAACTGGCTCGGGTAATTACACAGAAACCGATGCTCAGATGCAGTACGATCCTGGACTGTTTTCTCAAATCCAAGCAGCGGCTACCAAAGCCTGGAGAAAACTTCCTGTTAAAGGGGATCCAGGAGCCTCACTCACGGGGGTCAAACAGGGGCCTGATGAGCCTTTTGCAGACTTTGTACATAGACTTTTAACCACGGCCAGCAGAATATTTGGAAATGCCGAGGCAGGGGTGGATTATGTAAAACAGCTAGCTTACGAAAACGCTAACCCGGCTTGTCAGGCAGCAATCAGACCTTATAGAAAGAAAACAGACTTAACTGGTTACATCCGCCTCTGTTCAGACATAGGGCCGTCATATCAACAGGGTTTGGCTATGGCTGCTGCCTTTAGTGGACAAACCGTAAAAGACTTCCTCGCCAGTAAAAATAAGAATAGCAAGGGGTGCTTTAAGTGTGGAAAAATGGGACACTTCGCTAGGGATTGTAAGGGAGAGCTAGCTAAGACCTTAGAGGCAAAAGCTCCAGGCCTCTGCCCTAGGTGTAAAAGAGGAAAACATTGGTCCAACAAATGTAAATCTAAAACTGACAATCAAGGAAATCCCCTGACACCTCAACAAGGAAACAGATTGAGGGGTCGGCCCCAGGCCCCGAAACAAGCTTATGGGGTGGTCAGTTTTGTACCAACCAACAACAATCCATTTCACAGCTTAGTAGAGCAACCCCAGGAAGCACAGGATTGGACCTCTGTTCCACCTCCCAGACAGTATTAACCCCTGAAATGGGACCCCAAGCCCTAAGTACGGGTATATATGGACCCCTACCCTCAAACATGTTTGGATTAATCCTAGGGAGAACCAGCGTCACCATGAGAGGCCTACAGGTCTTTCTGGGAATAGTTGATAGTGATTATATAGGAGAAATCAAAATCATGGCCAAGGCTATTGACAACATCATTATTATTCCTCAAGGGGATAGAATAGCACAGTTACTCTTGTTACCATTGCTAAAAACAGCTAATAAAGTCCAATCGCCCCTAAGGGGAAAGGGAGGATTTGGATCCTCAGACATCTACTGGGTACAGCCCACTACTAATCAAAAACCCTCTCTCACCTTGTGGCTAGACGGAAAGTTATTTACAGGACTAATAGACACAGGGGCCAATGTAACAATTATTAAACAGCAAGATTGGCCCTCCAGTTGGCCCACTTCAGAGACCTTAACAAATTTATGAGGAATTGGGCAAAGTAATAACCCTAGACAAAGTTCCAAATATCTCACCTGGAGAGATCAAGAAAGTAATTCCAGTCTCATTAAGCCATTTGTTATCCCTGATTTGCCTGTTAACCTTTGGGGTAGAGATCTTCTCTCCCAAATGAGGGTCATGATGGGTAGCCCAAATGATATAGTCACTGTACAAATGTTGGCTCAGGGCTACCACCCTGGAAAAGGGTTAGGAAAAAGAGGAGATGGCATTTTACAGCCAATCCCAGTCATAGGAAAATTGGATAAAAGGGGGCTTGGAAATTTTTAACTATAGCCATTGACATGCCTGCACCCCAAAAATTTGCTGATCCAATCACTTGGAAGTCAGATGAACCCATTTGGGTTGATCAATGGCCATTAACCAATGAGAAGCTTGCCAATGCCCAACAGTTAGTGCAGGAACAATTAGAGGCAGGACACATTATAGAAAGCAACTCTCCTTGGAACACCCCCATATTTGTCATAAAAAAGAAATCTGGAAAGTGGAGACTCTTACAAGATTTAAGAGCAGTAAATGCTACTATGGTCCTTATGGGCGCCTTACAGCCAGGGCTACCCTCTCCGGTAGCAATCCCTCAAGGATATTTTAAAATTATCATAGACCTTAAAGATTGCTTTTTTACAATTTCCTTTCATTCATTAATCTTTTTAATCTTTAATACAACACTGACACCTACTGGTTTATTCTGGCAAAATAATTATTCAGAATTCGGTAACTTAAAATACGTCCATGTATGTATAGATACTTTTAGTGGATTTATACTAGCCACCTTACAAACAGGAGAAGCTACCAAACATGTTATAGCTCATTTACTACACTGTTTTTCCATAGTTGGAAAGCCTAAACAACTAAAAACAGACAATGGTCCTGGCTATACATCCAAAGCCTTTCAAAACTTTTGTCTTAAATTACAAATAAAACACATTACTGGAATTCCCTACAACCCTCAAGGACAAGGAATAGTTGAAAGAGCACACCTATCCTTAAAAACTACCATTGACAAAATAAAAAAGGGAGAATGGTACCCTACTAAGGGCACCCCTAGAAATATCCTTAATCACACACTTTTTATTTTAAATTTTTTAAATTTGGATAACCTGAACAGATCAGCAGCCAATCGATTTTGGCATTCCGAGTCCAAAAAACAATTTGCCACGGTTAAATGGAAAGACCCCTTAGACAACACATGGCATGGTCCAGACCCAGTGTTAATCTGGGGAAGAGGCTCAGTTTGTGTTTTTTCTCAAACTCATGATGCAGCCAGATGGCTACCAGAGCGACTGGTAAGACAGGTACCTAACAATATCCAATCCAGGGAGTAATTTTCTCCCTGAGAGTACTCTTTTCCTCTATTGCAGAGATGAACTTCAACTACAAGCCCCTCTGGACCATGGTGCTGATTTGCCAAGCACTCCAGGTATATGCCGGCTTTGGTAATCCCCATGAGGCCCGTAAATATATACGACAACGATACGGTAAACCCTGTGATTGTTTGGGGGGATATGTGACCTCCCTTCCAAATACGTACATCTCAGCTGTGTCCTGCTCCGCTTACACAGCATACCTGTCTAGTGACTCTCTTAAGTGAAGGTGTGTGTCAACCCCAAGAATATTTAGCATAGGGGATACCACAATCTGCCCTTGTGACACATTTGAGACTGCTATGCATAGTTACTGCTACACTACTTATTTAGAATGTACCTCTGGCGGTAAAACATATTATACTGCTATCTTAACAAGATCTAGAACCCCCACTATAGGGGCCAGTAGTGTCCCTACAGTTGTAGGAAATACCAATAACCTTATATCAGCTGGCTGTACTGGCATTGTAGGACAGCCTGTCTGCTGGAATATTCACCCCCCCTCTTCATATCTCTGACGGAGGAGGACCACAAGACAAGGTCTGAGAAATTAGGGTATGCAAAAAACTTGAAGAGTTGCAAAGGTCCCTGTACCCGGAAATTCACTACCACCCCTTGGCCTTGCCCAAAGCCCGAGGGAAAGAGAAAGTTGATGCCCAGACCTTTGCCCTCCTCACGGCTACTCATAACCTGCTTAACAATTCCAACTCTAGTCTGGCTAATGACTGTTGGCTGTGTCTGCAATCAGGAGATCCCGTTCCTCTTGCCATACCCAGCAATGACTTAAATTATACATCCAATACCCCTTGCACCATAATTCCTCCCCTTAAAGTACAACCTTTAGAATTTCCTAGTTCCTCTTGCATCTATTCCCCTCCCCTTAATAACACTTACGACCTTGATGTAGGATTCAATCAATTCAATAATTGTTCCACCATAGTAAATATTTCCCAATCGTTGTGTGCCCCAAACAGCTCAGTTTTTATATGTGGCAATAATAGGGCTTATACCTATTTACCTACTAACTGGACAGGACGCTGTGTCTTAGCCACACTTTTGCCAGACATAGACATTATCCCTGGAGATGAACCTGTGCCTATCCCAGCTATAGATCACTTTTTAGGAAGAAACAAAAGGGCAATACAATTTATCCCCTTACTTTCAGGATTAGGCATAACTACTGCTGTAGCAACTGGGGCTACAGGCCTAGGGGTTTCTGTTACTCAATACACCAAATTGTCTCACCAATTAATCTCAGATATGCAGGCCATTTCGAGTACTATACAAGATTTACAAGATCAGGCAGATTCTCTGGCAGAAGTAGTGCTCCAAAATAGAAGAGGCCTAGATTTACTAACTGCAGAACAGGGAGGCATCTGCTTGGCTTTATAGGAGAAGTGCTGTTTCTATGCCAACAAATCCGGGATTGTCAGGGATAAAATCAGGCGTCTACAAGAAGACCTAGAAAAACAATGAAAAGAAATAACCGATAACCCGTTTTGGACTGGGTTCCATGGACTCCTTCCCTATCTTATGTCATTCCTGGGCCCCCTGCTTTGCCTATTGCTCTTACTCTCTGTAGGACCTTTGGTCTTCCATAAGCTCATGACATTCATTAAGCAACAAGTCGAGGCTATCCAAGCGAAGCCTATACAGGTCCATTATCACTGCCTAGAACAAGAAGATTGCGGTGGTTCATACTCACACCCATTATGACCACCTTCCCTATGTGCTGAACTGGACAGCCAATGACGGGTAAGAGAGTGTCATCTCTCACTAACCTAAGACAGGAGGGCCGTCATAAGCTACTGCCTAATCCGATGACGGGTACCAGTGATGAGATGCATTAATCCAACCTAAGACAGGCGCAGTTCCCGAGGGACAATCTTCTAGCCGTAATTATATATAAAAAAGGGGGACCTATCCGGAGCCATGAGGCCTGGAATTAGCCAACCTCTGTTGTTTGATCTCCGCAAAGCGGAGACAAGACGGCACATTTCCGGGTTCTTTATTGCGGACCCTTCCCGCGCGCGCCCAAACTGTTCCCGCGAGCGCCCAAAGCTTTTCCCATGCGCGCCTAAGTTTCTCCCGCGCTCGCCAACCTTTCCCGCGCATGGGCAAACATTTTCCCACCCAGGAAGATATGCAGCCTAGGGCGCAGGTGCGATCCCGCACCCGGGAAAAGTACAAACCCATGGCGCATGCGTGATTGTAATTTGAGAAGACCCAGCCTCCCGTCACCACCCTGGCCCAACCTCCTCCTCTTCCAGCCTATATAAGGCATGACCCTACATTCAATAAACGAGACTTGATCAGGCTATTTGTCTTGTCTCCATTTCTTGTGTTTTCTTGTCTCCTCCATTCCCACTCCCCCTTCCAGGGCCCATTCAACTGTCCTGCAGGTCGGGACACACGTGCATACAAACATGTCATTAATAAAAGCACTTGGGTTGATTCATCCAGTAACATATAATTTGTTTTAAGGTTACAGGCTCACGGTGTTTATAGTCATGGAAACAATGGTATATTTTTTTTGAAGTTCTTCCTGACTAGGATCTCTGTTGCATACGCTGTTTTCTGTAACCCTTCCCTTACGTTGAACTTGCTCAGTCTATGTTGATTCCTAGTTGCACCCTCAAATCTAATGAGGCCTTACAAGCTCCAATTTTACTCCAGTTGCCTTATCATTCTACTTCCTCTTCGCTTTACATTGATCCTCCAGTCCAGTGGCTCTTAATCCTCACTACACCCTGGGATCTCCTGGGGAGATTTTGAAAACTGCTGTGGCTCAGTTTTTATCCAGTAGGTTGGTAGTCAATTGTGCCGAGGTGGAGCCCTGGCATCAATACATTTTTAGAAACTCTTCATGTTATTCCAATGTGCATCCAAGGTGAGAACTACTACCTTGGTCATTCTTCCTGATTCTTGGTTTTATTCTGATTTGGCATTTGCTCTCTTGCTTCATAGTAAGAATTACTTGCTTTAAGCGAAATAATTCACCCTGATGTTGTATTTCTCAAAAAGTAAAGACTGGTGGAAATATTACATGTTATATATCTGTTTATCTATCTATCTACCTATCTACCTACCTACCTACCTACCTACCTACCTACCAATCAAGAGAAAGAGAAATGTGGTTGCAATAATGACATTTTTTAAATGTCCAGACTCAAACCATTACTCCATCTTCCCTTAATTCCTTTAATTATTTATTAAATTAGTTCTTTTTCATATATTAGGGACTTAGTTGTGTCGCTCCAAAGTTCCTATGGTTACTTCCCTCCCCATTTTCTTGGAATGTGACCCTATTTGGAGACATGGTTTTTAAAGAAGTAGGTAGGTTAAATCGGGTCCTTGAGATGAGCCAGATTCTACTATGACTAGTGTCCTTATGAAAAGAAGGGATTTAGGACACATATATGCACAAATAAGCACCATGGGCAGACATGGGATGAAGATGGCTATCTTCAAGCCACGCAGAGAGACCACAGAATTAAACTGCTACAGTCAACACCATGATACTGGACTTCTAGCCTCCAGAATTGTGAGAAAATTAATTTCTGTTGTTGAAGCTACCCAATATCTGGTACCTTGTTATGGCAACCCTAGAAAACTAATGCATCATATATCTCAACTACTACTTACCTAATTCAGACCTTAAGCATTTCAACCAGGATGATTGCATTTGACTCTGTATTCTACCCCTAGTCCCAAAGATACTTTGAATTCATTCCCAAAATACAGTCAGAATGAGCTATTGAAAATACAACCACAACTGCTATATCATTACTACTTAAACTATTTGAGTGACCTATCTTCCAGTCCATATATTGCTATCTTGATGTTAAAATTCATTCTCAAATGTTTGCGTATGTATATGATAAGCATGTTTGCAAAAATTTTTATACTCGTTATTCTCTGTACATTATTCTCCTTTATATTTTTTAAATTAAGTTTATTGAAGAATTATATCAGAAAAAGTTAATATCACTCTCTGCAATGGTCCTAGTTGAGTCAATATAGTCACCATGGTACTAAAATATCCTGTGTATAAATCAGTTATTATATATGTTTAATAATTAGAGTTATATGTTTCTATGTCTATTTTGACTTATGGATTGTACAATTCTTAAGGAATCAACTATTTTAAATTCATTTTAATACTACTCATTAGTCCCCAGAGTTTAGTGCAGTATTTATAGTAAAAACATTTACTATTTGTTAAAGAAATTTTGTGCTTACTTGTACAGTATATGTTTAATTGATAATATCACAGATTACATATAACTCCTAACAGATAATACAACTCCAAGGTGACTGCTTAAAAACTTTCTTTACATTTTACCTTGAAAGCATATGACCTTTACCAGGGATTATATAAAATAATATGGAGCTTATTCTGTTAGATTTTATCATTCAGTGAAAGAAGATAATGAATGTATGTTACATAGAATGTGAACCTACTGAAATTGCATGAAAATCTGAGCACACACTGCATTTTAGTATACACTTTTGCAGAGGGACTTTTTATCTAGTTGTCATGCTTATTGATCACAAACTTTTAAAAAGATTGATTATATATTTTAGGTCTTATATTTTACATCAATCCAGGCTTAAGTAACCAATAACTTAAATCATATTATCTTCAGTCTTTCTGGAGTATTTTCGTATTTATTCCTCCACTTCTATTGAGGATTGCTGTCTTAAAAGCAAACAAACACAATAAGACAAAATAGCAGCTGCAAAATCCTTTTGAAAGCTTTTTTTCCTGAGGGAGTTTTGATGAAAACACTGCCCATTACAACACCATGCTCTATTAAGTTTCCCTATAAAGAATGGTTTATGCACATCCACTTTCATCAATTTGACAAATATTTATTTTTTCCTGCAGACTTGGCACTTTGTTTTACATCTCAAATACATTGATAAATTAGATAGTTTCTGCTCTTTGAAGCCAAAATTATAGAGAAAGGAACAAATATATGAACTAATAATATGTAAGGGGAAAATATGTAAATATTTACAGTGAGAAGAGATAACAACTGAGTAACACTTTATATTGGGTATTAAAGATGGTATCTCTAAGTAGATTATATTTAAACTGAGGCCTAAATGTCATGAAAGAGGCAGACATACAAAGGTTACATAAAACTCATGACTGACAAATGGAGTTGTTAGTGCAAAGTCACTAAAATGGAAAACAGTTTGGCATAACTCATGATAAGTTAGAATACCAGAATGTGTGGCTCTAAGTGGGAGAAAGGAAGAGTGGCAGAAGATTCGATCTCAGAGATCAACTGAGAGAAGGTCAGGTTTGACATTATAGACCTTGTTAAAGAGTTGGGAAGTTATTCTAAAATGGGATGGGAAACCAACGTGGAATTTTCAGCAAGAGACATGACAAGATCTGATTTCCAATTTTAATAGAACTCATTGGTTTCTCTGTGAATAACAGATTTTATATAAGCAAGAATAAGAGAGAAACTGTGACGGCTCATTTGTGGATAGCTTTGGATAATATTCCATTGCCTGGATGTACTACAGTGTATTCATCTCATTCATCTACTGAAGGGCATATTGATTATTTCTAAGTTTGAGTAGTTATGAATAAAGATGCTATAATCACCCAAGTCTTGGTTAACTACCTTTGTAAGTTTTCAGTTTACTTGGGTAAATGCCAAGGAGGTTATTGGGAGCCACGCACAGCATAATGACATTTCAGTTGATGATAGGGCATATATAGAATCATGGTCCTCAGATTATAATGATGCTGAAGAATTTATATCACCTAGTGATGATATAGCCATTGTAACATCATTGCGAAATATGTTACTCAAGTGTATGTGATGATTCTGGTGTCAATGGACCCACTAAATTGTGACTCAAATAAAAGTGTAGCACATACAATTACATACAGTACATAATACTCGGTAATGATAGCAAACAACTATTCTACTGGTTTGTGTATTTACCATATTAAAATTTTTATAATTAATTTACAGTGTATTCCTTCTACTTATTAAAAAGAAGTTAACTGTAAAACAGCCTCAGGCAGGTCCTTCAGGAGGTATTCCAGAATAAGGCATGCTTATCATAGTAGATGACAATTCCATGCATGTTATTGCCCCTAAAGTGGAGGTGAAAAGCAGTGATATTGATGATCCTAGGTTAATGTGTGTATTTGTGCCTTAGTTTTTAACAAAAAAGTTTATTTAAAAAATTAAAAATAGAAAAAAAAACTTATAGGCCAGGAATGGTGGCTCTCGCCTGTAATCCCAGAACTTTGGGAGGGCAAACGAGTGGAACACCTGAGGTCAGGAGTTTGAAACCAGCCTGGCCGACATAGTGAAACCTCATCTCTATGAAAAATACAAAAATTAGCTGGGTGTGGTGGTGTGTGCCTGTAATCTTAGTTACTCAAGAGGCTGAGGCAAGAGAATCACTTGAATCCAGGAGGCGGAGGTTGCACTGAGCTGAGATTATGCCATTGCACTCCAGCCTGGGCAACAAGAGTGAAGCTCCATCTCAAGAAAAAAAAAAAAAAAAAACTTATAGAATAAGAATATAAAGTAAGAAAAATTTTGTACTGCTGTGCAATGTGTTTGTGTTTCAAGCTAAATATTACAAAAGAGTCAAAAATTTTAGAAGATTTTAAAAGTTGATAAAGTAAAAAGGTTTATAAACTAGTTTAATTTATTATTAAATAAACATTTAAAAATACATTTAGTATAGTCTAATCATGCAGCCTTTTACAGAGTCCACAGTAGTTTACAGTAATGTTCTTGGACTTCGCATTCACTGACCACTCATTCACTGACACTCAGAGCAACTTCCAATGCTGCAAGCTCCCTTCATTATAAATGTCCTTTTTAGGTATACTATTTTTTAATCCATTATACCTTATTTCTGCTGTATAATGTCTATGTTTTGATACGTTTAGATACACAAATACTTATTGTGTCACATTTGCCTACAGTATTTAGTACAGTAACATGCTGTACAAGCTTGTAGCCTGGGAGCAATAGGTTATATCACATAGTGTAGGTGTGTAGTAGGCTATACCATCTAGGTTTTTGTAAGTACCCCCTATGATGTTCACACAACGCATTCCTCAGAACATAGTCACATCATTAAGCAATACATCATTGTATTTATTCTTAAAAAATATTATTTGAGAAAATTCTACAGGATCAACTGTGTTTGTTTCTATCCAGGAAATATTTTGTGTTCATGAAAGATGCAAATTTTTATCCTTTTAATGATACTCCTAATATATGTATTTTTGATTTTCCCTTTCTTTTTTCCTTAAAAGTGCTATAAAATCCTGAAGCTGGTTTTATTTATCACATGACTTATGTAATGAACTATCCATTTTTCAGAAATTTTAAATAAAATTGAATAAAAGGATGATTTTGACATTGTCAAAACCTAAAAACAAGGGGTATCTTAATGTTAAGCCTATGACTCTGGTGAAATTAACTTGATGTAAATGATAGGATGAAAGCATCTTTATTCAATTGGAGGGAGTGAAGGGAGCCTGAGAAAGCATTGTTCTTAGACAACCCAAGACAATTTGCACTGAAATGAAAAGGAAAGAATTCAGAAGATAGTTTTCTTGATTATCCTTTTGTTGTCTTCTCTTTTTTTTTTTTTTTTTTTCAGATAAGAAACACCAGAAAACAGTATTTGTTGTTGTAGCTACATGGCAAGACATTTTTTTTTTTTTTTGAGAGCTGACGCAATACCTCTTTATTAACAATGAGAACTACCTAAAAAGACGGTTTATCATTTTCATTTTGACTACCAAAATAATCAAAGCCTATTTTGAGCTGTATTTTTTAGCAATTGAATTCAAAATTGTTTTTCCTATAATTGTGATCAATTTTATCTTTAAGTTTAAAACTTATTCTTTTTTTTTTTTTTTTAAATGAAAAATTGTTTTGTTTTAGGGGCAGGGACTTGCTATGTTGCTCAGACTGATCTCAAACTCCTGGCCTCAAGTGATCCTCCCACCTAAACCTGTGTAGTAGCTGGGATTAGGTGCAAGCCACCGTGCCTGGCCAAGAAATTATTCTTTAATTCATGTTATTTTCTGATCCTTTTCCTTTAAATTTATATTTTATCATTTTGCCATATATCTACCTATAATAGATGAACATATGATATGCCATTCCACATATTTGAGGAAACATGACAGAGCATGAATAAATTAATGTATCTTGAAATGTGATCTTCTTAACATGTAGTGAGGTAGCAAAATGGAAGGCATCTGGAGGTCATTTCAGGGGCTGATCATCTAGTCGTCTCTTGCTGTTGGTGACTGTACTTTGTAATTTACTGAAAGGGATTGTTGCACACTAGTCTCTTTTCAACTGTTCCCTCTAAAATATAACTGAATGCTAAAAGAGTTTTCATTTCTTCCTCGTTTGCTTTTTTTTCCTACCAGTCTCCCCCAGTCTAAACACATATGAGGTTGAGATGAAGGTGTAAAAACGTCTTTTATAGAGGGTCCATCCATATCTCAACACATAATAGAATAAAGTAAGAACAGAGATTTTTTTTTTTTTGTCCCAAGCTTGATAGTTCTCTTTCATGAAACTGTGGTACAGATCTACCTCTTAAATATAAGAGTGATCCATGTGAATACTTCTTTTGTTCAATCCCTCGCTCTCTCCTTTTCCTCTCCCTACAAGAACAAGTAAAATGAGAATCCCTTACTATAACTTTGATGTGGAAGCAGTAAACCTGCAATTCCTGTGCTAAGCAATCTTTAACTCTTTCTTGGCTTTTAAAAAAATATCCAAGATGAACAGTGCATGGTATTAATGGTACTATTTTAGACACCCAATATTATGGTTAGATAGATGAGAGAGAGAGAGGTGCACACTATTTATCACTCAAATCATATAGTATGTCATATTACTTAAGCCAGTGAGGTGAGATTATTCAATACAGGCCAGACAACAAATTGTGCTTTTTCATTTGATCATTCCTATGGAAATGTCACCATTTAGCCATCCAGAATGATTAAGCTTAACATGACACTTTCGCTTAAAATATGCCTGCTGTGCTGCTTTTAGGATAAAGACAAAAGTTTTTGGCCATGTGTGGTGGCTCATCTCTGTAATCCCAGCACTTTGGGAGGCTGAAGCAGGAGGACTGTTTGAACCGAGAAGCTTGAGGCCAGCCTGAGCAACATAATCAGTTTCCATCTCTACAAAAAGTAAAACAATTAGCCAGGCATGATGGCATGTGCCTGTCCTCCCAACTACTTGGGAGGCTGAGGTGGGAGGAGGATTGCTTAAATCTGAAGGCCGAGGCTACAGTGAGTTGTGATTGTGCTCCTGCACTCCACCCTGAGCAGCAGAGCTGGACCCTATCTCAAAACAAATTTTTTTTAACCTGGTTTAACAAAGATACCTTTAATCATCTTCATCCTGCTTACTACTCCCACCTTAATACTTACTATTAGGTTCTTTCAGATGATGGGCTACAGCAATATTCAGTTACACTCCATTCCCTTAATGGGCCATGCTCTATCTCAGTCCTAAACATCGGCCATACCCTTATCTTGGACTTCTAGTTTCCTGTTCTTGAGGTCTCAGCCAAGTCATCTCTTTACATGGGAAGCCTTTTCATAATGTATCTCCCCATAACTCCTCACCCATAATCTGAATTTCGTATCTAACTTTTATGCATATTCCTATTATACTACTTCACGTACTGTATTGTAAATCTACCTATTACTTAAAAATACTTTCATTCCCAATATATTTTGAGGGACAAAACTGTGTTTACTTTATGGTTGTATCCCACATTATCCAGCAACCAGAAAATGAATATTAAAAGAAAAGTTAGATGAACAAATAGCTTCAAAATTTATTGAGTAAAACCATGTAGAGAACCAAGGCAACCAAATCCAGTACTACAATCCAGACATACTGCTAAAGAAAATAGACATATAATTTAGAAAAATACCTATTTCTCTTTTTAACCAATGCCTTGTTTTCTTCCCACAGGCTGAAATTCTTTCATTTTTCTATGGCCTAAGTTTCTGTCAGTAGAAAATCTATTAGTAATTCATTTAGAAGGAAATAGTAATATCTTTCAACATTCAAATTCCCGAGGAATGATTAGGCTTAGTATTAATTCACTGCCTGTTTTCAGTTGCTTGTCCTCTTGCTTTTCTTATAATAAAGGGATTAGCAAGTTTAAGACTGGTCACTATTATGGTATAAACTGAAATATATAGCAATTCAAAAGGAAATATTAGAAAACTATCTGTTATTGAGATTCAAATATGGTAAAGATATCAAATATTTCATGTTAATAAAGTTATACAAATTTTCTCATTGGGATGTTTGTCCCAATTTATAAAATATGTATAGATATATATTTTTTTCTTGGAACAAAATAAAACTAATTTTATAAAATTGACTTTTGTAAAATAATGACTTAACTTGAAACATATTTATTTACCTTAAATTAACACTTAATAAAACGTAGGCCGGGTACAGTGGCTCACACCTATAATACCAGCAGTTTGGAAAGCCAAGGCAGGAGTATCACTTGAGGCCAGGAGTTCAAGACCAGTCTGAGCAACATAGCAAGACTCAGCCATCTCCACAAGACACAAAATAACAATAGCAATTATAATAATTATCACCAAACTTCTAGCAATTAATCGAAATCAGCTACAGTGCAATTTTGATGAAGAAGAATGCATATAAGCAGGAAAAGATGATCAATGAACATTTTCAGGCATATAGTATTATTGTAGGAGGATGACCTAAGGAACTCTGGATTTGGAAAGTTTGAGAAGCCTAGGAAGGCAGCATGATGTCAGGCTCCTAGTACCCACCTCGAAAATTGTAAAAGATTGTATAAAATCATCCCTCCTTGATCATTTTCAATCCCTACTATATGAAAACAACTGAGTATCAGAGCATGACTTCACCAAATTAAAAGACCATAGTAAAAATAACCTCTGTGCCTGGGTGCGGTGGCTCACTCCTGTAATCACAGTACTTTGGGAGGCTGAGGCAAGTGGATCACCTGAGGTCAGGAGTTCAAGACCAGCCTAGCCAACATGGCGAAAATCCATCTCTACTAAAAATACAAAAATCAGCCAGGTGTGGTGGCACTCACCTGTAGTCCCAGCTACTTGAGAGGCTGAGGCAGGAGAATTGCTTGAACCCAGGAGGTGGAGGTTGCAGTGAGTGGAGATCATGCCACTGCACTCCAGCCTGGGTAACAGAGCGAGACTCTACCGAAAAATAAAAAATGAAATAAATAAAATAAAAATAAAAAAAAAAACACCTCTGGATCTAAACTCTAACAATTTAAAAAGTGTTGAATCATCTACTACAGCTTAAGAAGCACCTAACTTGTATCTAGTGTTTCTATTCGTATAATGGACTAAGTAGTTGAAATATAATTCTCTTTCTGTCAAAGGAAATGAAGAAAATAAATTACTTTTTCTTTTCTTAACATTTTAATTCAGAACTTTGTGTTTCTATGTCCAGATGTGTAAACTATTCTTGGCTAATGAGAATTTTAAAAAGAAATGTCCTATAATGGATTTGGCCTTTTAACCTTCAATCAGGCAGCTTTATTTTCAGATAATTCTTCTTAAAATATCAGAATTACTCTGAACAATCTTTTGATTGAATATTTCATAATGTATTCCCACTTCCTATATCAGGATATAATTCTAACTTCTTTTTGAACTTGTTTAGTTTCTCCACATGTGGATAATACCTCTGGATTATCACATCTAAATGTTCTATAATGAACAAGACAATGGGAAAACTTCCTTTGCGATGGTATGCTATTAAAAATTTACGAACCTGCTTCAGCACATCAGCAGAAACTACAAAATTCTCTCTTAATGCTGTAAATAGAACAGTGGTCAAAATTCATGTTTTTGTCTTTTAATTCTGAGTGAATGAACTCGAACCAGATTTTTATGTCCACCACTCCACTAAAACGGCTCTCTCAAGAATTCGGGTAACTTTGATATTGCTTTAGCCAATGGTTCAGCCTTAATTCTCATTTTATTTGAGTAGTCACCCGTATTTGACCAGAATTTCAGCATCAAATGTCCAAAAGTCTAGTAGTGTTGGCAATTTCTATTAGAAATCTAGTAAGAATTAGTAGCTTAATATATCAAAAACTTATATTTTAATCTTTTAACCAAAACTTGTTTACCCTGCAGATTTTCTCCCAAGTCAGTTAATGACAACCCATTCTTCAAATTCATCATGGAGAAATTATTGGTGTCATTCTTCCTTGACTTCTTCCTTTCCCTTGTCCCATACTATCTATCAGAAAATCCTGTGGGCAGTATTTTCAAAAATGTTCAGAATTTCATCACTTCTTACTCTGCCAAGTTTATCCTCTGGTCTAAGCCACCAATGTTTCTTACCTAGATTGTTGAAAGGCCTTAAAAGTTTTCCTACCTCTGTCACTTTCCAATTTCTGCATGGCTTGCTATCTCACTTCCTTCAATTCTATACTCAAACTTTACCATGATGGCCAAACCTTTCATTTAACTTTGTTTAAAAAATTCATCCACCTGTTCCATACCAGGCACACACACACACCCGGACAAACACAAATATATATACAAATACATATACATCACATTCTATCACTTCTGCATTTATTATTCCCTGCAGTATTAACTAATATCAACAGGCAGAGGGTAAAATAGCTGTTGAATGTCTGCCAACAAAGAAGGAAGCAAGAAACTCCAAATCCTATATTTATTTTAGTAATAAAAACTACCTGCTAGTAAGTTTGCTGTTTAGGATGAAAATAATATGTTACTTTAATTTATGTCCACACATATGGAATGACCTTACAGAGCTTCCTCCATGCCTAGTGACATTCAAATAACAAGAATCTAGACTTGGATCTAGACTGAACTTTCATATTGTAATGAGAAGAGACCGTTAGAGTTTGGATAAGAATGGATGTATTTTACATGTGTTAAGATTATAAATAAATTTTAAGCTGAGAGTGAACTGCGTTGAAATAAAGATGACTGGAACTTCTTTGACACATTCCCATTGACATATGGGGTTTACTTTCCCTCCTCTTGAACCTGGCCTTGCCCAGTGACTTGTTTTGACTAATAAAATGAGCAGGAGTAACGTTTACAATGTGAGACAGGGCCTTAAGAGTGCTGCAGCTTCTATCCCTGCCATCAAGGGCTTGTTTTGAGAACCCAGAAACAGATGCTGTGAGGAAGTCCAAGCTCCTACACTTGTAGTAAGTAAAGGCCCATGTGGAGGAAAATTGAGGCCTTTGGTCTATAGGCCCAACTGAGTTCCTAGCTGGCGTCTGGCTGCAAATGCCAGCCCTGGAATTTAGGACATTTTGGAGAGTTTAGCCATCCCGTCCCTTTAGCTAACATCACATACAGCAAAAGCATTGCCAAGTCAATTCAGAAATATGAGATAAAATAAACTGTTGCTGTTTGGAGCCACTATTTAAAATGATTATTTTATTACACAGTAATACATAACAACAACAAGAAAGCAAAATGTGTTATTTCAAAAACCCAGCATGTTTTCTTTGGTTTCTCTGCTATCTTCTAGAAATATGCTATCTTTTGGTGGATCCTCTACAGCCAGGTGGGAGATGAGAGAATAGAGAAATATAATATTGTAAGGTATTTATTTTAGGAACCATACTTGAATGTAACATATATCTCTTCTTCCCAAATTTTATTGACCAGAAATTGGACAAAGCCATATGCAACTACTAAGAACATCAGCTATTTAGTCTAACAGTATGTCTGAAGAAGCAAATAAACACCAACATCCTCTGACAGGATAGAAACACAAGCAATTATACTACATTCTTTTCTATATTTACAGGAAGCAAGAGTGTATGCAAAATATGATGGTGTAAATACTAAAGCAGGAATCTTAAGGAAATTATTATTAATTTGAAATAAATCCTTATTAGAATGAATGAGAACTGACTTTGGAGGCTTTTGTGGAATCCAGTTGTTATTATAGATTTTGCAATGGCACTGATATGAATAGTTTTCACTTAATAAATATTCTACTTTGTCAAGAACAATTTGAGAAAAAATAAGGACCTACCATGGAAATTGAATTGAGATTTTGGAAAAAGACATGGGGATATTCAAGGAACAGATAAGATAATTTTATTAGCTAGAAAGTTGACAGGTCATGCCTATTATAATGTGACCTGTCAGAAAAGATAATGGAGACAAGGGACACAGAGATTAGTAACACAGACTAATACAAATGGGATAAACTAAGTGATAATAAATAAAAGAGATACATATTTGAAGGGCACAATTAATTATTTTAGAGGTATAAAAGTATAGTGGATGACCAGGTCTTGCAAGTATCTATATCCATAGGTGCCTGAATTGGACTGAAGTGGAGTGCAGAGAAGGATCATATACATGAAAACATTATAAAAGTGTAAGCGTAGTTTTTTAATAGATTATATATATACACACATTGTATATATTATATGTATATATACATACATATGTGTGTGTGTGTGTGTGTGTGTATATATATATATATATATATAGAGAGAGAGAGAGAGAGAGAGAGAGAGAGAGAGAGAATTCAAGATTATTCCAAGATGGTGAAGAGTTTTGTTACATATAGTTTCAAATTTTAATAGAAGTAGAAAGGGTAAGGATACAAGTAACTATTTTGAATGAGGTGAAATGCCTATGAAGAAAGAGATGCTTGATATGACCCTCCAAGGAAGAAACTGTTTATCTTTAGGTGGTTTAATGATGATCTAGAAATTATAGTAGGAAATCGGGGCACTGTGACCTAATAAAAATGGCAACTTTGAAGCCTCAATATAAAGTAACTGTGCAATTGTGAAGTGTGTGTGTATACTGGTAGGTGTACATATGTGTGTTTGTTGTCCTGCATTGCATTATTAGTGCCTTCTTAATAATATTTAATGAAACTTGAAATCAGAATTAGAAAAATGAGTCTTGGAATGTAATTTATGGCTGATTAAACAGAGAGAACTCCATGTAGGTTTACCTCTTCAGAGCTATATTTTAAATTTCAAGGAGGGGTATGAGTCCTGGGATTTACCGTTCCCATGGATATACTTATTTACACTCTAAATTAGAGTAAGGACTCATGATTCTTTTTTTGGAGGAAAGATTTTTCTCCTTTTCTTTAGGGGGAAGGGGAGCAGCACTCATCTAAGCAAATAGATTTCATATTTTCATATTCTTCATCTGTGTTACAGACTCTGACATGTGTAGGATGTCATGATTATCAGCACCTTGCCCAAGTAATAAGAACTGAAGGCAAAAGGAGATGGCACAAGTGTTATGTAACAATCAATAATTAATATATCTAATACAGAAATCGTATATGTGCATTCACAATAATAATCATAAAGCAGACCTTAAAATCTAATAGTACAAAAGCAGAATGCTAAGTTTTATTTATGACCTACAGAAGGTGGGAGAATCCCGTAATACGAAGTCAGGAGTATACAAGAATGTAACTGTGGAATAGGAACTCTGAAGATCAGTATGAAATGTTTTGGAATGGATGAAAAAATTGTTAAAGGTAGATGTAACACAGAAGCGTGCACATGTGAGGCTCTAAGGTGGAATGACCTTAGGGGTGTTTAAATATTGATAGGTATTGGAAGTGTCCAAGGTATGATATAGAATCAATTAAGCTGTATTCAATTTTTCAGCAAAAACCAATACATAAAGTTGCTAAAAATCAATTGTAGCAAACTGAATGTTTTTAAGAAATTATGCTTTTAAACATGACTTAGACAGTGGCACAGTGGTTTAGACTCTGTATCCTGAACTTGTAGTGAAACAAGCACTGATTTCTATGGTGGAACAATAGGTCTTGCCTGAACTTGGTTATTCTTCAAAGGAAATCCTAGTCAGATGCTAACATATTTTCAGAAAATAAAGTTCATGTTCAAAACCGGATTAGTAAATGTTTGCAGTAGTGAAGAACGGTGGGAGCAGTATCACAGACTGAGAACTGGGAGAACGACATGTACTGTTGTACACACACAATTTCTATTATACATGTGGGAATTTTACAGCCACAACCCACTAGTTATTTTCAGAAAATTATCTTTGTTTAGAGTAAGATAACTTTATTTGGATTTCACTTATGCAGAACACCACATCCTTCCATTCTGCCAGTAAACTAAGTACATGAAACTCTCCAATTAGGAAAAGCTAGAGAGAGCAGGTTCCTCAAGCCAGGTTCACTCTGTACTGCAATCACAAAGCAAAATGGGTGGATGTTTAAAAATGAACAAAGAACTGCATTTTCTTAAAAATCACTCTAATCTAATTCTATAAGATTGTTAAAAGGACTGATGATCCAACTTGTTGAGGTGCTTGGAACCATTCTGGCACAATGTTGTGCTATGTCTTTGTTGAATGAATAAAATCATGATGAGAAGTTTTGAAGTTTTCATCTGAAAAGTCAGAAGCAACTATTAAGTTCACATCCCGTGGCTTCGGGAGGAAGACGCTCCTGAGATTTCAGTTTGTAATTGTGAGTTTTCTATGAGAGTAGCTGTATATGTGTGGTGTGTTTGGGCGGGGGAGGGGGAGTATATTTTGTTTCTTTAGATTTAATTTTTCTAAAAAATTTTTTAGTTTCATACCAAAGTCTCATTATTTAAAACAATACATCAGAGAATACATTCATGTTTCTGAAATTACTGAGCTCAATGTCACAATTAGCAGCTGTGATAAAGTTTTACATGCTATTATGTTAAATTAATAGAATTCTATATTTAGTACTCTGCTATAGCTATTTAAGGGATTTATAATGTATTTCAAATTGTTTTAAAATTTGAATTACCAATATAACAATTATGAAGAAACACAGGGAAATATATTTAGAATTTTTTATGTATTTTATGTTAAACTAAATAAAGGCATCATAACATAAATGAACTTTAGCTTTTCTTTGGAGAAGAGGTATGAACACTAACTTTGTTAAATGTAGTCACATGTTGTATGATAGATTTCTTGAATATACAACTAATCATGTAGTAACTGTATATAAACTAATATATTATTGAAAAATGCTGAGACTGGATATAAAGTGTTCTTACCTCAAAAAAATGATAATTATGTTAGAGAAAGATAATCAGCTAGATTTAGTCATTCCCCAATGTATATAGACTTGAAAATATTATGCCGTACATGGTATATACATATACTTTTTTCTGTCTTTTCTTTAGTAAGTAATTTTATTAATTAAATTTTGTATATGTTAATCAGAGTCTTAATATAGTTTCAAATAACGGTAACCAATGTTTCTTAGGTAGGAAAAAAGAGAAGTCTTTAATATAAGTTATATGCCCTTCAACAAAAAGCATGAAGTCAGTAAGAAACCCAGTGATTCAATTTTCAGTGTAGTGCACTGTGGTTTAGTTCCATAATTCTCATTATGGCTAATTGGCATCAGGCAGTTAAACTTGCTATACTACACTAAAAATGAAATGAGTACAATATCAAGCTGTGCATATACTTCAAATATATTTAATATCCTGTTGCTATACTTAAGGTTTACTCACCAGGGAGGTTGTTGTCTTCTAAATAGTCAGAAAGAAGAAAATAACTTTGAACGTTCTAATTTGAACAGTAAATGTGCACAGAGGAAAATAGGCTATGTGGACGAATGACTTAAATGTCCCCACAAACTAACCATCTACACGAAAATACCATATTATTTTTCAATTGCTGTGTAATTGCCATAAACCTAATGATTTAAGAATACACAATTATTATGTCGATTTCTGTGGGTAAGGAGTCTAGGCATGGCTTTGCTAGGTCTGCTGTAGAGGGTCTCTCAAGGTTGAAATTAAGGAGTCAGAGAAGCTACATTTTCACCTGAAGGTTTAACTGAGACAAATATCCCTCCAAGCTCATTTAGGGATGAGCAAAATTTATTTCCTTATTCTACAACCCAGGACCTGGCCTCTTGCTGACTTCTTCAGGAAGCACCCTCATGTCCCAGAAGCCACAACAATTTCCACTCATGGGTGAATCTCGCCCAAATGTCTCAAAACATGACAACTTGCTTCTTAGAGGCTAACAAGAGAATAGCTCTCTCCAGCATTCTAAAATGAAGTCTTCTAATTACAAAATGTGACATAACCTAACCCTGGAACAGGCATTCCCATCACCATTGTCATCTTTTAGCTAGAATCTAATTTTAGGTCCCACCACAATCAAGGGGAGAGGATTATACAATGATTCACTGGAGTTCATCCTATGGAATGTCCATCACAAATGTCAACCTGCTTAAGACCACTTCTTTACTTCTTTATTCCATATTAAATTTAGACTCATCATTTCATTTTAAGCTTTTCTAGCCAGGCAGGGTGGCTCACGCCTGTAATCCCAGCACTTCAGAAGGCCGAGGCAGGAAGATCACTTGAGGTCAGGGATTTAAGACCAGCCTGGTCAGGGTCGGGTGCAGTGGCTCACGCCTGTAATCCCAGCACTTTGGGAGGCCAAGGTGGGCAGATCACGAGGTCAGGAGATCAAGACCATCCAGGTTAACACGGTGAAATCCCGTCTCTACTAAGAATGCAAAAAATTAGCTGGGCATGGTGGCAGGAGCTCATAGTCCCAGTTACTTGGGAGGTTGAGGCAGGAGAATGGCGTGAACCTGGGAGGTGGAGCTTGTAGTGAGTTGAGATCACCCCACTGCACTCCAGCCTAGGTGCAGAGCGAGACTCCGTCTCAAAAAAAAAAAAAAAAAAAAAAAAAAAAAAAATTTACAAGGAAAAGACAACCCCATCAAAAGGTGGGCAAACGAGCAGACACTTCTCAAAAGAAGACATTCATACAGCCAACAGACACATGAAAAAATGCTCATCATCACTGGCCATCAGAGAAATGCAAATCAAAACCACAATGAGATACCATCTCACACCAGTTACAATGGCGATCATTAAAACGTCAGGAAACAACAGGTGCTGGAGAGGATGTGGAGAAATAGGAACACTTTTACACTGTTGGTGGGACTGTAACCTAGTTCAACCATTTTGGAAGACAGTGTGGTGATTCCTCAAGTATTTGAACTAGAAATATCATTTGACCCAGCCATCCCATTACTGGGTATATATCCAAAGGATTATAAATCATGCTGCTATAAAGACACATGCACACGTATGTTTATTGTAGCACTATTCACAATAGCAAAGACTTGGAACCAACCCAAATGTCCATCAATGATAGACTGGATTAAGAAAATGTGGCACATATACACCATGGAATACTATGCAGCCATAAGAAGGGATGAGTTCATGTCCTTTGTAGGGACATGGACGAAGCTGGAAACCATCATTTTCAGCAAACTATCACAAGGACAAAAAACCAAACACTGCATATTCTCACTCGTAGGTGGGAATTGAACAATGAGAACACTTGGACACAGGATGGGGAACATCACACACCAGGGCCTGTCCTGGGGTGCAGGGAGTGGGGAGGGATAGCATTAGGAGATATACCTAATGTAAATGACGAGTTAATGGGTGCAGCACACCAACATGGCACATGTATACATATGTAACAAATCTGCACGTTGTGTACATGTACCCTAGAACTTAAAGTATAAAAAAAAAAAAAAAAAAAAAAAAAAAAAAAAAAGGAAGAAAGAAAGAAAAAAGGAAGACCAGCCTGAGCAACATGGTGAAACCCGTCTCTACAAAAAAATACAAAACAATTAGCCAGGTGTGGCAGTCTGCGCCTGTAATCCCAGCTATTCCGGAGGCTAAGGTGGGAGAATTGCTTGAGCCAGGGAGATCAAGGATACAGTAAACAGTGATTGTGCCACTGCACTCTAGCCTGGGTGACAGGGTGAGACGCTGTCTCAAAAAAAAAAAAAAAAAAAATTTTCAATTTTTTCACTTCATTCCTTGAACTTCCTGTTTTATTTCCTTATAATTTTCATCTTTTTTCTTGTTATGATTTTTCATCTTTCTTTCTTGACATAAATGCATAAATCATTTCTCATAAAATCCTTATTAAAGATTTCTTCTTAATCCAGCTATCTTTCCTTGTATCTAATTATTTCTATAAATCACCACAATACAACACATTGGATAATTGGATAAATTACCTCCTCTCTTTGTCAAACACACCATACCTCTAAAACAACCAAGACTATTCTCTTTCAATTGTTTGTAAAACAGGTCAGTGTTATGTGATGATACCTGGCCAATACGACAAAGTTTCTGTGATTGTTTGTTATGGTTAACACTTAATACACTGGATGGTATTTTAACATAAAGAAGCTATATGAACACCACTAGGTAAATGGTTAAGCTGGGTATAAAGCATTTTTTAACTTTAAAAAATTATACATGGATATAATATCATTATGAAACATGGATACTATGGAAAATTGTATACGAAAGAACGAATTGACTGACACATGCTCACTTTTAGTATAAACATGGATTTATATTCAGAGTCATCAATATTTTTGTTACACATATAAATCATTATTGGCAACGTATGGTTTAACTTTCATTTCTGGAATTAACAATACTACATTGAACACAGAGTTTTATTTAAAACAAAGTGTTGTGGGAATCAACAACCAGTTTCTTTAGTTGTATGATTGTTGAAATATTTACCCATTGGTGTCATTTCTTATGAAAATTATCAACATTAGAATTTGACAGTGTTTTTGTATTTAAAAATGATTACTTAATAAATTAATATATCCTAGTTATTGCTACAAATAGTGAAGTTTTACTTGAGTTATTTATCACAATATTGTTGCAAAGATTATTATCCCACTCTTGCAGCCCTATATTTCAATGTTGATTTTAAGTCCTTCTTTTTATGATTAAGTTATATCTAAAACAGTATTAACAGTATATTGCAGTAATTAGACATTCTACAATCTATCATTTTTAAGCATTCAATATTTTTCCTCTAAATAATTGGATCTTATAATATAATGAATAATTTGCTTATTTTGAAAAAGATTTCAGTGTTTAGCAACTGGGCTTACTTTGACAACAGCAAATAATAAATAGATAATATGATGTAAAAGTAGGCACTTGTGATCTTTAAATCCACATGATAATAGATAATAAATATATTTAAATGAATTAGTTTTAATAGCAATTTGATTCATTAGAATTTCATTGTTAATCTATTCTATTTTGCATTCATAACAGGTATTTTATTGTTTCCAAAGCTGGTCAGTTATAGCCAGTTTGGAATTTAGTCACAGACTTTAGTCACATGAATTCCAATTACTTCAAAACAACTTTTCAAAGACAAAAATATGCTAATGACCAAAAATAAATTTCTCAAAATACAGAAAACAAAGATTTATTGCAAACAGAAAAATCTTTCCTTCTTTTTAAATGAATAATATAAAATTTTAGACTAACATAAAATTGATAATACATATGTTTAAGTGGTAAATTATTGCTACAAGACATATTTCCATCTAAAGATCTGTATGCTATTTCCCAGAACATTATAAATTAATTTCCAACCTACCTATATATTTACATGTTTTAGGGAAATTAAGTAAATTCATTGTGATATTTTTTTTTTGGAAAATAGTTATTCATAGCCCTGGAACTGTTATAAGAGTAAATATTACAAAGAAAAGCATATAAAAATATTGCCATGCTTAAATAACACTAGGCATTCTATGACATTGTAGTAAACAGTGAGGCTGGAAAACTGCTTATTTCAAGAATCATACTCCTTTTATTTTAAGTAAGGCTTTAGCTTTGAACGTCTAGAGAAACTAGAGTTTATCTCATGCAAGAGGGATCAAGGATTTAATCTTCACCATAGGATTTAAAACATTTTCAAGAGAAACATGGACTTCAAAAATGCATCCTGCTGCCTGAACTATCCAGGAGTGGTTTCCTTATGTTATATGAACATCCACACAGTGAAAGTAAATATTTAAAAAAATTCTGCTATTCTCATATACTCCTACTTTAAATAGAAGTTGGCTTTTTTAACTTTACACAAACTGCATGGATAGGTCATTTGACTCTGCCAAAATTATTATAAGAACTGGATTAGCGTGGGGATTCTCAAGCAGTGCCTCAAGAAGAAACTTACACAAATTTTTTTTCCTTATAAAACAGTTTAAAAAATCTATTCTGCTATGATTGAGATGGAAAATTTTATCTAACCCATTTTTTAAAACTTTACAATCAAATAATATATTTTTTAATACCATTACAATTAATTCTGAAAACAAAGTAAAAATTACCTCAAGTTTGAAAACAGTCTCATCAAAATATTGTATAACATTTGTTACATGTTAAATATTTAGCTTTCACTAAAATAGAAAATAAGAAAGAGAGCTTTCCTGAAAGTATATGTTCTCCACTCTCAATCACATTTCATACCTTTACACTCCTGTATTTCAAAAATTCCATTGAGATAAAAGTATGTTTTCTTGTGTATTTATTGGTTTGTTTGCACTATCGTATTAGGGGTTGTGGATAGAAATCAAACTATAGTGTTGGATTTCTGATATAACTTTGTCCAAGCTTCCATAACAAACTTCATTGTTTTTTAAATGTTTTCTGTGTATAAGGTATAGAATTTATAAGGTATAGCCAATCTGTTTCTGAATATGAACAAGTACAGTTAGTTGAAAATTTACTAATTTCATAGTTTATATAATCAATATATTTCTATTAAAAAGTTGATCATTCAAAACTAGATATGAATCAAGTGAATAAGATAATACATGCTAAAAGTTACTGATGTCTAAATTATGTACAAATCAGTATATTGTAATAAAGAGAATTTATTACTTCAGAGCTCTTACGTGAAAAAAGATAAAATTCAAAAGAACAGAAAATTGTCTTGAAAAGAATGGAGGGAATGCAGCCTAGATGATAAGGTGACTAGCATCCAACCTCTACTATCAGGACAAACTCAGTAAAGTGTCTTCTTTTAGTTTTCTCACCTGTAAAATTAAAATACGAAATTAAAAAGCCTTTCTAGATTTGTGATCATCAATGTACTAATAGATGTTAACTTCAAATAACATTCTATGGTCAAATAAATTTTGTGGTTGCCTTAAACCAAGTTCAAAATATTTCCTTATAATGTTTTCTTAAATGCTAATTGCATTGTGGATAAGGGTTGCCTGATTTAGCAAATAAAGTACAGAAGTGTCTGTTACATTTAAATTTTAGATAAGCAATGAATAATTATATGACCTATAGTAAGCATGTTCTTTGCTATATTTGGGTCATACTAAAATATTATTTCTTGTTTTTCTGACATTGAAATTTAATTGGATGTGTTTTATCTGGGAAATTTAATTGTAAAATATTCAAATTTAACTGGGCATATTTCATCTGTCAACACTATTTGTGAATATAAAATAAAGAGGTGTGGCTTTCCCCAGAGACCTGTTTATTTGTGTTTTTTTGTGTGTATTTGATGAGGAAGTTCCGGAAGACATCTAGCTTGTAAACAACTCTAAACTCTGTTAAGTCTCTTCAGTTTGTAAAGAAAATTTGAACTGAGATTAATTTATAAAAAGGAAAATAATATCAACATCTAGTATTTATTCAGCACTTACTCAAGGGAGAAACTATCCTTGAATTTTTTCATTGACTCTACATGACAATTGTTAAAATTATTGCTTTTCCAATGGGGAACTTTAGGGCCTTGAGGCTTCAAGACTGCAGAGTTTCTAAGTGGTGGAGCTGAGGTTTAAAACACTAGCTGTTTATGACAGACTTCTACCACTATCAATGCTTAGTCACTACTGTGTACCTCCTCTTTACATGTATTTCATATATAAAAATATTTTATATTTCAAATTTAAAAATATTTTCAAATATAACTGAGTAAACTATATTTTATTTAGATAATTAGTTTCATTTTGGTTTTATTTTTTGAGATTTTTTTCTTTCAGTATTGAATTTGTAAGAGTCCAGTTAGCACATAATTGTGTTTTATTAGCAAATCCTTGGCAGGAATAGACATGTGACTATGTGTTCAGAAGCCGTAAGAAAAATAACCAATTCATCTTTTCACTAACTTAATGGAAAATAAAACAAACTTCCAAGTCATCCCAAATGAATTTTCTTTTTAAAAGTAAGTAAATTTTTTCATTTAAAAAATTTATGTGACTATATATTGAAAGTTATAAAATATAGAGGCAATAGAATGGATTATGCAAAAACTATTTATACAGGTACTTTATATGGTAACATCGATGTTACAATGCAAAACGGGAATACACACATTTGGGGTCAGAAGGATTGTAATTCTAATTTTTCCTTTTTTCTTTTATGGTAACAAGGAAATATGGCATTTTATTATATCTATTTTTTTTCATTTGCAAGAACAAATTGACTTTTTGTTTAAAATATGCCTTTTAAAACTTCTTGTTTATTAGTAATGTTAAACTGCTTTATGAATAGGAAAGAACAAGCGTTGCTATATCATTGGATCCTGGATGACTAGGTCTACATCATCACCTACGAGATGCAATTGGGGACTGAGAGGCATTGCTACTGATTTCGGAGGTATGGAGATATAACGGCAGATGTGACAGGCATAATAGGAAAGTCTGCAGGCTTCTTCTTTAAATTACTAGAAATGAGAAGCCAGAAATACCTAGCGTTACTGAAATAGGACTTTTTATAGCTGAATTGTCCTTTAGCTTGCACACACTTTGCAGCCATGTTCAAATTAACATTACTATCTAGTCACTGCAGAGAAGGTGAATTCATATAAATTCAAACATTGTGGAAAAACTTAGGTTAATTTTCTTTCTTAATTATATTCAGGAACTAAAGGAAGACTATAATAATTCTGGCATTTTTGTCACACATTTTCTGTTGTTGCAGAACTTCTAGAAGAAACAAAGTTGGTGTTTTATTCAAAAAAGTAAATGTTAAAAAATTAAATACTGAATGCTTTTATATGATCATTTAGATGGAATTATTATGGAATATTAGGAATAGATGGGAATAAAATACTCCGTTTAATAAAGAAATAAAACAGAGATACATGGATGTTTTTAGATTAAAAAAAAAAAAAAAGCTTTTAGGCTGGGCTCAGTGGCTAATGTCTGTAATCCCAGCACTTTGAGAGGCCCAGGTGGGTGGATCACCTCTGAGGTCAGGAGTTTGAAACCAGCCTGACCAATATAGTGAAACCCCATCTCTACTAAAAATACAAAATATTAGTCAGGCATGGTTGTGGGCCTGTAGTTTCAGCTACTCTGGAGGCTGAGACGGGAGAATCGCTTGGACCTGGGAGGCAGAGGTTTCAATGAGCCAAGATCTTGCCACTGCACTCCAGCCTGGGTAACAGAGTGAAACTATCTCAAAAAGAAAAAAAAAAAGTTGCTTTAAACTACTGAGAACAAGGCTTGAAGGTGACTTAAAGATCACAAAGATCAACCATCCACCAATAATCCAAATGAGTATATGTTATGTATATCATATTTTATGTATAAACCAAACCTTTTAAATATTCATAATTTGAATGATAATTTTATATAATATATGTTACATTTAGTACACAGAACCAACAGATTTCATATGTACTTAATGAGATATAAACATATTAAAGCAAAGCAAGTAAATGAGTTTTTATTCATAAGAAACTTGTTAAAATGATAGTAAAATGATTTAAAACATACCATTACATGGATATCATATATAAGAGATTATGTCCATCTAAACAAGAAGTTATATCAAATATATGTAGCAATTGGCATGTTCTAAATAAATCAACTGTATTCTTTCTGCAAGTCTAGATCACATATCTAAAAAATAGCTTTTATTACTGGAATTATTTTTCTAAAAGTTTTTTCCTCAATAACAAAAATAGTAATGTTAATAATGTATAAATAACTAAATTGCTATGGTGTTTTATTTTTCTCCATCCCTGTCTCCCACATAGAGTGTTTTGAGTGTGGTTTGTGAAAGATTGTGAGTGTTTGAAAGAAGGTATGAACCCAGTAAAAATAGTAGAAACATTATTCCTAGAAAAGTAACAAATCTAAGTGATTCACCTATCATAAAAGAAACTGAAAGGAATCATATTATTGGGATAGGCTTGTGTCAAATTATAAAATGTTTTTAAAAAGCCAAAAAAATTATACCCTGATTTTTTCCAACATTACTGCAGGATTGAATGGAAGAAATAAGTAATAGTTCAATTTAGGAAAGGTCCTCTTATTTATGGAGTATGTCATTTAATGTTAATCGCATTTTTGCAGCAAACAGAGAACACTCTATAGTAGCATAAATAATTACAAATTTTTAAAATCTAAACTTTAGGTAAGGTTTAGGTGCTAAAGCGGTAGGCTCACAGATATGCTGCCCAAGGCTCAAATGGATCACAAAGGGCACATATTCTTTTATTTTTCACTTCTGCTCTTTTGTCATTAATTTGTGGCTTTCCAATCACAAACAAGAGATGTGCTGTAACTCTTCATTTGGTCTGTGTTCCAGGAAAGAAAAAGAGCATTTTCTCTTAATAAAAAATGTATCTTTATTATTTTTGGTAATAGCATTTTGAACTATGTTCTACTAAAGCACTTTTACCTTTTCTTTTTTGACTTGATTTCTTTTATAGGTGCACATGTGAGAAGGTAGATATATTAATTTTGCCACCTAAAAGGTAGGGGAAAAAAGGAGTGAAAAAGATTGTGAATGGCTTTAAAGTAACAAATTGACACTGTCTTCTAAAGGGATATTGTCAGGATATAGAACTATTTTATATTAAAGTAGTCTATGAATATATTAAAGTAGTCATTTTTGTCAGTACTCTCATTTAATCATTTAAAAGTAAGTAGTGACTAAAGATTTGCTATTTCTTAAACAGAATAAAAGAAAGAAATTTAGCATGTACTTAAAATTTGTTTTGTTTCCTCATTTTTAAAGCAATCTCTTCCCTCAGCCAGAGAAAAGACAATGAGAAAGATGGTGGCTCAAAGAAGTCTGTGTGTGTGTATGCGTGTGTGCGTGCATAATGATAACTATGTTTTTCCTGAAAAGAAAGTGCAGTCAATGAACATTTATTCTGAGATTAAGCTTTGCTGCTCATCGCTTATATAATGTGTTCATCTTACAATTCATTTACAGATAACAGTTGCATGTAGAGTCCTAGGTTAGTATTAAAAATATTAAAGTTCTCTTCATTTGAGCAAGTCTGCATTGAGTTTTTATTTTATTTTATTTTTTACAATTTCATTACATAAGAAATCAAACACTCCTTTTCAAGTAGTTTGAATTTCTTGAACTTGGCTTCATAATTTATAGATGAAAGAAAATTCTTTGCCTATTCCTCTATTTGATTTTTAAGGGGGGAATGTGTTTGCTTAAAGACTCTGGGCTATATTGCATCCTTAATGAAATCAATAGTCTAGTGCAGAGATCAAGGATGGGTGAGAGCCCTACCTACATATTTAACTTGTGAACATTTTTTTTTTTTTTTCTCCTGCAGAGACCTATGATCACTGTAGCCATCTGGTATCTAAAAGATTTCCATGCAATTTCTTAAACATGAATCTTTTTCATCATGCTGAGACATTACTTGAATATTAGCCGAAATAATTCATTCACTCACTTTTTAGAAATGTCAAGGTAAGCATTGTCAAGAAAAATTGTACTGTTAGTGCTGAAGTGCTCAACTGCTCTAAAATTACCTTTAGAAATATGTGCAGACTATGAAAAAAGGCAAAATCTTAATTACCCTATATAGACTTAGAATTGATGCGTCATTGAAGACTGAATCAATTGGAAATATCTGGCACTAATTTTTCCTCATACTTATTCAAATATACAAAGAGGTGTAATTAGATAACACGTTTGTTTGGTTGGTCAGTTGTTTTTTTTGAGACAGGGTCTCATGGTCGCCCAAGCTGGAGTGCAGTGTCGAGATCTCAGCTCACTGCAACCTCTGCCTGCCGGATTCAAGTGATTCTCCCACCTCAGCCTCCTGAGTATCTGGGATTACAGGTGCACGCCACCACATCTTGCTAAGTTTGTGTTTCTTGGTAGAGACAGGGTTTCACCAGGTTGGCCAGGCTGTTCTCAAACTCCCGACCTCTGGTGATCTGCCTGCCTCAGCCTTCCAAAGTGCTGGGATTACAGGCGTGAGCCACCACATCTGGCCAGCTACACATATCTGATAGACCAGAATGAGGCATATTTTTAGATACCCAGATTGGGTGTTCGAGAATAGAGAAAGAGCACTGCATATTTATTGAACAATAAAGTATTTGAATATGGGTTCAACTGAAAAAAAATTTAAAAGAAATAAGAACTGTCCTGCAGATTCCCTTTGATGATAGTCTTCTAAAATGTGGCTCTAGGGGTTGTATTTGAACCTCTTTCAGGCAAAAATGAACAAAACAACAGAAAACTACTTTCTACAAGTCCAAATAAAAAGTAAATAATTTCTCCTAGACTAATATAATTTTCATTATATTTGAGATTTATTGGAAGAAGCTTTTCCATTTTTATTTCTTAGCAGGTGAATAGATCTCTAGAGATTAAAAACAATATTTGACATTTTTAGGAAAAACTCTGAAGAAACCCTGAAGATCTTTAGTATGAGAGTAAATTTCTGACTAGCCATTAGTTGCATCATTAGTTAAGCATGTTGAAGTTACTTTCCTTTTAGATCACAACTCCAAAGGTGGCATTTGATTGCTTCAGACATTGAACAAACAGCCATTAACTTCTGCTCTAAACTATTGCTGGTATTGCTTATTTCAATCCTTCAAAGCCTCTTCTTGTGAGAAATATAGTATTCCAATCTAACTTCTCTCTTTGAGTCATGCCGAACATCTGCATATCTTTTCAATAAAATGGTCAGGACTTAAACTGGCTTTTCCCTGAGGACATTTGATCCTTCTGTTGCTAGTACAATCCTAGGGCTGGACGTGCTGGGTCAGGCTGGGAGGCAGGTGCTCAGGGGTTATGTTCTCTTTGATACATTCCAATGCAATTTCTTGTTCTTGTTTTAGCTTCTTGCAAATTAATTAATTCATTAATTCATTCTACTTTGGGGCTTAGGCCATCTGACTTTATCATTGTCATGTAACTATTATTTCATGCTGTTATATGCAGACTTCTGAGTCATTTCTTGCATTTTTTCCTAAAAAACTGATGTATAAGGTGCAAACCAAATGATCTTCACTCATCCCTCCTCACCTAAAAATGCATCAATGCCACACTCATTCTTTCTTCCTTCTAGTACTAGTGAATAAGATGTCCATCTAATTAAAGCAATTTTGAATAACATTCTCTGGATCCTTCATATTTGTGTTCTCTTTCCCCCAAAGTTCTCAAGGAAACTTGCTTGATTTCAAGACAATTGAAGTGTCACCTTCTCTCTGAATCTAGCACTGCCTATACCGGGTTTAAATCAGTGTCCTTTTAAGCCTTTCCCTCCCTCCCTCCCTCTCTCTCTCTCTCTCTTTCTCTCTCTTTCCTTCCTTCCTTCTTTCTTTCTTTCTTTCTTTCTTTCTTTCTTTCTTTCTTTCTTTCTTTCTTTCTTTCTTTCTTTCTTTCTTTCTTTCTTTCTTTCTTTCTCTTTCTTTCTTTCTTTCTTTCTTTCTTTCTTTCTTTCTTTCTTCTTTCTTTCTTTCTTTCTTTCTTTCTTTCTTTCTTTCTTTCTTTCTTTCTTTCTTTCTTCTTTCTTTCTTTCTTTTCTCTTTCTTTCTTCGTTCTTTCTTTCTTTCTTTCTTTCTTTCTTTCTTCTTTCTTTCTTTCTTCTTTCTTTCTTCTCTTCTTTCTCTTCTTCGTCTTCCTCTCTCTCTCTCTCTTTTTCCTGTCATCAATTACATTTGTCACACTACATTGTAATTTTTTCTTCTAGCTTTTTAAACACACCATAAGGGAAAGAAATGCATCTTTTCCAACCATTTATCCCTCAGATGCGTCAAAGAGTCTATTCAATAAATTTTGTAGAATGTTAGAGAAAAATAAGTAAATGGCAATTTCAATTAATTGTTCTCTTTTTCTCATTGATGGGCAAAATAATAATATTTAAACTTTAATATGTGAATGTGTAAAGTTAAATGTGTCACATTTAAAAATAGTAAAATGTGGCAAGTAGAATACACATATCCAAAAGGATGTTGTGATTATCTGTTATCAAAAATGTTCTATTTGCTATGCCAAATATAAGAATTTATAAAAACATACAGAAACTGAAAATTAACCAACTTCCTCAGATCACTTTACCTATACAGGAAGATCTGTATTTGTATTTAAATTATTGACTGAAATTTTATTGGAAAGTCATGGAAATGGTCTGTAACATTATCTTCAAAATCCAATATCCTAAAATATACCACATCTCTTTTATTTATGTATAATTAATTAATAGATAAAAAATACAAATTGTACTTTTCCACTGACATTTCTGCCTTAACTGTAAATGAAGTTCACGTTTATTGTTTGATTTTCAATTCCTCTACTATTAAAATAAGCATATTGTTTCCTGTCACCAATTTTCTACATGAATTATGAAGTTAATATGTATCTAATGAAAATCTTTCTTATAGTTTTACATGGTTAAACTTTATACATGGCTGAGTAAAAAAAAGTCAATTATGAAATACCTTGCAAATTGATACAAATATTAAATTATCAACTTGATGGTGAGGGAAGATGACTAGCTGTTGGTTTTTATTATAAAAAACACAATTCTTTTTTAAAATGTTAGTTTTTTTTTTTTTTTTTTTTTTTTTTTTTTTTTTATTTTTATTTTTATTTTTTTTATTATACTTTAAGTTCTAGGGTACATGTGCATAATGTGCAGGTTTGTTACATATGTATACTTATGCCATGTTGGTGTGCTGCACCCATCAACTCGTCAGCACCCATCAATTCATCATTTATATCATGTATAACTCCCCAATGCAATCCCTCCCTCCTCCCCCCTCCCCCCTCCCCATGATAGACCCCAGTGTGTGATGTTCCCCTTCCCGAGTCCAAGTGATCTCATTGTTCAGTTCCCACCTATGAGTGAGAACATGCGGTGTTTGGTTTTCTCTTCTTGTGATAGTTTGCTAAGAATGATGGTTTCCAGCTGCATCCATGTCCCTACAAAGGACGCAAACTCATCCTTTTTTATGGCTGCATAGTATTCCATGGTGTATATGTGCCACATTTTCTTAATCCAGTCTGTCACAGATGGACATTTGGGTTGATTCCAAGTCTTTGCTATTGTGAATAGTGCCGCAATAAACATACGTGTACATGTGTCTTTGTAGTAGACTAATTTATAATCCTTTGGGTATATACCCAGTAGTGGGATGGCTGGGTCATATGGTACATCTAGTTCTAGATCCTTGAGGAATTGCCATACTCTTTTCCATAATGGTTGAACTAGTTTACAATCCCACCAACAGTGTAAAAGTGTTCCTATTTCTCCACATCCTCTCCAACACCTGTTGTTTCCTGACTTCTTAATGATTGCCATTCTAACTGGTGTGAGATGGTATCTCATTGTGGTTTTGATTTGCATTTCTCTGATGGCCAGTGATGATGAGCATTTTTTCATGTGTCTGTTGGCTGTATGAATATCTTCTTTTGAGAAATGTCTGTTCATATCCTTTCCCCACTTTTTGATGGGGTTGTTTGTTTTTTTCTCGTATATTTGTTTGAGTTCTTTGTAGATTCTGGATATTAGCCCTTTGTCAGATGAGTAGGTTGCAAAAATTTTCTCCCATTCTGTAGGTTGCCTGTTCACTCTGATGGTAGTTTCTTTTGCTGTGCAAAAGCTCTTTAGTTTAATTAGATCCCATTTGTCAATTATGGCTTTTGCTGCCGTTGCTTTTGGTGTTTTAGACATGAAGTCATTGCCCATGCCTATGTCCTGAATGGTACTACCTAGATTTTCTTCTAGGATTTTTATGGTATTAGGTCTAACATTTAAGTCTCTAATCCATCTTGAATTAATCTTCGTATAAGGGGTAAGGAAAGGATCCAGTTTCAGCTTTCTACTTATGGCTAGCCAATTTTCCCAGCACCATTTATTAAATAGGGAATCCTTTCCCCATTTCTTGTTTCTCTCAGGTTTGTCAAAGATCAGATGGCTGTAGATGTGCGGTATTATTTCTGAGGACTCTGTTCTGTTCCATTGGTCTATATCTCTGTTTTGGTACCAGTACCATGCTGTTTTGGTTACTGTAGCCTTGTAGTATAGTTTGAAGTCAGGTAGCGTGACGCCTCCAGCTTTGTCCTTTTGACTTAGGATTGTCTTGGCAATGCGGGCTCTTTTTTGGTTCCATATGAACTTTAAAGCAGTTTTTTCCAATTCTGTGAAGAAAGTCATTGGTAGCTTGATGGGGATGGCATTGAATCTATAAATAACCTTGGGGAGTATGGCCATTTTCACGATATTGATTCTTCCTATCCATGAGCATGGTATGTTCTTCCATTTGTTTGTGTCCTCTTTGATTTCACTGAGCAGTGGTTTGTAGTTCTCCTTGAAGAGGTCCTTTACATCCCTTGTAAGCTGGATTCCTAGGTATTTTATTCTCTTTGAAGCAATTGTGAATGGAAGTTCATTCCTGATTTGGCTCTCTGCTTGTCTGTTGCTGGTGTATAAGAATGCTTGTGATTTTTGCACATTAATTTTGTATCCTGAGACTTTGCTGAAGTTGCTTATCAGCTTAAGGAGATTTTGGGCTGAGACGATGGGGTTTTCTAAATATACAATCATGTCATCTGCAAACAGGGACAATTTGACTTCTTCTTTTCCTAACTGGATACCCTTGATTTCTTTCTCTTGCCTGATTGCCCTAGCCAGAACTTCCAACACTATGTTGAATAGGAGTGGTGAGAGAGGGCATCCCTGTCTTGTGCCAGTTTTCAAAGGGAATTTTTCCAGTTTTTGCCCATTCAGTATGATATTAGCTGTGGGTTTGTCATAAATAGCTCTTATTATTTTGAGGTACGTTCCATCAATACCGAATTTATTGAGCGTTTTTAGCATGAAGGGCTGTTGAATTTTGTCAAAAGCCTTTTCTGCATCTATTGAGACAATCATGTGGTTCTTGTCTTTGGTTCTGTTTATATGCTGGATTACGTTTATTGATTTGCGAATGTTGAACCAGCCTTGCATCCCAGGGATGAAGCCCACTTGATCATGGTGGATAAGCTTTTTGATGTGCTGCTGAATCCGGTTTGCCAGTATTTTATTGAGGATTTTTGCATCAATGTTCATCAGGGATATTGGTCTAAAATTCTCTTTTTTTGTTGTGTCTCTGCCAGGCTTTGGTATCAGGATGATGTTGGCCTCATAAAATGAGTTAGGGAGGATTCCCTCTTTTTCTATTGATTGGAATAGTTTCAGAAGGAATGGTACCAGCTCCTCCTTGTACCTCTGGTAGAATTCAGCTGTGAATCCATCTGGTCCTGGACTTTTTTTGGTGGGTAGGCTATTAATTGTTGCCTCAATTTCAGAGCCTGCTATTGGTCTATTCAGGGATTCAACTTCTTCCTGGTTTAGCCTTGGGAGAGTGTAAGTGTCCAGGAAATTATCCATTTCTTCTAGATTTTCTAGTTGATTTGCGTAGAGGCGTTTATAGTATTCTCTGATGGTAGTTTGTATTTCTGTGGGGTCAGTGGTGATATCCCCTTTATCATTTTTTATTGCATCTATTTGATTCTTCTCTCTTTTTTTCTTTATTAGCCTTGCTAGCGGTCTGTCAATTTTGTTGATCTTTTCAAAAAACCAACTCCTGGATTCATTGATTTTTTGGAGGGTTTTTTGTGTCTCTATCTCCTTCAGTTCTGCTCTGATCTTAGTTATTTCTTGCCTTCTGCTAGCTTTCGAATGTGATTGCTCTTGCCTCTCTAGTTCTTTTAATTGTGATGTTAGAGTGTCAATTTTAGATCTTTCCTGCTTTCTCTTGTGGGCATTTAGTGCTATAAATTTCCCTCTACACACTGCTTTAAATGTGTCCCAGAGATTCTGGTATGTTGTATCTTTGTTCTCATTGGTTTCAAAGAACATCTTTATTTCCGCTTTCATTTCGTTATGTACCCAGTAGTCATTCAGGAGCAGGTTGTTCAGTTTCCATGTAGTTGAGCGGTTTTGATTGAGTTTCTTAGTCCTGAGTTCTAGTTTGATTGCACTGTGGTCTGAGAGACAGTTTGTTATAATTTCTGTTCTTTTACATTTGCTGAGGAGTGCTTTACTTCCAATTATGTGGTCAATTTTGGAATAAGTGCGATGTGGTGCTGAGAAGAATGTATATTCTGTTGATTTGGGGTGGAGAGTTCTATAGATGTCTATTAGGTCCGCTTGGTGCAGAGATGAGTTCAATTCCTGGATATCCTTGTTAACTTTCTGTCTCGTTGATCTGTCTAATGTTGACAGCGGAGTGTTGAAGTCCCCCATTATTATTGTATGGGAGTCTAAGTCTCTTTGTAAGTCTCTAAGGACTTGCTTTATGAATCTGGGTGCTCCTGTATTGGGTGCATATATATTTAGGAGAGTTAGCTCTTCCTGTTGAATTGATCCCTTTACCATTATGTAATGGCCTTCTTTGTCTCTTTTGATCTTTGATGGTTTAAAGTCTGTTTTATCAGAGACTAGGATTGCAACCCCTGCTTTTTTTTGTTCTCCATTTGCTTGGTAGATCTTCCTCCATCCCTTTATTTTGAGCCTATGTATGTCTCTGCATGTGAGATGGGTCTCCTGAATACAGCAGACTGATGGGTCTTGACTCTTTATCCAGTTTGCCAGTCTGTGTCTTTTAATTGGAGCATTTAGTCCATTAACATTTAAGGTTAATATTGTTATGTGTGAACTTGATCCTGCCATTATGATATTAACTGGTTATTTTGCTCGTTAGTTGATGCAGTTTCTTCCTAGCCTCGATGGTCTTTACATTTTGCCAAGTTTTTGCGATGGCTGGTACCGGTTGTTCCTTTCCATGTTTAGGGCTTCCTTCAGGGTCTCTTGTAAGGCAGGCCTGGTGGTGACAAAATCTCTAAGCATTTGCTTATCTGTAAAGGATTTTATTTCTCCTTCACTTATGAAACTTAGTTTGGCTGGATATGAAATTCTGGGTTTAAAATTCTTTTCTTTAAGAACGTTGAATATTGGCCCCCACTCTCTTCTGGCTTGTAGAGTTTCTGCCGAGAGATCTGCTGTTAGTCTGATGGGCTTCCCTTTGTGGGTGACCCGACCTTTCTCTCTGGCTGCCCTTAAGATTTTTTCCTTCATTTCAACTTTGGTGAATCTGGCAATTATGTGTCTTGGAGTTGCTCTTCTCGAGGAGTATCTTTGTGGCGTTCTCTGTATTTCCTGAATTTGAATGTTGGCCTGCCCTACTAGGTTGGGGAAGTTCTCCTGGATGATATCCTGAAGAGTGTTTTCCAACTTGGTTCCATTTTCCCCCTCACTTTCAGGCACCCCAATCAGACGTAGATTTGGTCTTTTTACGTAATCCCATACTTCTTGCAGGCTTTGCTCATTTCTTTTTCTTCTTTTTTCTTTTGGTTTCTCTTCTCGCTTCATTTCATTCATTTGATCTTCAATCGCTGATACTCTTTCTTCCAGTTGATCGAGTCGGTTACTGAAGCTTGTGCATTTGTCACGTATTTCTCGTGTCATGGTTTTCATCTCTGTCATTTCGTTTATGATCTTCTCTGCATTAATGAGTCTAGCTGTCAATTCTTCCACTCTTTTTTCAAGATTTTTAGTTTCTTTGCGCTGGGTACGTAATTCCTCCTTTAGCTCTGATAAGTTTGATGGACTGAAGCCTTCTTCTCTCCTCTCGTCCCAGTCATTCTCTGACCAGCTTTGATCCGTTGCTGGTGATGGGCTGCGCTCCTTTGCAGGGGGAGATGCGCTCTTATTTTTTGAATTTCCAGCTTTTCTGCCCTGCTTCTTCCCCATCTTTGTGGTTTTATCTGTCTCTGGTCTTTGATGGTGGTGACGAACTGATGGGGTTTTGGTATAGGTGTCCTTCCTGTTTGATAGTTTTCCTTCTGACAGTCAGAAGGACTCTCTGTTGGTCTGTTGGAGATTGCTTGAGGTCCACTCCAGACCCTGTTTGCCTGGGTATCAGCAGCAGAGGTTGCCGAAGATAGAATATTGCTGAACAGCGAGTGTACCTGTCTGATTCTTCCTTTGGAAGTGTCCTCTCAGGGGTGTACTCCACCCTGTGAGGTGTGGGGTGTCAGACTGCCCCTAGTGGGGGATTTCTCCCAGCTAGGCTACTCAGGGGTCAGGGACACACCTGAGCAGGCAGTCTGTCCATTCTCAGATCTCAACCTCCGCGTTGGGAGATCCGCGGCTCTCCCCAAAGCTATCAGACAGAGTCGTTCGCGTCTGCACCGGCTCCCGCTACTTCCCCTGTTGGTCTTCAGCTGTGCGCTGTCCCCAGAGGTGGAGACTACAGAGACAGGCAGGCTTCCTTGAGCTGCTGTGAGCTCCACCCAGTTCGAGCTTCCCAGCGGCTTTGTTTACCTACTTAAGCCTCAGCAATGGCGGGCGCCCCTCCCCCAGCCTCGCTGCTGCCTTGCGGATAGATCGCGGCAGACTGCTGTGTTAGCAGTGAGGGAGGCTTCGTGGGCGTGGGACCCTCCCGGCCAGGTGTGGGATATATTCTCCTGGAATGCCTGTATGCTTACAGCGCAGTATTGGGGTGGGAGTTACCCGATTTTCCAGGTGTTGTGTGTCTCAGTTCCCCTGGCTAGGAAAACGGATCCCCTTCCCCCTTGCGCTTCCAGGTGAGGCGATGCCTCGCCCTGCTTCAGCTCTCGCTGGTCAGGCTGCAGCAGCTGACCAGCTCCGATTGTCCGGCACTCCCTAGTGAGATGACCCCAGTACCTCAGTTGAAAATGCAGAAATCACCGGTCTTCTGTGTCGCTCGCGCTGGGAGTTGGAGACTGGAGTTGTTCCTATTCGGCCATCTTGCTCCGCCCCCTCAAAATGTTAGTTTTTATTATTTGAAAAAAAAAAACTATAGTGGGTTGCAACATCAGCAATTATTATCTATCAGTGAAAGCCGGGCGCGGTGGCTCAAGCCTGTAATCCCAGCACTTTGGGAGGCCGAGATGGGCGGATCACGAGGTCAGGAGATCGAGACCATCCTGGCTAACACGGTGAAACCCCATCTCTACTAAAAATGCAAAAAACTAGCCGGGCGAGGGGCGCCTGTAGTCCCAGCTACTCGGGAGGCTGAGGCAGGAGAATGGCGTAAACCCGGGAGGCGGAGCTTGCAGTGAGCTGAGATCCGGCCACTGCACTCCAGCCCGGGCGACAGAGCAAGACTCCGTCTCAAAAAAAAAAAAAAAAAAAAAAAAAAAAATATATATATATATATATATATTAGAAAAGTACTCTCATCTTATGAGATCTGGAAACATCTTTATCAGCTCTATTTTTTTCTCTTTTTAATATTAAAAAGAAGCACAACTCAGATGAATGCGATGGCACACACCTATAATCCCAGCGCTTTGGGAGGTCGAGGTGGGCAGATTGCTTGGGCTCAGGAGTTTGAGAGCAGCCTGGGCAACACGGCAAAAACCCATCTCTACAAAAATACAAAAATTAGCCAAGGGTGGTGGGTCACACCTGTAGTTCAGCTACTCAGGAGACTAAGGCACGAGGATCGCTTCAGCCTGGGAGCCAGGAGGTTGTAGTAAGCCATGATCATGCCACTACACTCCAGCCTGGGAGGCAGAGTGATAACCCATCTCAAACTCTTTGCTGGTGCAAAATTGAAGATATGTTGGCTTATGTAAAAAGGCAGTAAGAATAATTTACTGGCTCATGTAACTAAACTACGGGAAGGACAATGTAGCAGCCAAGACCTCAAAACACCTCAGTCCCGAAGCCTGATTCCTGACAGCATTTTTTTTCCATTTTTGACTATTGTGCTTCTTTTTGCTCTTTGTTCTCTCAAATCATCTTTCACCACATGACTAGAAACATATGACAAGCTAGTGCAGACACATTACATCTTGCAACTTCAACTCAGAAAGGGCCTCCATCCTCTTTTCCCTTCTGAATCGCAGTTCATAAATATTGGCCCAGCTGCCAAACAATGGGGTCTCTATAATGAATTGAAAGAAGGATTCTTTGGGATTGTAACATACTTTCCCATCTCTTTGTGTTTGTAAGAATGGTTAGCCAACATCAACTCGTGTAAAAATATGTGCTAGGTTTTATATAAATTTGGGATAACAAATAACTAGCAATCAACCCATTGATTTAATCTTTTAATCAATATATAACATGAAAACAACCAAATGTAACATTACTAAGGCTAATTGCCATAACAGAAGGTAAGTGCTTATTAGAATGCCTGCAATAGGATTAGATTATAAAATATAAACATTTCCATCATGAAAAGATAGAATGAGAAGAAATACAATTGAGAAAAGTCTTCATATAAAAAGTAATGATTAAATTGTATTCTGAAGGGCAGCAAAGAATAGCAACGGTTAAAGCTAACCCTTAATTTATGTTAGAAGTAACGTTATATTGTAGAACATAAGTATTTGATGCTATCTGAACCTTAGTTTCCTAATCTGTAAGGTGGCTTTTAATGTTTTAGTATTAAAAACACTTTTCCCATTGTTAAAAGTACCTACTAAAATATTAACAAATTGTATATAGTTTAAGAGGCGGGAGAATCACTTGAACCAGGGAGACGGAGATTGCGGTGAGCCAAGATCGAGCCACTGCACTTCAGCCTGGGAGACAGAGCAAGATTCCACCTCAAAAAACAAACAAACAAAAAAATTGCAGTCTATCCATCTGACAAAGGTCTAATATCCAGAATCTACAAGGAACTTAAACAAATTTACAAGAAAAAAACAACACCATCAAAAAGTGGGCAAAGGATATGAACAGACACTTCTAAAAAGAAGACGTTTATGTGGCCAACAAACATATGAAAAAAGACTCATCATCACTGGTCATTAGAGAAAATGCAAATCAAAACCACATTGATACCATCTCACGCTAGTTAGAATGGTGACCAGTATAAAGTCAGGAAACGACAGATGCTGGAGATGTGGAAGGATGTGGAAAAATAGGAATGTTTTTACACTTTTGGTAGGAGTGTAAATTAGTTCAACCATTGTGGAAGACGGTGTGGTGATTCCTCAAGGATCTAGAACTGGAAATACCATTTGACCCAGCAATCCCATTACTGGGTATATACCCAAAGATTATAAATCATGCTACTATAAAGACACATGCACACGTATGTTTATTGCAGCACTATTCACAGTAGTGAAGACTTGGAACCAACCCAAATGCCCATCAGTGATAGACTGGATAAAGAAAATTTGGCACATATACACCATGGAATTCTATGCAGCCATAAAAAGGATGAGTTCATGTTCTTTGCATGGACATGGATGAAGCTGGAAACCATTATTCTCAGCAAACTAACACAAGAACAGAAAACTAAACACCACATGTTCTCACTCATAAGTGGGAGTTGAACAATGAGAATACATGGACACCTGGAGGGGAACATCACACACTGGGGCCTGTCAGGGAGTTGGGGGCAAGGGGAAGGATAGCATTAGGAGAAATACCTAATGTAGATGACAGGTTGATGGGTGCAGCAAACCACCATGGCAAGTGTATACCTGTGTAACAAATCTGTTTGTTCTGCACATGTATCCCAGAACTTAAAGTATAATTCAAAAAATCAAGAAAAAAAAATGTTAGCAAGATCAAAAAAAAAAAAAAAAAAAAAAAAAAAGAAGTAGTTATTTTATTAACAGAGATTTACTCTGTGTATAAAATTTTTTAAAAAGTCTTCTACCATGCCTAAATATTCTGGTTATTGTAGTGATCAAATAAGATATTGCTATGAAAGACCTTTCTAAAACACACATTTCTATAAATAATGAGTGTAATATAGAGTTATAAATGTATATGCAAACTTGGTGATAGTTTAAATTTTTTAAGCTTTACTGTTTTAATGTATATTTTACCATTTTTCTTGCAATAAATGTTTCATATATTTGTATGATAAAGGCAAACTTGGACACTGTTTATAACATTTTGAAACATTATGTTTTATCTGATATAATTAATATTTACCCATAGGACCAAATTACTCATGAATCACTGCTGCTTTGAAAACATAAAAGTTAGAGTCTGCTATAAAATTAATCAACTCAGTTTTGTTCTGAAACTGCATGTTTTTCAAAGTTAGCTATTATATTTCATAAAATATGTCTGTTAAAATATTTATGTTGAATTTCTAAATTCATTCATGTTGACAAATAGCAAAACACCACTACAATTCACCTAGGAATTCTAGTTAATTAAATACCAGTTGATCTGTTCATGCTTCCATTATGTTTTCTATAATAACTTAGAATAAAAAATTCATTGAAAAGACAGAAACACTTCATGGCAAATATTGGATGCTGTGTTAGAAAAAAGTTGAAGCTTTTTGTTCTACTTTAGAAAATGAGGTGTTTATTAACAGTTTTTGAATTAATAATTTAAATAACTACCAATAATCACACAAGGGCACAGCACACTGTCACAAAAGTTAATTTATTAAAAGAAACCATAAGGCTTCCTAGAGAAGCACTTAATTTGGGAGACACATGGCTTAGCAGAACTATTAGAGTACCAGAATTGTAAGTTTTATTTATAATTCACATTTACTGTTTATTAAATATAAGACCCTAGATGTTGATATTTTCTCTCTATTCCTCAAATTTTCTCTGTAAAAAAAAACACACAATAGAACTATATGATATTTATCATTTCTTTCTGCTCCAAAAAGAAACAAGTTCATGAGATATATGCAAATTATTATTATATTTAAATAAAATATTTAAAATATTTAAATATTTAAATTTTGTTACATTTAAACACTGTTAATAACCTCACTGTTATTTAGAAAACTCTCCCCATAACTATTATGACATATAAATAGGAGAATACGATAATGGAAACGGATAATATTTTGCATTCCTCTTAATCCAAAACAAAACCAAAAAAATTTTTTTAAACATTATACTAAAAAATTGTTTTAAAAACAACATAGCAGGGCAATAAATTCCAAATCTGGAATAACATATTTACAAAATCCAATAACACATTTATTTCAGTTTTTCAGTTTTATTAATATCATTTTATTTTTAAAAAATAATATCACTATAAGTTTGTATTCTGCTGTACTTCTGAGAGTTGATCATGAGTTCGTTCTTTCTTGTTCCACCCAACTAAAACACAGTCAAGATGCTTGGGGGAATACAGTACTGAGCATATAACATTGCTCTAAGAATGCAATTTTGGGTGAGCCTGGCTGCTAGAACTGTTTGCTGTAACCTAGAACCAGTATCTAATGGATCTGCTGTAACTGTAATAGTTCCATTATTGTCCTCTTTCATTAATCCAAACTTACCAGCTCTCCACAACCCTACTATGCCAATTAGCTTTCTCAAAGAATACATGTTTCTTTTTTGCATAACATCTCTAACCTACTCTTCGTTCTTTGGACACACCAAAGACAACCCAATCTATGTGTGTGCTCCAAATTGCAATTCTTTCTTCTCAAATAAAATGTTTAACTTCCGAGATTTGTCTCTGTATGTTTTATTTTACTTTACCATACATTATGATACAAAAGGAATTACAACATATGAGTTTAAAGTGAATTTTGATTGTTTTCATCCATTATTGGTATGAATAGCAAAAAATGTTGCTGTCTCATTAGAATTCGAGACCCTTAAAATCTACATAAAGTAGAATAAGACTTTTATGGTTCACTGAGTAAAACGTTCTTAAGTGTTTTATATGTGTATCAGAATATGCTGGGGAACTTTTCTTGTTGCTTCAAAATTTTACTAGAGCTTCAAAACAGAGGAGAAAGCATACTACTGTGATCAGGTTTTAAGTAATGGTGCTAAACAAAATTTGGTGAGTCAAAAAATGTAAAAGATTGCCATTCCTCTATTAGCTCTATCACACAACTACTGTTCAAATAAGGGTAGATTAGATTTCTGAGGAGATTCCTTAAGGAAATCATAGATGCAAAGAGATCTGGCATTTTTATCAGGAAAATACTATATATCTCCCCAAGTTTTTGTTTGTTTTATTATTATTATTATTATTATTGTTATTATTGTTATTATTATTATTATTATTATTTTTGAGACAGAGTCTCACTCTGTCACCCATGCTGGAGTGCGGTGGCGCAATCTCGGCTCACTGCAAGCTCCGCCTCCCGGGTTCACGCCATTCTCCTGCCTCAGCCTCCTGAGTAGCTGGGACTACAGGCGCCCGCCACCACGTCCGGCTAATTTTTTTGTCTTTTTAATAGAGACAGGATTTCATCGTGTTAGTCAGGATGGTCTGGATCTCCTGACCTCGTTATCCGCTCCTCTCGGTCTCCCAAAGTTCTGGGATTACAGGCGTGAGCCACTGGCCCTGGCCATTTCTCCCCATTCTTTTCCTCAGCCTAAGGTGGGTATTCCTGGGAAGTCTCTCCCATAGACACTGGGGTTGCCACATAAGAGGACATTTTATCTCACACTCTTCCTATATATGTGTGATACTGTTGATACCTGTATACACATTCACTGGATGAGGAGGCAAGATCTGGTATTTATTTCTCAACTGGGAAACTTTGAAGACAGGAGGTGACTCATGATAACAAGGCACTATGAGAGGGGAGCATGAGCCAAGCTGCATGTTCACTATTTACTAAGGTCGAGGGTACGTTTTATTTTCTTGGGGAAAAGATGGGCAGAGGAAGGTAATGAAACTGAAGTTGTGATAAAAGAAATCTACCTAAGTTGGCAGCCAGCTAGAGTGAGGAAATTTCTACCAAAAGAAGCTATGATTGAAGTTCTAGAAGCAGGAATTGAGAAAAAGGTTTAAGAGACGGTATCACCTATCACATCAGCCAAGTAAAAGGAAAATTGCACTTCTACTTACCGCCCTTTTCTCTTCTTTAACCCTGGTGTATCCACAAATGTCCACTGTGGGGGAGAGACAGAACAGTATTTGAACGAATCCACATTTCTGCAACTCCCGACATCCACCTCTGCAACTGCTCGTCTCTAGGCCACTGGTCAGGCCTCTACTTAGAGAATGAAAAGAGGTTCAAAGTGGACATGAGTTTTAAGTTTTGATGCAGTCTGTTCTTAAATAAGTCTATTCTACTTTGGGAGGCCAAGGCAGGTGGATCACTTGAGGCCAGGAGTTTGAGACCGGCCTGACCAACATGGTGAAACCTCATCTCTACTACAAATACAAAAATCAACCAGGTGTGGTGGCAGACATCTGTAATCCCAGGTACTCCAGAGGCTGAGGCAAGAGAATCACTTGAACCCAGGAACTGGAGGTTGCTGTGAGCCAAGATCATACCAATGTATTCCAGTCTGGGGGAAAAAGCGAGACACTGTTTCAAAAAAAAGAAAAAAAGAAAGAATCTATTATAGTAGCTGTTCGTTAATAAGAACCTTTAAGATTTGCTTGAGATGGGCTGAGCGCGGTGGCTCATGCCTGTAATCCCAGCACTTTGGGAGGCCGAGGTGGGCAGATCACCTGAGGTCAGGAGTTCGAGACCAGCCTGATCAACATGGAAAAACCCCGTCTGTACTAAAAATACAAAATTAGCTGAGTGTGGTGGCACATGTCCGTAATCCCAGCTACTCAGGAGGCTGAGGCAGGAGAATCGCTTGAATCCAGGAGGCAGAGGTTCAAGCGATCTGGCTCGCCGAGATCGCGCCATTGCACCCCAGCCTGTGCAATAAGAATTAAACACCTTCTCAAAAAAAAAAAAAAAAAAAAAAAATGTCATGACGGTTCAAAGAATATTAAAGATTACTGATATTGTTACAATACTATGTGTGTGATAGAGGTATGATTGTCCTCATTTTCAAATCATAAAACATAGCTACTAACTGTAGGGGATTTACCAAGACTTAAAACTTAAGTTCATTAGTCTTTGAAGCCTTTGCTATATTTTACTACTCATTTCATGGTTCCTGTAAGAATTTTATAGCTCATCATTTTAATTTTATTTAGTTTTTACCATATGAGGTGCAAGCTCAGATAAATAATTTTCCAGATCTTTCATTAGTGTTAAGTCCTGTTAGACAAAATGCACTTCGAAGTAATTTCTAACATTCATACGTACTTTTCAGCAAGGCCAGACTTCTGACTACCCCATGATATGCCTTCCCTATTCCTGTGTCTAACTTTGCCTGGGCCGGTTCTTTCTCTAATAGCAATTTGTCCCTTCTTGTCTGCCTACTTTGAAGGTATACAATTTTAAGATCCAGATCAAGCCCGTTTTCCCAACACAACAGAGCTTAACATGACTTGTTCTTTTCCAGGTAATATAACTATAATATTAACAAGCTAGCCTTTGAAAGAAAGGTAGAAGAAAATTTTAAACATTGTTAAAACACGACCACACCATTACACAAACTCATTTAAAACAATTTACTTACCAATGAGACAAATTGTTTTTGTTGATTGCTATTTTGTAGTATAAGTTTGGATTGTCTAAGCATTGTAGGAAGGAGAAAGCTGATCTGGGAAAGACATCAAAATAAAGAGGAGTGTTATGCTTTAAATATAAAAATATAATTTAAAGCATTAACTATATTGGAATATATATTACAAGTTCTTATCAATCCTAAAAGTCTAGAAGTGGAAATTGGGAAGATAAATATATTATTATTAGCGGTTAGAGGAAAATGAAAAATCTGTCTAATTTTCAGATAGCAGTTATTAATTTTATTTCCCCATATCTATAAAATAAAGGTATTATTAGATTACACACTTATTTATTTGTTACATAGCTGTACTTTATACAGTGATGTAAATATATTTATAGTTATGTATATTAGTATCACTTAGGTATGATTGACTACTAATTAAGAACTGATGTGTGTAGATCATTTATATGAAAGACACAAAGAATTATATTCTAAAATTACATCATGAGAAAAAAAGTCCCAATGTCAATGAATACATTTTATTTCTTAATTTAATGACATGATATTATCAGTAAAAGAATATTCAAGGCAGTACATAACTTGGATGTGAATTTAGTTTCCATAAAAACTTTATTTAGTCTTCTAAATTTACTCATCGACTGTACACAACGCATGCCCTGAATCCACCGTGTTGTTCCCTTGATTTTCTTTGTTTTAGGAGACATACAGAAACTCCTAAGAATCTAGTAAATGTACAAAGAGAAGAGAAAGAGAGAGAGAGAGAGATCCCCAAAGAAATTAACAGCCCCCTAATTGCTAATTAAAAGCTCTTTGCTTTCTCTCCACATGGCCAGTACAGCTGCTTCACATCCTATCACTGAAAAGAAACACATAAATTCAAAGGCAATATTGAGAGCAGCACCTGGTTCTGAGTGCACCTGTCGTGATGAGAGTATATTTCATACTGTCAGTAAATTAACATTTTCTAGGGTCCCAAAAGATCATTTTTTCCCCCTCATTCAGCTTCTTCCATTGTCCCCAGTGTAAAGAATCAGTAGTTTTGCTTCCATTTTCGATACTAAATATATCATATTGTTGTTTGCTTCACTGGTGCAGACACCTGCCTCCTGCTGTAAATGCTGTGTTCCAGCTCTAAAAGATTTCCCCAGGGCTTCCCATTCAAGTATTGGCTTGTAACTATGGCTTAATATCGTGTCAAAATCTCTTAAGGAAGATACAGCCTGTCACGTCATTTCAAGATTGAACCTTCATCTACTGAGATTCTGAAAATGTCCTTTGAGTGTTTGAAGCATGAGCAGGCAAATAAAAGGCTAACAAGTCATTTGTAAAGATAATAGCTAACAGCATGCATTCTCCTTTCCTCCCCCCTTTCCATTAAATGTTGATAAAGAAAAAAGAGAGCAAACTGCAGGGCCCTAGTTTTCATTATTTATAAACAGGTCAGATGAAGCTTAAAACTCAAGCGTTTTAGACATGGAAAAAAAAAAAAAATCTCCAACATCCTGCAAGAATTCAAGCATCACTGAAACATGGATGACATGTCAGCTTTCTGAAGAAAATAATTTTACAGACTCAGGATAGAGATGTGGTTGCTAAAATGTTTTTAATGACTTTTTAAATTCACTATATTGTAGAAAATAAACTGGGTCTACTTTTACCTCATGGTGGCTTTAATGCTTGGTTTGAAGAGTAGTAGAAAAAGCTTTACAAGTTTGGAAGAAGATCAGGAAACCCTATAGAATTTGGTAAGTGGAATGGTCAGTTCTACATTATTGAATTGCCAAAATTCATACAAATCTCATAGATGGCAAATAAATAACTTTAATCTTTGTCATTTAGGAGAATCAAACTTCTCAATTTACAGATACTCCTTGAGTTACGATGAGATTATATACAATAAAGCCATTATAAATAAAATGTATTGTAAATCAAAAATGCATTCAACACCCCAACGAATCCATTTTAAAGCTGAGAGGGGAAAGAGAGCCATCAGGTCAGGTTTGTATTTCTTTTTTTTTCTTTTCTTTTCTTTTTTTTTTTTTTTTTTTTTTTGAGACAGAGTCTCACTCTGTCGCCCATGCTGGAGTGCAGTGGCGCCATCTCAGCTCACTGCAAGCTCCGCCTCCCGGGTTCACACCGTTCTCCTGCCTCAACCTCCCCAGCAGCTGGGACTACAGGCGTCCGCCACCACACCCGGCTATTTTTTTTTGTTTGTTTTCTGTATTTTTAGTAGAGACAGGGTTTCACCGTGTTAGCCAGGAAGGTCTCGATCTCCTGACCTCGTGATCCCCCCACCTCAGTCTCCCAAAGTGCTGGGAGTACACGCATGAGCCACCACGCCCGGCCAACCATGTTTGTATTTCTCAAATTCACAATCATTGTCACCTTTGTTGCAGAAGTGATTTGGCCTGAGTTTGAAATTTAGTTCTCCTGAAAATCAGAATGAGATGTTCCTAAATAGCATTAACAGTATTTCTCAAAGAGAAATAAACAGGACAACAGAAAATAATGTCTCAAATAGAACATAGCAAAACCCACACCAAAGCTGAACATAACAAAGAAACCATTCTTGGAGAACATTGTTGATGTCCTACAGTTAGTATCCCCAGCCCTACTTCTTCCCTTCTACATCTTGAACTAAGATTACTGAAATATTAAATTCTTTAACTGCCCTTCTTTGGGAACAACATCAAGTGTATTAGATTGGAGCAAAAGTAATTGCGATTTTGCAATTAAAAAAAACTGTAAACAATTATTTCTGGGTACAAAAATGAAGTGGACTTTGCTTCTCTGATCCTTGATTGGAATCACTCTCCACAAGTCCAAATTCTGTGAGAATACCTCCCCACTCAGCCTTTCTGAAATACACCGTGGTTACTCTAGTGAGGATTCTTCTTTGCTGCATTAAGCTATGAAATGTAACTCTGTTTGAATACAAGTATGCTCCTGGAAGATCTCGCAGATTGGTGCTTATTAGTGAAAATTTCACTATGACTTGATTAATATCCTTGCTGACGCAGACTAGGACTCAGTTTCAGAATGAGATTCATTGAGTCTCTACTTCCTCAAGCACACCTTGCTTAAAATAGCGAGGCAATTCTTACACTGAATCTGAGCTCTGAATACTTTTTTGAGTCCTTTGGTATTAGTCTTATTTTATTTGTCAAGGAATTTTTTTCTTATTTATCTTCAAGGAATTTTTGGTTATATTGTCAAATTTGTGCTTATTTTTTAATGACAATTTTGTTACTGAAATTCTAGGGCTTTAGTCTAGGTCCTATTAGCTTGCCACACAGAAAGTCAATCACTGAGACGAGTATTGCCAGGGCTGGAGTCTTTATTCAGGTGATGTAGCCCAGGAGATGGGTAATTAGTCTCAACTCCATCTCTTCAACTGACTGAAATTAGGGGTTTATATAGCAAGAAAGAAATGTAGCCATGTGTGGGAAAACAGGAATAAGGGAGGGGTAAGGAAGATAGTTGTCAATAGGAAGTGTGTGGTTGGTTAGGCAGTCATGATGAATGAGGGGTCTGGTATCTCATTGTCCAGATATGGTGACTTGGTAAGTTTCAGTTTCTTTACAGTATCTGGGAGGTCTTATGGTTTGTTTCTCGAGAAACGAACTCAAATAAGCCAGATGTAACTTTCTCAAGTTTTAAAACTGGGAAGGTCAACTTCTACGTTTATTCAAAAGAAACTACAAACATCAATTCTATGGGATAATTAGGACAGTTTCAGTTTGACAAGCATGAATTTGTTCCCAGTCTTTCTGTTTGTCTAGTTATTATTAGAACAATTGTCTGTATATAAGGATAGGTTTATATAAAGTAGGACATACATATGGGTTTTATGAGCCTGTATTCTAAGCCAGTACCAAACCCTAATGAGTTCAGAAGTTCTATCACAGCTGCATCCTTTGCTTTGCTTTTCAAAATTTAATAGGAATTTCTTCCGTTTTGGATTTGTGAAATCTGCTTTGAGATCAATCTCCTGACCACATATTTGCTGACCTAAAATAAGCACATTGTCAATATTGCTTTAGTTTGTCCACTAATAAGTTTGTGCTACCTCTGGAAGAATGCTGGGTTCTTTTATTATTGTTATTGTTACTATTGTTATTTTATCTATCTTTTTAATTGGTGTAACACTGACTTGACCATTTCAAATTGCAGTGGTTATTTAGAAAATGTTTGACACCTAGAAGATTGTTCATTTGAGAGTTACCTAAGAACAACAACAACAAAAGCATTCACAGGGAAATCATGTGTTTTATCTTTGTAAAAAAGAGGGATTAATTTGTTTAGCATAACAGACATCTTTTCTTTCCACATTTGAGCATTAATAAGAATAACTATTTTAATCATATACTATTTTAATGATATACTTTTAAAGGAATTTTCAAAGCCAGGTTCTTGATTAAGTTTTCTGTATATGCTGAATTACTGAAGATATATAAACATAAAAGTTTTCCTTCCTAATTGATAAGGAAATTCATAATTAGCCTCCTATAATAGTAAGTCCATATATAGTAATATTTGTGTTTGAGTATCTGGCTTCTTCCAATTTCTTCCATCTCCTTTTCCCCAATGTTTTTTTTTTTTTTTTCTCATCTCTCACAGTTTTCTAGGAAACTTTAATAATTAATGAATAAAAATAAAATTCCACTCACTATACTATTTCAGAATCATACATCTTAATGTGCTAGGGCTATCTCAATATTGACTCATCGTGAAATTTGTTCAGAATAATTCATGGAATACAACAATGTATAGCTATGATTAATCCACACTATAGCCTGTGAATACAATACATCTGATTATTGAGTTTGCACATATTTATTTCCTTTTGTGGTTTGCATAATTTCCTTTGGAGGTAATTACAAAATTGACTACCAACAGAATTACTGGCATATTTCACCTTTACTACAAAGGTGTATGATTTATTTCTAACTTAACTAGCCTTGGAAGCATTATCTTCGCAGAATCCATGATAGCAGTTTTAAAATACTCAGGTGTAAGCACGGACCCTGGGTGGCCTTCAAGATGGAAATTAAATGCATAAAAGTGTATCAGTTACAACACAAATATAGAACAGAGTTTTCTTACATTATAAAAGTGATGCTTATCTTCAAGATAGTTCCTGATATCACCTAGGGTACCTTTAGATCAATCAGTTTTCCCATTCAGGAAGTGAAATATTGAAATAACTTCATCCGAGAAAGAAAAATGCCTGAGTCCCAACTTGAGTCTCCCTTTTTACAAAGGGAATGTGCCACATAAAAATCAATTAAATCACAAATCATTAAATCATTAAATCAAAGACTCTGTTCTGAAGTAGATATTGAGGATGCTAATATTCCAATAATCCACAAATATCCACAGTGAATTATCTGAGATTTAAACTCACACTTTTTAAGCACCACTCTGTTCCATTCTCACAATACTTTTTCAATTTTAGTTCTTATTTTTGAAACTTGCCAGCATGTTTCTTGGTTGAATGGTCACCGAGCAAAAAGAAACCAAATCCACTTTCAAACCTTAAGGTAGGTACTATCTCTAAATGCAACATAATGCATAAAAAAGTATTTTTCTCTACTCTCTGATCTGTATCTGAAACCAGATCAATTATACCATAGATGGTTTTTTTGGACAAACATAGAAATCGATCCTCCTGGTCTTAAAGCTTGAAACTTACATTTGTCTTATCTGAGTTCCTTTCTCAGGAAACTGACTCTCAAGCCTCCTAGATAGTATCCAGGAACTGAAATTACATTTCCTTACCCTCCCTAATTCCTGTTTTCCTAACTGACTGCTTGCTTCCTGCTGACAAACTCTTCTTCTTTACTCCTCTCTAATTCCTGTTTTCCCTCAGGTAGCTACATGCCTTCTCCACTAGAAAAGGCCTCAGTTTTAATCAGTTGGGGAGGAAGATTTAAGATTTACCTCCCATCTCCTCAGCTGCAGCATCCAAATACAGCTTTTTTCCTCGGTAATACTCATTGTCTCAGTGACTGGTTTTCTTTGTAGTGAGCAATGAGACCTAGCTCTAACTCCTGGCATTTTAGTAACATATCAATTACACTGTGTGCTTATAATTTAGATTCTATTGACATATAAAATTTTGCCTAAAAAAGTAAGGGAAGAGAGTATATTTTGGAATATGCAGGTATAATGTATGGATTTATTTATATACTCTATACTCACATCCCTTCTATAAATACACACACATATAATATGTATTTATACTCCCTTTTCTTATATTTTTTATTCAAAATGATAAGTAACAGTGGATCTCTAAACAATATATTTGGATTTAATATACATCAACTATATAAGGCATGCACTGTTAAGTACATCAAATAATAACAGATTATAATGTAAACAATGAATTCTTGATTTAATCAGATTATGTATCTTCTCAAGACATGATGGAATTGAGGAAATTAATAAGGTTTCATCTAATTTTAAGTAGCATGAACACTATTTATCCTTCAAGTCAGCTTTTGTCTTTTTCCTATGTGCTGCAAGATAGAGAAACCATCATGAGAAAAATTTTGAGACTTTGGAAGTATGGGAAAGGAGAAAATACAGAATAAGAAGTTGGAAAAGAAATAAATAGAGTTTGTAAAAAAAATCTCAAACATTATTGACTTTAAGAATCCATTCTGGATTGAAAAACATTTTCATCTTTTCTGCAAATGGTCTTTTATTCAATAAAAGTATGTTCTTTCTTTTCTTTCTTTTTCATCTTTTCTCTCAAGATCCTGTTGAAATTATTTCTTTCAAAGAATCTGTTTCTTTTTATTCCTTCCCTCCCCTCCTTGCAATCTATTTACCAATTTCTGTAATATTCTCAAAATTTATGTAAAATATAAAAAAAAATTTTTATTATCCACCAACTTCCTCTGGTTTCTTCATCACAGTACTATATATATAAATAGACTGCATGTAAATAGTACAGTGTATTTACCAAAATGAGTACTGAGGTAGGGTTTAGCTCCTCCATTTGTAATTTATTTTACAGACAATAAAAGAATTAGTTTTTCTTATGACTCCCCTATGAATACAAATTTCTGAAAACTTACTGAGATATACTCCTCATATTGATCCCTTTCTAAAAAGATGGGCTTTCTAAGTTCTCTGAACCAATACAAGAACATTTCTATTCTTAACATTTGTACTCTTATTTCCCAACAGATTCAGTCACAAGAACATATTTATGTTGTTATTTTGGGTAGAAATCCAATAATAAGTACGTATAAACTATATCAGTAGAATCAATTATTCACTTACACGCCACAAAGGAAAACAAGAGAAGATATTTATAGTATCTATTTTTATGGAAATTTTTGGCATACATTATAGTATCTAGTTATCATAATTTATTTTTATCTCTTTTCCTGGTAAATAAACGTAATTTTCTCACCTTTAATTTTGTTTACACAATGAAGTCTTAATTATTATGGGCTTTGGTCTCTTTGTTATTGTTGAAGTGTTTATTATTTAAAATAATTTATAAATTTTATTAAAAAGACTTCCAGTAATATTCATAATGGATATTATAAGAAACATCAGATTGTTTCTATTTTTTTGGATTTTATTTCTGGATTAAAATAAGCATTTTAATTACATAATTTCAAGCAGAATGCCACTTACCAAAATCCTACTTGCTGAGATATAAATTACAGTCAACAAAAAAATTGAAAGAATAATTTAAATAAAATGTTCAGTTTATTCTATTTCTATCATCTGCACTCCACACCCCTCTTTCAATACATCACCAAACAACTCTATTGGTTTGCAGGGGCGGCAGAGATGGACAGTGGATAATGTCAATCCCCAATTCTGTACTATCCTCAAACATCTTTCTCTTTAGGCTTTCAGTGATTATTCTCTAATAACCTACAGCAATAACCTGTAAGAATTTCTAATAATTGAAAATACCAATCACACACACACGCACACACACACACACACACACTTCTGTCTTCCCAAGGGGGTTCTTATGAGTGCAATAGTAACACAGTTTTATTGAGAGCAAACAATTAGTGTTGTTAACAGCAACTTTAAATACTACTTGTAATAAATTCATGCTTATATTTTCTTTATATTTAGTACACCAGAATTCAAAGCACACCATAAAACCACCACCAGGTTTGGTGGCTTACGCAAATGCTATGTCTTCTACCAATCTATCTTGGCATTCATAAGTTAAGCCAGTAGCTAACATAAGTAAAGATTTAAATATTATATAAAACATTTCTAGAAATATAGAGACATACAAACATGTGTTCCATTGATGAAAAAGAAAAACAAGCACACAAGATACCTTAACTAGCTATACTCTTATTGTAGAGTACATGTTAATAGTTTACATTACATTGAAAATCTCTTATTAGTGCTTTTCTATACATTGCATGGTTTTTATGTGAGCTTCCACCCGCCTATTAAGTTCAGCATGTAAGTATCTTCGTGTCTCTGTCAAGTTTTGCTGTAAAATTGGTGTTTGAGCTGGAACATCACCATGCGACCTTTAGTTCTGGAATACAATTATTTTGTGATAAGGATATATGTTACATAAGTTTACATTTTGTCTTTGACGACTTCATTAACGTCATGCTATATTGATTTTTTTAATATTTGTCCTTCATGTGTCTATGTGATTTGTGTTCAAAATGATACATTTTAATGTAAAGTGCTAATTCAACAAATAGTAGATGTGACTGCTTCGTTTAGACATAATACCTATGCAGCTATCTACTTATCTATCTGGCATCTATTATTGGTAAATACGTCTTAGGAAGAATTAAACTTGCTGCCTATAGCTGGATATAAGGACAAAAATCTTCAGTTGGAAAATATGTTCAGTTATTGGTTCATTCTTTGTTTTTTATTCAAATTGTTCTAAGTCATTCTATTACCACTTTTTCTTCTTGAACATTATTGCTTTAAATGTCTACTCTGAGATTGTGTGGAATAGCTTCCTTCTGATTGCCAAGCAGAATAATTTTGCCTTTCTTAAAAATAGCCACAAAAAGGAGACTAAGTAATTGCATAATTGTGATTATATTGGTAACGTTGAAAATGTTATGATAACTTACAAAAAAATTCAGGGAACTTATACAACAGTCATTTACCCATCATTTTTGGCAGGTGTATTTTATGGTTGAATTGCTTTATTGCAAATATCTATTATAAATCCCTAGAGTAAAGGCCAAATAGCGTTTTATCACTCTGAGGCAAAAACACAATGGAAACTCTCCATAGAAAAAATTGTGAAAGCGGTTTTTAAAATGACACCTTATAGTGGCATGAAGAAAATATTTTTACTTTTTAAAATATGTTTTCATTATTTACACGAGATTAAAATACAGTACATTTATAGATATGCAAATACTTTTTATCCTACACATCTTTTGAAATAGGCTTACTTTTGAAATAGTCATGTTTAAGACTTAATAATTAGATTCTCAAGCCATGGAAAGTAAAGTTGTGTAAATTATTTAAAAAGGTTTTTATTGTGAATTTAAAGCAAAATGTAAATCACTTTTGTATTGTTCATAAAATTTAATCTAAATTATTTTATCTGAGTTTTCAGAAAACTCATAATCAGCTTACTATCTGTATGTAATATCATACTTGAACTCATCACTTCAACTAATATCAATCATGTACCGAGATTCCTTAAACCTGGTATGCTTATTTTTAATCTCTAACTGGGTTAATATGTATAGATAAGGTTCTTGCTATCATGGAATTTATAATGTAACAGGATATTGAGTTAATACACAAAACACACAAGCAAGATAATTTCAGATAATGATGACTTCTAGGAAGAAAACTAATTCAAATAGTGATACGATAAACAATTACATGTAGGAGAGAATGGTTGAGCGGTATTTTTTACTGTGTTATGAAATATCCTTTCAGAATTAAATGTTGGAATTTTTTTAATGATTTCAAGGAGTTTCTCAATGAAGATCTGAAAGAAAAGTTTTCAAGTGCAAAGGATGCGTTTAAGTCTCACGTCAAGTTCAAATTTTACTTTCTGTGCAATAAATGGAAATTCACTGTGGCTAAGTATTAGGAGTTGGGGGAATGCTATTTGGAATGAAGTCAGAAAAGCATATAGATGCTGTCAGATGTAGAGGCTTGTAGTGCATGGTAAAGAGCCTAGTTTTACTCTAGGAATAAAGAAAAGTCACTGGAGAGTTGTAAGAAGCAGAATGGCCTAATTTTACCTAAGTTTTGTTTTGTTTTGTTTTTTTAGACGGAGTCTTGCTCTGTTTCCCAGGCTGGAGTGTAGTGGCATGATCTCGGATCACTGTAACCTCCACCTCCCAAGTTCAAGGATTCTCCTGCTTCAGCTTGCCGAGTACCTGGGACTACAGGCATGCCACCATGCCCAGCTATTTTTTTTTTTTTTTTTTTGAAATGGAATCTGGCTGTGCCGCCCAGGCTGGAGTGCAGTGGCGCGATCTCAGCTCACTGCAACCACCTTGTCCCGGGTTCAAGTAATTCTTCCGTCTCAGCCTCCCGAGTAGCTGCGATTACAGGCACCCGCCATCATGCCTGGCTGATTTTTGTATTTTAGTAGAGACAGGGTTTCACCATGTTGGCCAGGCTGGTATTGAACTCCTGACCTCAGGCGATCTGCCCACCTCTCGGCCTCTCAAAAGTGCTAGGATTACAGGTGTGAGCCACCGCGCCCAGCCCAAGATTTTTGTAAAGATTAATTTATCAGGGAATTAAAAACTACGCCGGGCGCGGTGGCTCACGCCTGTAATCCCAGCACTTTGGGAGGCCGAGGCGGGCGGATCACAAGGTCAGGAGATTGAGACCACGGTGAAACCCCGTCTCTACTAAAAATACAAAAAATTAGCCGAGCGCTGTGGCGGGCGCCTGTAGTCCCAGCTACTCAGGAGGCTGAGGCAGGAGAATGGCGTGAACCCGGGAGGCGGAGCTTGCATTGAGCCGAGATCGCGCCACTGCCCTCCAGCCAAAAAAAAAAAAAAAAAAAAAAAAAAAAAAAAAAAAAACTAAATCCAACAAATAACAACAAAAAAGAGGATGGATTGTAGCAAGGCAAGGCTGTATGTAGAAAGGGCAGTCTGAAACTCTTACAGTTTTCCAAGTGAGAAATAATGGTGGTTTGAATTCAAATGAGAGCAGGGTTGGGGGAGCAAGGTGAACAGATTCTAAATATAATTCCAACAGTGATTACTTTTGGACTGCAAGTGATGGGATAGGGAAAGAAAATAAACCTAGATCTTTGGTTTGAAATATATTTTTAATAGTTTTGACATTCATTCACATACGCTATCATAACTAAGTGTGTTAAATGTTAAGTATGGGGATTTAACCAGACCCTAGAGATCACTCCAGGCAAGGACACTCTTAAAAAATGATGTTTGAGGCCGGGTGCAGTGGCTCATGCCTGTAAACCCAGTACTTTGGGAGGCCGAGGCAGGCAGATCACCTGAGATCGGGAGTTTGAAATGAGCCTGGTCAATACGGTGAAACCCCCTTTCTACTGAAAAAAAAAAAAAAAAAAAAGGAGAAAAATAGCTGGGTGTGGTGGCGGGCACCTGTAATCCCAGCTACTCAGGAGGCTGAGGCAGGGGAATCGCATGAACCCGGTAGGCGGAGGTTGCAGTGAGCCGAGATCGCACCATCGCACTCCAGCCTGGGGGACAAGAGCTAGACTTCGTCTCAAAAACAAACAAAAGATGATGTTTGAAAATCTGCATAAATGTTATTTGTAGCTACAGCACTTAGGGAAGAATTGCTAATAAAGATCAGAGGCCCAAAGATCAAATTGTGTTGGCTGTTGGACACTGGAAGTTAAAGTCCAACCTCAATATCCATGGGAATTGATTCCAGGGCCTCTGCAAATATAAAAATCTGTAGAAGCTCAACCTCCTTTTATAAAATGGCATAATATTGCATAGTGCTTAGGCATATCTTCTGGTATACTTTAAATCATCTCCGACATACTTATAATACCTAATATAATAAAAATGCTATAGAAATCATCGATATGTTATATTGTTATTTGCATTTTTTTTAAGGGAATATTGAATCAACACTGCCTACAATGACCACTTCAGCGTAAGGCAAAAAAAAAAGTTATCAGGCCGACCAGGTGGCTCACACCTGTAATCCCAGCACTTTGGCAGGCAGAGGCAGGTGGATCACCTAAGGTCAGGAGTTCGAGACCAGCCTGACCAACATGGTGAAACCCCATCACTACTTAAAAAAATACAAAAATTAGCCAGGCATGGTGGTGGGCGCCTGTAATTTCAGCTACTCGGGAGGCTGTGGCAGGACAATGTCCTGAACCCGGAAGGCAGAGGTTGCAGTGAGCCAAGATCGTGCCACTGCACTTCAGCCTGGATGACAGAGCAAGACTCTGTCTCACAAAAAAAAAAAAAAAAAAAAGTATCAGAGCTTGTTAAAGAACAACAGCTGCATCCTTTATATGTTTGTTAAAGAAATATACTTTTCCTTGGGTTAGAAATGAATTACAAATTTTATTTCTCACATAAATACGTACAGGAAATGTTAGGATTAACTTTCTTAATGTTTCTGCTTAGAATATTCATATTTAATTAATATAAGATTTGATTACACAATAAACAATGAGTTCTTAAGTAGTAATTATCCCTATGTTTATTGATAATCTGGTCATTAATTGAATTGCCTACAACAAACATTCTAACAAATTGAACTTCTATTAACAATCATATTGTTAATAAATTCAGTTACCATTCATGCTTATGTAAAGGAAGCTTTTCAGTAGATAGAGCCTCAAGGCCAAGATTACATTAAATAGATGACAAAAACGAAACTTTAATTATTTAAAGAAATAAAATCTTTTTTCTTTATTAACACTGTCCATATACTATATGTTGAAAAAATTATCAGAAGTCATACTAATAATTTAATAAAATTAAGTCAAAAATGCACAGTAAAATTCAAAGAATTTTTTAATAGTTTCAGGGTGAGAGAGAAAGAATAACAAGAGAATTAGATAAGGCTGACTGTATGGCCCTTCTGGAAGTGCTTGTTGATTTGAAAAACCAAAAGGGTGCCATTTCATAGCGAAGATGGGACAAACAGACAAACAGGAAATCTTTTTTTTTTTTTTTTTTTTTTTTTAGATGGAGTCTCACTCTGTTGCCAGGCTGGAGTGCAGTGGCGCAATCTCGGCTCACTGCAACCTCTGCCTCCTGGGTTCAAGCAATTCTCCTGCCTCAGCCTCCGGAGTAGCCGGGACTACAGGCACACCATGCCCAGCTAATTTTTTCTTTTTTTGTATTATTAGTAGAGATGGGGTTTCACCATATTGGCCAGGCTGGTCTCAAACTCCTGACCTTGTGATCCACCTGCCTTGGCCTCCCAAAGTGGGGAGGGATTACAGGCATGAGCCAGTGGGCCTGGCTCTGAAGCTCTTTTAAACTTCAGAAAATTTTACAGAAAAAAAAATGTCAATAAATGGCAGAGGGTTTGACTGTGTCCCCTCCAAATTCATGTTGAAACTTAATTCCCAATGAGAGAGTTTGAAGAAGTGGGGCCTGTAAGACATAATTAGGCCATGAGAGCCTCACTCTCATTCATGGATTAGTGCCTTGTAAAAGGGCCTGAGAGGGTAAGTTCACTCCTTCCATCACTTCTGCCATGGGAAGACAGTATTCATCCCCTCCGAAGGATGCAGCAATGAAGCGCCCTGTTGGAAGGAGAAGGTAGCTCTCACCAGACTCTGATCATGGCAGCACTACGATCTTGGACCTTCCAGCCTCAAGAACGATAAAATATATATATATATTATATTACTTATTAGCTACTCAGTCTCAGTCTCAGATACTTTTTATAGCAGCACAAAGGGACTAAGACAGGGAGACAAAAACAAAGCTTTCTGTCTTGTCCAGGGCTTTTTCTAAAAAAAAAGTTTAACACACACATCACATCACATCACAAGAAAATAGTCTAAACATACCAGCTGAAAAGGTGTGTCACATTGTAAAGAAAACATTAGCGAGGTCCCATACTTTAGCCATGTGTTAGACATGAAACTTAGTAGAGGTTTTAAACTACGGTTAGATTCTTCATCTTTTGTTTCTCCAAAACTAAGGGAAATCTCTAAGGGTGAGTGAAAGAAAAGTACAATGACCTGAAACCAGTACATAGAACAATAAACAGTATATAAATGAAAAAGCAGGGTGGCAAAAGGCAAATGATAATATAAGGATTGGGATCTCAAGTCTAAAATTCAATCTGCTACAAAGTAGAAGGATATGGATCTGAGTACTCAACTTAAATCTTAGATGTTAGAATGGATCTAACATAGTCCCAGGTCAACACCAGCTCTTGATAATGGGCAGAATCAAATGGAAATTCATCCTGAACAAAGTTTTTCCAATAAAGCTTTTAAAATATATAAGGATGAACTCTTTTTTTTTTTTTTTTTTTTTTTTTTTTTTTTTTTTTTTTTTTTTTTGAGACGGAGTCTCGCTCTGTCGCCCAGGCTGGAGTGCAGTGGCCGGGTCTCAGCTCACTGCAAGCTCCGCCTCCCAGGTTTACGCCATTCTCCTGCCTCAGCCTCCCGAGTAGCTGGGACTACAGGCGCCCGCCATCTCGCCCGGCTAATTTTTTGTATTTTTTTTTTAGTAGAGACGGGGTTTCACCGTGTTAGCCAGGATGGTCTCGATCTCCTGACCTCGTGATCCGCCCGTCTCGGCCTCCCAAAGTGCTGGGATTACAGGCTTGAGCCACCGCGCCCGGCCTAGGATGAACTCTTATCAAAATATGATATCTCAGAAAATTATAAAAAGTGGTAATAAGCCACGAGTTAGAAATAACAAAATCAATTGTAAAAATATATTCAATTGGAAATAGATCTAAAAAACAATTGTTTGAAATATTAAAGAAATTAAATGTGAAAAAAAATTGTGAAAGGAAAAAGAGATTTACCAAAGATGCCAAACTGATGTGGTAAAAACTCTAAACAGAAATTTTATAAAGGAAAAACAAATTTGTTGAAATTATACTTGATTGATCACCTAAACAGCAGACTAAAAACTGATAAAAGGATATTAGTAAATTGGAAAGTATATTTAAGAAAATTATCTTAAGAAAATATTATGTAAAAGTTCAAATTGTGAAGGTTAGATAAGAACATATAACTTAGATCTAGTAATTTTTCGACACTTAGAACTATAAACAATGAAAAATGTAGTATTTGCTGGAAAATGAGAAGTTTCCAGAACTGACAAAATGAATGAATATAGAAGGCATAATATATCAAAAGTGAAATATAAAGAAAATTGCAAAGAGGTAATTATAGTAAAGCTTTAGTTCATTAAGAATAAAGAAAAGTTCTTAACAGAAATAAAAGGTTGAAAAAAAATCCACAAAGTAATAACTATTTGGTCTATAACCAAATTTCTCAAAACTGATAATGGAAATTAAAAAAGAGAATATTACACTTATATTACTAAAAAGAAAAAAATAGTCAATCCAGAATTAGCTATGTATAAAATTGATTTCATGCTTGAGTGTAAAATAAAGATATTTATGTGCAATGAGAGAAAAGGAAATGATTAAGAGACAAATTTTAAGTAAATTTCTAAAAGAAGTGCTGCATAAAAAAAAAAAAAAATGAACCTGGAAATAATTTTGATACAAAGGAAAAACTCTTAATAAACTAAGCAATTCTGAAGAGTATGCCTCTAGAGAACAAATAAGATATTATCAGCTTATTAGGCTAAAAAGGGAAATTGAGAGATGACAACGTGCTAGCACCCCTCGCTCACTCTAGGCGCCTCGTCAGCCTCGGTGTCCGCTGTGGCCGCGCTTGAGGAGCCCTTCAGCCCGCAGCTATGCTGTGAGGGCCCCTCTCTGGGGCTTGCCCAGGCCGGAGCCCGCTCCCTCTGCTCCCCGGGAGCTGTGGAGGGAGAGGCGGGGGCAGGATCCACCGCTGCGCTCAGCGCTCGCTGCTGTCGCGGGTTCCGGGTGCGCGCGGGCTACGCGCCCGCATTCTGCACAGCCGGCTTGGCTTGTTGGGCTTGATCCAGAGACAAGCTCCCTCTGGGCTGTAGGAGTGCCCAGGCTAGGTGCAGCAAAGTCCTAAGGTGAGTGCTGGTGAGAGGTGAAGCCTGCTGTGCTTCTGAATCAGGTAGGGACTTGGAGAACGTTTCTGTCTAGCTAAAGGTTTGTAAATACACCAATCAGCACTCTGTGTCTAGCTAATCTAGTGGGGACTTGGAGAACTGCTGTGTCTAGCTAGAGGATTGTAAACGCACCAATCAGCAATCTGTGTCTAGTTAAAGGTTTGTAAACACACCAATCAGCACCCTGTCAAAATGGACCAATCAGCTCTCTGTAAAATGGACCAATCAGCTCTCTGTAAAATGGACCAATCAGCAGAATGTGGGTGAGGTCAGATAAGGGAATAAAAGCAGACTGCCTGAGCTTGGGGTGGCAACCTACTTCTGTGCTTTGAATGTTTTGTAGGTTTTGTACTTTTGCTTTTTTGTAGTAAGTCTTGTTCACTCTGGGTCTGCTGCCACATATATGAGCTGTACGGAGCATCACCAAAGTAACGTCAGTTCGGAAGCCAGCGAGACCATGAACTCACCAGAAGAAATGTGCCGCCTTCAAGAGCTGTAACACTCATTGTGAAGGTCTGAGGCTTAACTCCTGAAGTCAATGAGTCCACGAACCCACAAGAAGGGAGAAACTCCCAACAAACTCCCACCACGTGTGAGCATCTGAAGGAGCAAACTCTGGACACACTGTGTTTAGAAACTGAAACTCTCACCGAGAGGGTCTGCAGCTTCATTTTTGAAGTCAGTGAGACCAAGAATCCACGAATTCTGGACACAAAAATGATATATAAACTGGACAAACAATATGCAAATTAACATGTAAATGGAAGGACATGCTTTTTCCGAAGAATGCCTTTTCCGTTGCAATCACTGTCATTCTTTTTTAAAGGTATTTTACAGGCATATATTTCTTAATGTTCCCTATTTTCAGGAAGTGAAAAATGAGCAAGTCTGAAAATAGACATGTAAATTGGGATGGAGATATTTTTCCTTCTTTTATTTTCTGGAAAGCATTGAAATAGTGATTTAAAACTTTGTTAAACATACAAAGCAAAGTTAAAAAAGTATATTAAAAAGGAAAGAATGTGAAAAAAGTAGAAAAAGCAGTTGAATGTTAAAAACAAAGAAAAATACAGTATAAATAATAGAAATAATACAAATAAGCCTAAAGTAAGAAAACAGGAATTAGTAGAAAATTTGATTATATCACATGTAAAAGAAATAAGAAACCTCCGGAAACAAAAGAAAAACTCTAGCTTTTACAATTTAAAAAGACATAAAGCAAAAAGGCACAGCCAGACTTACTCAAAAGTAAAAAGAATGAGAATCTATACGCTAGTAAAATGCTTTCCAAGAAAGATTTTTAAAAGATCATTGTAAAATGAGACATTTTAAGAAAAATCACATCCTTCAAAACATCAGTCTCAATACGAGAAAATACTTAATTTGCATGTATCTAATAAGATAATCTCAAAATATATAAAACTAGATTTCATGGAACTACAGGAAGAATTGTTAAAGTCACCATTAATGTGAAAGATTTCAATATGCTCTTCAAAATTATGAGTAAACTACGAAAATATTAAACTTTTAGAAAATATACATTCTTATTCACGTTCCTTTTTTTTACAAGAGTAAACAGCATTTTAAGACATTAAACAAGTTTCACATTTCAATGAATTGGTGTCATGCAAACCACATCAAACTGCAATGATATCAAATTAGAAATCATAAACACGTAAGAAAAACTTTTGAAAATTAATAATTATAAGACTAAACAACTTGTAGGTTTTAGAAAACAATATAGGATCAGCTCCTTGATGTATTGTCCGTTTAGGTGACTTCCCAGAAAAGCCAGAAAGAAATCAGTGGAAAATAATGAGTCAGTGCTGAGTCAGAGTGTATAGCTCCAAGTAGGCCAGAGAAGTTGAAGAGATCACCTGGATCAACGAGGTGACGTTATGTTGTGGTGTCTAGGTGCACATGGGTGTGTGTCTGTCCAGTGAGAAGGATATAGGGGATGGAGTTTCTCATCAAGTGCTGAACTCTCATTTTCCTCATCTCTAAGTCGGTTCCTCATATAATGTTTTTACCCTTGATAAACATTCTCAGCATCACCCAGTCACGCAGGCTTCAAACCCTGGAACCATTTTGACTGCTGTCTTGTTTTCACACCCCACATTTGATCCATCAGTCAACCTGTTAACACCCCTTTCTAAATGTAGGCAGAGTCTGATAATTCTCACAACTACCCTATTAGCTCAAACCAATATGATCTGTTGCCTGGACCACTGTAGCCCGATCCTAATTAGTCTCTCCGCTCACACACAGTCTTTACATGCACCAGCTATGAACATTTTTTTTTTTTTTTTCTTAGACAAGGTCTTTCTCTGTAAACAGGGCTGGAATGCAGTGGTGTGATCATGACTCACTGCAGACACTACCTCTAGGGTTCGAGATATCCTCCTGCCTCAGGCTCCCAGGTAGCTGGGACTACTGGTGTATGCCACCATTCCTAGCTAAATTTTGAAGAGATGGGGGTCACTGTGTTACCCAGACTGTCTCAAACTCCTGCCCTCAAGCAATCCTCTTGTCTTGGTATCCCAAATTCCTGGGTTTAGAGGAGTGAGCCACTGTGCCCAACCTGAACAAATTTTCTTTTAAAGAAAAGAGATACTTTGCATAGATAAGGTCAGACTGTGGTTTTTTTTTTTTGTTTTGTTTTGTTTTGTTTTTTTTAGAAGTCTCGCTCTGTTGCCCAGGCGAGAGTGCGGTGACGTGATCTCAGCTCACTGCAAGCTCCGCCTCCTGTGTTCACGCCATTCTCCTGCCTCAGCCTCTGGAGTAGCTGGGACTATAGGCACCCACCACCACGCCTGGCTAATTTTTTGCATGTTTAGTAGAAACGGGGTTTCACCATGTTAGCAAGGATGGTCTCCATCTCCTGACCTCGTGATCCGCCCTCAGCCTCCCAGGTGGCTCACGCCTGTAATCTCCTCGGCTGTGATTACAGGCGTGAGCCACTGCGCCCAGCAAACGTCAGACTCTTTTAATGACGTCTCATCACACTTCAGTCTCTTCTATACTCAATCTACTCTAGTCACACTGGTCTCTCTGATTTTTTTTTTTTTTTTTTTTTCAGGAACACCAGATATGATTCAAGTCTTTGCATCTGAAGTTCTCTTTGCCTGAAACACCATTCACCATGTAGGTGCAAGCAGAGGAGGGTCTATTTAAGCTATTTAAGCTTAAAACTAAGATCAAAGCTTAGGCAAGAACACGTGAGATTTTAAGCTTGTGATTAGAATAATTACATTAAAAACTATACCATGCCACTTGAGTATTTTAGGCAAAAATGATTTGTTTGTAATATGTGTGATTGCAGAAAATGATGCTGTATTCATGTAAGGGAAAAAAGTAGAAGAGAGTTTTGCAATAATCCAGCAGACAAGCTAATGTGTCTTCAATGAATTGATGGAAGAAAAATTAAGAAATGTTAAAAGAATATATTAAGCAAGAAAAACCCCAATACATGATTACTAACTTGTAATATGAATATGATTTCAAGTTTTTAACTTAGTCAACAAATTTGTCAGTAGAATTATTCATGAAGATAGACAACAAGGAAAAGTAATTGGATATAAAGTCTGCAAAAATATTTCTGCAAATGGACAAGAAGTAAAAGAAGCCAGGCGCAGAAAGACAAATATTACATATCTTTGCTCATATATGGGAGCTAAAATAGTCGATTTCACAGAGGCAAAGAGTAGAATAATAGATACCAGAGGCTGGAAAGGGTGTGAGGTGGAGGGTGATAAAAGGTTGATTAATGGTTACAAACATACAGTTAGATTAAAGGAAAAGGTTGTGATGCATGATAGCAAAGTAGGGTGACTTTTTAATAACAATGTATTGTATATTTCAAACTAGATAGAAGAGAGGACTTGAAATGTTCCCAAGATACAGAAATGACAAATACTTGCGGTGTTGATTACCCCAAATATCCTGATTTGACCACTGTATATTCTATGCATGTAAGTAAATATCACATATACCCTACCCATATGTACAAATATTATGCATCAATTTAAAAAATGCAAAGACAAGTTTAAATGTATAAAATTATCACCACTAAAATAATGGTTAATAAAGCTGTCAATTCACATCAAATTTTAAGATCCAAGATTTCCAATTGTATACAGATTTATCTTATTTGTTAGATGCTAATATGTACACATTGTACAGAAGAGATTATTGAGGTTTGAGTAATGAACAGTTGAAATTACACCATGATACACATTACTTAAATCTACTAAATAGGCTCAGAAATACATACAAAAATCAAAGATGTTAAAACATGTTCTTATATTTCTAAAATTTTAAAGTTTTGATTTTTATATCTACAATTATTTCACCAAAACTTTAAATTTTGGTGTGTGTTTGTATGTATTGTGTGTGGATTGAGTCAACTTTTGAAATGTAAATGACCATTTATAGTTATCTAAATGTACAGTTTGCTAAGTGATATTATAATTTATGAACAAAATATGAAATAATTATATCAAGTTAGTTAACCTATCCATCACCTGAAATACTTCACATTTTTTGTGGTGATAACATTTAAAATAATATACACATTTTGCAATTTTGAGATGTACAATACTCTGTTACTAATTATATTCACCATGTAGTGCAATAGAACTTAAAAGACAAAAATCCTCTTGTCTGAGATTTTGTATCCTTTGACCATCATCTACCTTTCCCCCATCCCTACCTCTCTAACCACCATTCTGCTCTCTGCTTCTATGAGTTTGTCTTAGATTCCACATATAGGTGAAAGCATGTAGTATTTTTCTTTCTGTGCCTGGCTTGTTTCACTTAGCATAATGGTCTCAATTCTATCTATATTGTTGCAAATGACAGAATTACCTTATTTTTTACAGGTTAAATAGCAATGCAATGTGTGTGTATGTGTATATATATAATGTATTTTTATACATATGTATATATGTATAAACCTTTTCACTGATTTCTCTGTTGATGGACACTCAAGTTGATTCCATTAACTTGGCTATTTTAAATATTGCTGCGATTAATATGGCAGTTGCAGAAATACCCAGAAGTTGAATTGTTGGGTAATATAACAATTCTATTTTTACTATTTTAAGGACCCTCTATACTATTTGTATGATGGCCGTACTAATTTACCTTCCCTCCAACAATGTATGAGAGTTCTCTTTTCTCAACATTCTTGCTAACACATATCTTTCATGTTTTTGATAAAGGCCATTTTGATAGGTGTGACATGATTTCTCACTGTGGTTTTTATTTGTATTTCCCTAATGATCAGTGATGTCGAGCACTTTTTCTTATATTTAGTGGCAATTTGTAGGCCTTCTGAGAAATGTCTATCCAGGTTCTTTGGCCATTTTAATTAGGGTTTTTTTTTTTTTTTTTTTTTTTTTCCTGCTTGCTATTATGTTGTTTGGCTATTAACCTCTTATCAGATGTATGGCCTGCAAATATTTTCCCCCATTTCAGAATAGATTGTCTCTATACACTGTTAATTGTTTCCTTTGCTGTATAGAAGATTTGAGATTTGGAGGTTGATGCAATCCCACTTGTCTGTTTTTGCTTTTGTTGCCTGCAAGTTTGGGGTCAGATACAAAAAAACATTGTCCAATCCAATGTCATGTAATTTTTCCCCTGTTTTATTCTAGTAAGTTCAGAGTTTCCAGTCTATGTTTAAATCTGTAATCCATTTTCAGTTGATTTTTGTATATGCTACAAAATAAGGTTCCAATTCTGCATGTGGAAATGCAGTTTTCCAATCACTTTTACTGAAGAAACTATCCCTTTCCTATTGTGTATTTTTGGCACCTTTGTCAAAATCGGTTGACCAATGCTAATGAATCACTGAGTTCATTTCTGGACTCTATTCTGTTCCATTGATTGATGAGTCTATTTCTCATTGCCAATACCAAGCTGTTTTAATTATTTCACAGTATATTTTGAATTTAGGTAGTGTGATACCTCCAGCTTTATTCTTTTTAAAAACTATGACTAGTAGGGATTGTTGTGGTTCCATATACATTTTATTTTTATGAAACATGTTATTGGAATTTTGATTAGGTATTGCATTCAATCTGTAAATCACTTTGGGTAGTATGTACGTTTTAATAATGTTAATTCTTCCAGTCCATGAACATTCCATTTATTTATGTCTTCTTCAATTTAGTCTATTAGTATTTTATAGTTGTTAATGTACAAGCCTTTCACCTCCTTGGATAAATTTATTCCTAAGTATTTATTCTATTTTGCAGCTTTTGTAAATAGGATTGTTTTCTTGAATATATTTTTAGGTAGTTTGTTGTTGGTGAATATAAACACTACTGATTTATATGTGTCAATTTTGGATCCTGCAACTTTACTATATTTATTTATTTATTTATTTATTTATTTATTTATTTATTTATTCTAACAATTTTTTGGTGGAGTGTGGGGGCATTCTATATATAAAATCATGCCATCAATAAGCAGTGGTGATTCACTTCTTCTTTTCTTATTTAGGTGCCTTTTATTTCTTTCTCTTGACCCATTGCTCTAGGGAGGACCTCCAATACTGTGTTGAATAGAAGTATTAAGAATGCATATCCTTGTCTTGTTCCAGGTCTTAGAGAAAAGGCTTTCAAATGTCACCATTGAGCATAATATTACTTATGGGCTTCTCATATATTGCCTTCATTATGTTGAAGTTTATTTTTGCTGTACCTAGTTTGGTAAAAGTTTTTATCATAAAAGAATATATTCAGTTTTATCAAATGTTTTCTGCATTGTATGAAATGATCATATTAAAAAAAAACTATTCTGTTAAGATGATATGTCACATTTATTGATTTGTATATATTGAGCCATCCTTGCATCACAATGATAAATCTAACTTGAACATGGTGAATGATCCTTTAATGTGTTGTTGAATTCAGTTGGCTAGTATTTTTGTGAAAGATTTTTGAATCTATGTTCATCAAGGAAAACAGCCTATATTTTTATTTCCTTGTAATTTCCTTCTCTGGTTGTGTATTAGGGTAACGATGGCTTCATGAAAAGAGTTTGAAAGTGATTCCTCCTCTTTGTTTTTTTGGAAAAGTGTTAGAAGTGTTTTATTAGTTTTTCTTTAAATGCTTGGTAAACTCAGCTATGAAGCCATAAGATCCTGGGCTTTTCATTGATAGAATACTTTTTATTACTGATTTGATCCCCTTACTTATTATTAGTGTGTTCAGATTTTCTATTTCTTCATGATTCTGTCTTGAATGGTTGTATTAGTCTAGGAATTTAATCATGTTTTCTAGGTTGTCTAATTTGATAACATATAATGGTACATAATAGTCTCTTATGATCCTTTGTATTTCTCTGGTATCAGCTGTAATGTCTCCTCTTTCATTTTTGATTTTATTTATCTGAATAATCTCTCTTTTTTTCAGGCAAGCTAAAGTTTGTCAGTTTTATTTATCTTTTAAAAAACGCAATTCTTGGTTTTCTTGATCCTTTGTATTGTTTCCCTAGTCTCTAATTCATTTGTTTCTACTCTTGTCTTTATTGTTTTCTTCCTTCTTCTAACTTTGAGTTTAGCTTGTTCTTTTACTTTCTGGTTCCTTGAGGGAATGTTAGTTTAATTATTTGAGCTCTTTCTTCTTTTTCCAGGTAGGCATATATTGCTATAAAATTTTCTCTTGTAAGTGATTTTGATGTATCCAATAATTTTTGGTATTTTGTGTTTTTGCTATTGTTTGTCCTGAGATATTCTTTAATTTTCATTTTATTCTCTTCAGGGATCCATTGGTTGTTTAAGAGCATGTTGTTTAATTTCTATATATTCATGAGTTTTCAAAATTTCTAGTTTTATACCATTGTGATCAAAAGATACTTAATATAAATTCAACCTTCTTAAATTTGCTAAGGATTATTTTGTGTCCTAAGCTTTGATCTATCCTGAAGAATGTTTTGTAGGTGCTTAAGAAAAATGTTTATTTTGTTGCTATTGGGTGGAATGATCTGTATATGTATGTCAAATCGATTTGGCCTAGAGTGTTGTTTTATTTTTAATTAATTTTCTGTCGAGTTAATTTTTCTGCTGTTGAAAGAGAGGCTTTGAAGTTCCTTACTATTATTATATTGTAGTCTATTTCTCTTTAGATCCTTTAATATCTGTTTTGTATATTTAGGTGCTTCAATGACAGGTGCATATAGTTTTATAATTATTATATCATCTTGATAAATGACTTATTTACCATTATTTCTGAAAGATTTTTTTCTACTCATATTTTCTGTATCTTTTAACAAAGAATAGGAATGTGAAGCTAGAAATGGAAAAATTTTGGTTTAAGTTTTTACGTAATTTTAATTAATCTAGTTTTAGATAAGTTTATACACAGACATAAATATTAGGGCATACTGACTATATAAAATTAGAGTAACCAAATATGGACCTGTTATCAAGATTTCAGTTTTTTTTTAATTTCTTTTTTTTTTTTTTTTTTTTTTTTTTTGAGATGGAGTCTTGCTCTGCCACCCAGGCTGGAGTACAGTGGCCGGATCTCAGCTTACTGCAAGCTCCGCCTCCCGGGTTTACGCCATTCTCCTGCCTCAGCCTCCCGAGTAGCTGGGACTACAGGCGCCCGCCTCATCGCCCGGCTAGTTTTTTGTATTTTTAAGTAGAAACAGGGTTTCACCGTATTAGCCATGATGGTCTCGATCTCCTGGCCTCGTGATCCGCCCGTCTCGGCCTCCCAAAGTGCTGGGATTACAGGCTTGAGCCACCGCGCCCGGCCCAGTTTTTTTCAATTTCTTAAACATGCTAAGCCTGTTAGAAATTCAGGCGATTTTGCACTGGCTCTTTTCAATATCTGGAAGGTTTTTGCGCCAGTATTTTTCAGTGTCTTATTTTTATTAGGTCTCTCCACAAATATTTCCTCCTTATGTAAATCAACTCTGAACAGCCTATTAGAAAAACAAACAAGAAAACCTCTGTAGTTATCTATTCTTTTGCTTGTCTTTAGTTTATCTTAAAAATTACATTGCATATCCTTTTTTTTTTTTTTTTTTTTTTTTTTGAGACGAAGTTTCTTTTTGCCCAGGCTGGAGTGCAGTGGCGCAATCTCTGCTCACTGCAAACTCCGCTTCCAGGTTCAAGTGATTCTCCTATCTCAGCCTCCCGGATAGCTGGGATTACACACATCTGCCACCATGTCCAGCTAATTTTTGTATTTTTAGTAAGACGGGGTTTCACCATGTTTGCAAGGCTGGTCTCTAACTCCTGACCTCAGGTGATTCACCTGCCTCGGCCTCCCAAAGTGCTGTGATTACAGGTGTCAGCCATCACGTCCTGTCTGTACAGCTATTTAAACCTATGTAACTCTAAAAAATGGGTTCCTGTTACATAAAAAGACAGAATATACATTGATCATATCATACTCAATTTCTGGAAAGTTTGACTGTGAATTTGATGACCAACCTTTGATTTGGGTATGTTGATAAGACTTCTATTATTTTTCCAATAATTAGAGGTAGGAAAAAGAATCACTAAAAGGTAGATGTTAGAATGAACAAGTCTAGGCAATTCCTTCCCTGCTTTATCTCTCTCAGTTTGAAAAACCAGTCAGAGAAGCCTGTCATATACAAAAGAAAATCCTGGAAATACATGAAATACACACTCTGATGTCTGCATTTTATTTGAGAACCTTAGAATTCTAATGACACTCTTGTCAGCATCCGTTTGTAATAACCTCTCTGTAATATTTAACACAAGCAGAAAATGTGTTGAGACTATGCACACAGAAACTTGTAGGTCACACTTGGCTTTGCTGTATGGTATCACCAAAAAGCAGTGGTGAAACAGGGCCACACTGATTAAGGAAGGGAACTTCTCATCTGCGTTTTGTTATTTATAATGTTAATTTTAGTACTTCTTTGTTTAAGCCACTACAACTTTTTTTATTAGTTGTAGCTCACAAAGTCCTAAAAAATGATAACTTCCTTGTTATGAAAGTTACATTTGCTTTGCATTATTCGTCAGTTTACTTGGTTCCTATATCTCTGAATCATTGAGTAGGAACACAAACACTTCCAAATATCTGCAAGAGTAGCTTTGTATCAGAAATTCAATGTAAAATATTCAGTGTTCTGAGCTCAACTGATTATGGAAAATTGCCTTTTTCTGATGAAGTAATCTGCAATTAGATTTTTGTCACCATGGTGAAAGCAGCTTCCTCCAAATTCGTTTTAAAAGAAAGTTTGTAGTTTGGAAATAATTTTCACTTCTTTTTAGAGAGAAAAATATTTTTGAAAAATTCTTTTTTCTTTCAAAAAGACCCTGATGCTCAAAATGTCTTAAAATATACTTAATTGACTTTTTTCAAAATTTCCTTTTCCAATTATTGGCCTAAAAAGACATTTTAAAGTCATAAGTAATCTATAATAAAATGAACACAGATCATAATATAAATCACTAGTAAGTACATTTTCTATTAAAATATCAATTTTGCATATTTATACATAAAATGAGTCCTTGAAAATGAAGTTTTATTGATTAAACCGAACAATAAAATATGATAGATATAAAATATAAACCTTCCCTATAATAAATGTTCACTTTTTTTGAGATTTTTGTGATTTATTTAGCTTGAAATTGTCTGACAGCTTAAGCACCCAAAGAGCTATTGATTTGGCCAAAGATGCATGGCCACCTAGGAACAGCATCTGGCCTCCAGAGACACTTTCCTGCTGCTCTCCTGCTCCTTTCATTACAATGAGTATTCTGAGTCATTCTGAGGGTTACAACCAAGTGAACAATGGATCTGAAAGTAATTGTTATACCTTAATTTTTAGTCATTTTGCAGCTCAAACATAAGGCAGGGCAGTATACTAAATACTTAACAAATCTAAGAAAAGATTTTCTGAAATTTTTTCTTAGATTTGCATAATAGCTCTGCCTCCCATTGACTTTGAGATTTTAGTATTTAATTAACTTTTGGGTCTTTGTTTTCTCATAATAGACATTCTATAAAAGGTAGTTATTATTATCTCTGACCACAGTAAATGTATAAAAGAGTTGAAAGACTGGCCTACAATTTCTTATATATGAAAAAAAAAAACATGTGAAATGTAAAACAGTGAGTTAAGATAAAGGTATTGTGAATATTAAACAAGGACAAGACAAAGATTTTTTAAAGTAGAAGGTGACATTTCAAAAAGAATCACAAGCATCATTTGAGTCTTCTGGGTTATATGATACTTGAATCCACAGCACATTAAATATTGGATAACAGTATCCTCAGTATACTGACTATGAGGTATGCGCTAGGCATAAGGTTCAAAGTTAAACCAAATATAATCCTTGTCCTTAATGGAAGTTAGTACAAGTAAATCAGCTAGTATACTGTAATGAAATAATCATAGATGTGAAACATGATGCTAAGTGATTAGAGAAGAAAGGTTTGGTTAACATTGTACTTGTGTGTGTTGGGGATTGGTGGGCACTGAGTATGTGCGATATAGCAAGAGTTAAAGACCAATGAATGAAGAGATAACAGAGGAGTTGCTTGAGAAGTGAATTAAAATTTGCTTTTACCATCCTATAATTTTATCTTATAACATTTTATACAATCTGTCATTTGATCAGTGTGCAATTGTGGATTTAATGTCTAAATTTCCCACTGAAATGTAAGTTCCATTAAGTTATGTCTCTTTTGCCTACTATTTTTTAAAAACAAATTTTATATTGTATTGATGTTACAAGATATATAACATCATGTTGGATATAAAATAAAATGTGTTTAAATAAAGGGCTTATTATAGTGGAACATATTTAATACATGGATCAATTCACATCGTTACCTATTTTAACCCTGTGGCAAGAGCAGCTATAATCTACTCATTTAGCAAAAATTTTGAATATACTGTTATTAGTGATAGTCCTTATGTTGTATATTAGATCTTTTGACTTGTTTATCCTACAGATCTGCTTTGTATTTTTTTATGCATATTTTCTCATTTCATCCCCCCTCGACAGCCCCAACCCTGGTAACCACTGTTTTATTCTTTATCTCCATATATTAACATTTTTTAAAGACTCCTCAAATGAGATCATGCAATATTTTTCTTTCTGTGTCTGACTTATTTCATTTAGCATAACGTCCTCCAGTTTCATCTAAATGGTAGAAAGTCCTCCTTTTTGAAGGCTGAATAATATTTCATTGGATGTGTATATACCAAAGTTTCTTTATCCATTTGTTCATAGATGGACACCTAGGTTGGGTCAAAGTTTATTTGGTTGCAATCAACAGGACCTAACCTTGGTTAACGACAGCAAAATTGGAAGGATGGGGATAGTTCAATGATCCAAAGGAAAGGCTACATAGTAAGGACTAAAATATAAGTGGATTTAGAACCACCCTTTAAACCTAAATATATATAAGAATATTAGAAATTATTTTCAAATAGAGAGATATTATTAGTTTACTTTTAGAAATTATTTTAAAACAGAGAGATATTATCAGTTTACTTTTTATTACAGTGGTAACACTTTGGAATATTGAATTTTAAGTAATTTGATAGTATTTTTAAAAATTATGTTCCTCTGTCAATAATATCTATATTTTAAATCCACTTACGTTTTGGATAAAATAATCATAAAAAGGAACATCACGTTAAATGTGCAACCTATATGGTCTCTAATACAGGGTGTTTAGATGTATGTAACTGAAATGAAATAAATGAAGAGCAAATTACTACATAATAGAAAACAGTGATGCCACTGTGATAAATTCAGTTTACAGATAGTAACAATCAATAGTTTAATGGAGCCATTTATTAGCATGCAGCAGAAGAAAAATATTAGATGATGAAATTCGAAACAATAACTTACCACTTCCCAAATGGATTATAGAAAGGCAAATTATCAAAAATAAAACCTCAATCATCACTGTTGTTTCCTTAAGTGTACAGTTAACAAAGGCACATATATAAAAGAAAAAGGACCAAAAATAATATGTGTAAGACACAGTTATAAAAATAAAATTTTAATAACAAATAAACCTATGAGAATTTCCAAAACATGTTACAATAAACACTATATTACATGAAAGATTTTAAGTCTAGATTGAAAATCTGAAACTTGATTACTGAAAAATACATATTCTAAATATTCTAAATGTTGCTATGGCAATAATTTATGTAGAAAACGAAATGCAACAGCATCATAGATACTGTTTGGCTCCAAAGCATAGCTACATATACAAGGGATATTAGCCAGCATAGGGCTTATTGCTGTCATTTCTCTGCTTTTTTTTTTTTTTTTTGGTTTATTTTTATCATCATGACGGGTCATATTTTCATCCCTCTTTTCTTTCCTGTTAATTTTTGATTGAATGCCAGACACAATAATTTTACCTTATTGAGCACTGGACATTTTTACATACTATAAATATTCTTGAGTTTTTTTTTAAAGTGCAATCAGCCTGCCAAGACTGAATAATATTCCATTGTATATGCATACCACATTCTGTTTATTCATTAATCAGTGACATTTTGTTTTCATATCTTAACTATTATAAATAATGCTGCAACGAACATAGGAGTACAGATATCTCTTTGAGGTAGTGATTTCATCTTTATTTGGTATGTATCTGAAGGATGGATTGCTGGGTCTTATGTTAGTTCTATTTGTAATTACTTTAGGATCTGCCACATTGCTTTCCATATGGCTGTACTGGTCTACATTCCCACCAACAGTGTATTAGAGTTCCCTTAACTCCACATTCTAACCAGCATTTATTGTCTCTTGTATTTTTCATAATAAACATCCTTACAGGTACGAAGTGACACTTTGTAGTGGTTTTAATTGGCATTTCCCTGATGATTAGTGATGTCAAGCACCTTTTCATATTATTTTTAGTAGAGACATGGTTTTGCCATGTTGGCCAGGCTGATCTCAAACTCCCGACCTCAGGTGATCTGCCCTCCTGGGCCTCCCAAAGTGCTAGGATTAGAGGTGTAAGCCACTGTGCCTGGCCATTTTTACATATTCATTAGAGAAATGTCTGTTCAGTTCCTTTACCCACTTTTAAATTAGGCTATTTGTTTTTCTACTATTGAGTTGTAATGATTCTTTATAAATTTTGATGCTAACCCCTTATCAGATATATGGCTTACAAATATTTTTTCACAGTCTGTATGTAATTTGCCTTATTTTGTTTATTTTTGTTTGGGTGTGCAGAAGCTTTCAATTTTGATATAGTCTTATTTGTTTATTTTTGCTCTTGTAGCCTGAGCTTTTTCTTTGATATTTAGAAAGTAATTGCCAAGACCAAATGTTGAGGTGCTTTTCTCCTATGTTTTACTTGAAGACTTACGTGGTTTCATTTTTTACATTTAGGTCTTTTATCCATTTTGAGTTGATTGCTGTGTATGACATGACTTCAATTTCACTCATTTTCATGAAGAAATTTCGGTCTTCCTAGTAAAGACTATCCTTTCCCCATTGTGTCTTTTTGGTGGTCTCGTCAAAAATTAGGTGCATTTATTTCTTGGCTCTCTATTTGGGCTAATTTTTTTTCACCCCTGAGGCCATACCTCTCTGAGTTGTCTACTCAATGGTCCATAAATTGCATATTTACTATTCGTATTAAAGTGGTTATAAATTATTCATGTTGGAGAAATCTGTTCTAGCAGGAAAGTAGCTGGTAGCAGGAGCAGGGTTGAAGTTCTATAACCTTATTGCACTTTATGTCAGAAGGCTTAGTACCTAGGCTACCTCAGATATTATAGAATACAGATTTTTAAAAAATATTACTGCTCATAAGGCCTTATTCCCAGGCTCCAGAGTTTCTGATTTAGTAAGTCTAGAGTGAGATGCAAGCACACACATTTTAAAATTGATCTCTATATGATGCTGATGCAGTGGCCTGTGAGTTCCACTGTGAGGAACTCTGATCTAAAAATTGAGATAAACAAGTAAATGGAATTTGAACTGGTATTGATTATAGTTCTATAGAAGTAATTAGAAAAAAAGCCTGTAACTCAAATTCAAGGACAAAGAAAGTTCCATGAGGAGTTAATTTGAAGGATGTTTAAGAGATGGTGAGGCAAAAAGATCACTGTCTCTAAAGGAAGCAGTAAAGTGACAGAGAGTACTCAAGGTAAAGGCAAACATAAAATACTTAGACAATGACATGCTTTTAAATGTGACTGGATATCTGTACACATTTGTTGATTCGATAGTAGATAAAAAGATTGCAAAAAAGGAGAGAAAAATATTGCAAACTAATCAATATACCGTTAACCCAACGCCATCCAAAGAGGAGTGTCCCCTCATAATGTTAATTGTGACCATACTCCTTAATAGATACTTTGATGCACTCTGATGAAAACATTTTATTTTATACGTAATGAACAGTTATTTGAAATGTTTTATATGTATGAAGTGACTACATTTCTAATTTTCTAGGGTTAAACTGACTTATTTTTCTGGACAGTCATTTATGATAAGTACCTATCTTAGTCCATTTAGTGTTGCTGTAAAGGAGTACCAGAGACTGAGTAATTTATTTATAAAAGGTTTATTTGACTCATGATTCTGATGACTGGGAAGACTGAGGTTGGGCATCTGCAACTGGTGAGGGCTTTGGGCTCTCTCTACTCATGGTGGATGGCACAGGCGAGCTGGTTTGTGTAGAGATCACATAGTGAGAAAAAAGGAAACAGAGAGGGGGTAGGTCCCAGGCTCTTTTTAACAACCAGCTCATGAGAACTCATCCCTGAGGGACAGCCTTTATCTGTTCATAAGGAATCCACCCCCATGACCTAAACACCTTCTATAAGGCCCCCTTTCTAACACTGGGAATCAAATTTCAACATGAAGTTAGGAGGGAACAAACATTCAAACCAAAGTAGTAGCACATCATTTAAGGGTTTTACAATATCCCACAGAAATATTTTCCTATCCTTGAGAATATTACCTACATAACTTAGCTTTTAACTTAATCATTTAGAATTCACCAACACTTTTTTATACACAGCACACACGGCAGGGAGATTTAAATCCTTAACACCCATAAATGATACTGTATCAGATTTCCTTCCTTCTCCCCAAAAGTGGTATTTCTAATGCCTGCAGTTGTGATTAGAAGCCATTGTTCAGTAAATTTTGAATTTCATTTGGGAATAAACATAAACATTCTGGAGATAACTGATGATACCATAATACAGGCTGTTTCCAACTTAGACTTCCAGTTATTATTAAATAACATTCCTCATTTAAACCCCAAAGACAAGATATATTGTTGGTCCTTCATTTCTGGCAAAGTAAACCATGGGAAATACAATTTTCTTTATATGCATCGTACTTGAGTTAATGGAGAACAATTGTAAGATCTTACTCCTTGGTAATGTCCAGCTACCACTTTAGCATAGTGTTTCTATTTTAGAAATGAAACACCCACCCTCCAGACCTCTAGAAATTTTGGCCACTGTGAATTATAATATCAAATTTCATAATTGTTAAAATAATTTTAAATTATTTTTGTGAGACTCCAAGACCTCTCCCAGCATTGTTCATGAGACTGATGTTCCATCAACTTAACAACATGCTTAATCAATCCTAATTTTTTTTTTCTTTCTATACTGATTACCAAGTTAAGTCTCAGAGAAAGTCTCCCATTAGTGCACAAAGTAGGGCCAGCAAATATTTTCCAACGTGATGACAAGCCTCAAATATTTTAATTTTGTTGTGATTCAAAATTCTGAATTTTATTCTTAAAGCGCCTGTTGACTTATTGAAGCTAGTACTGACTAAACTATCATATATAATTTTATTACTAGCAGTTAAGGGAATGTGTGCAATAAAAAAGCACAAAATTAACCCCAATTTATGGGTTGCTCTATGAAATCTTCTGTTGGGCAGTAAAATCTGACATAATCCACTTGTCATTGTATGCAGAACCTAGGCCTCAAAAAATTTTTCTAAGACATCTGTAAGCACTTTCTTTTCTAATGATACTTAGTATAGTCCTTTAGCATGATAGTTGTTCACAGAATGTGAAAGGAGTATACTATCATTTGGCTTATCTTTGGGTTGCTTGCACACTTCTGTTTAGACTTATTATATTAACCCATGTGTCCAGTACTAAGTATCTGTGCAACGCATCTGCCTTACAATTCCACTCCCTTTCCATGCCAACCACTCAGTCTGGGTTCTCTCTCCACATTTCCACAAGAACTCATCCATAACTAAATACCCCATATTGGTAGTGTCCCATCATCTAGGGTTGATTTGCCTGACTGCGTCCTAAGATGATTGTAGCAGTCTAATAATCTGTACATATTTTAATATTTTTCTGAAAACATATATCTAATTTATATTAACACTTCTCAATAGTGGACAGTCAGCTTTACCTATGGTATCAATTTATTCCCACAGTTTTCCACCCAAAATTAGCAAACTACAGGCCTTATTTTCAGAGATTTCTAAATCATAGCATGGCTTTCAACCAAGGAGCTTTCATTAATAAATCAAAAAGCTTGTTTTGCCTTGATAGCAAGGGAAGATATACTTTAATTCATACAGTAATATGAGCAGGGAGGTTCTAAGGTCTCCATCGTTAATCCTAAAGAAATTCAAGTAGATTTTTCATTAAAAAGAAGAATTCCTCCAGACATTTTAGATCACATAATCTTAAACATTTCTCTGCTATTTCACAAGACATGATAGGTATTTCTGGTCTCAGGGTTTTCTGGTATAATTTTATGTTGAAAACAGACTCTTTGCATGTCCAGTAAGGAGCTTCCCATTGTCTTTCAACAATTGTATTGAGTTTCCACAATGACTTATTTCAAATCTAAAATCCATGTGGTATTTACAAAGTTGTAGTTTTAATCCCTTCCAAATACACCATACTTTATTTTTTTACTTACTTACTTTTTATTAATATATTGTAGTTATGCATTTTTGGGGTGCGTGTGATAGTTTGAAACCTGTATACAGTGTGTAATGATCAAATCAGAATAATTGTAATATTCATCACCTCAAATATTTTTCTCTTTTTTGTTTGAGGAACATTACACATTGTCTTTTCCAGCTATTTTGAAATATAAAATAAATGATTGTTAAGAATTTCCCAATAGTACAATTGAATACTAGAACTTACTCTAACTACAAATTTTAAAACTTATTTGAGTGCCTAGATCATAAGATCCTAAAAGCAATGTCTCAGTCACATTTGTAAAAAATTAAATATTTATTTCCTTTCAGACCTCATTAAAATACAAATTTTATTAAAATACAGGTATCAGGACCTTGTAGAAAGGGCTCAGCATTATCCCTACATGAGAGATGCAATTCACCAGAACCCAAGCTGCTGCTCCATTAGTCTCTGTACTTCTTATTTGTTGTGGGAGAGAAGGGGTCAGTAAAAGATAGTAATCCATTTCTCATATTTGGGGACATAATCTAGCCCATTATGATTGTTCCACATTTCATGGACATTGCTGGATGTTGTATTTGGTCTGATTAAATCAGTCGTTCTTTAGTTGTCATGAATGACCACTGACCTTACATTTTTCTGTCTTTTTGAGAAGCAATTATTATTATATTTTCAAGTTAATGCATCAATTAATTCTATTGATTTTGAAGTGTAAGTACTGCTGTAATACTTTATGATAGCATGCCATTGAATTAAATGTTCCTTTGGGAGACCTGTGAAAAGTGTACTAAAGTCCACTCCACATAAATGAAGATTAAATGTGGCTATATTTAAAACAATAAGGATAAGAGGGGCTAGCCAAATCTGTTATGATGACACACCAACAATCCTTGTAAATGTCTTGCTATATTGGCTTTATCATGTCAACTCCAGGTAAATCTCTCAAGGAAATTGCTTTGTTTGGTCCCCAGTCTCCTTCTTGTCATTCTCCATGAACCAACTGCCTTGTATATCTACAAGATGGAGTTTTTAAACAGATAGTGGAAGTCAATGCACTCTTTTTTTAAATCAGATCAATATTATCTTGTTACCTTCCTAGAATTCTATATCAGTTAATTTTTATTAGAGAAGAAGGTCAGGGAAATTCCAAAGGCTTTTAGAGGTCCAATTATAGTCAAGTCAAGGGTACATTTGGCTCACATTCAATTAAAAAATTGTAGGTTAATGTGTTTTCATTTTTACATAATGTCCTCATCTCACTCATACTTTAATATAATGGTGATATAACACAAAGCATATCTCCTGTCATGTTTTTCGATTTTCCACCAGGGCATTTATGTACCCTCCACATTGTACCTTTGGGCCTTTCAGAGTGTTCTCTTCATCCCTGCCATGCACGTTGCACACTTACTGTCTATATCTAGTCATTTCTAAAAGTTTCTCATATTTCTTGTAAACATTTCTCTTATATCATTGCCTAAGATCCTGGCCTCTTTTTTTCAGGGATTGTGTTAGATCTCTTCCCTTCAGTTGATGATTTTCAGATTCTTTCCCATTTAAGCAAGGAGGAGAATTGAGCCCCTCATCAACAATTTTATGCCTCATTTGTGATTCTCATCACTGAATTTTAATTCAACCAAAATAAATATGTGGAGTATATGTTATATCTAAAGTTGAAACTATTTTTCAACCTCTCAGCTACTGTTAATGTGCTACCAGTTCTGCAGTGGCAAACTCATCAATTTTTTCTTTTATTTGTAATTCCGTTTTTCAGTAGTTATGTAAACAATTTCACTTGGTTGTGTTCTTCCTCCTTTCCTTCATCTTCACTTTAATGACACTTTTTGATTGGTAGGAAGTTGTTCAAGGGGAGAAAGTATCAAATTTTTATGCTTATCTAACACATATATGGTAACTACCCTCTGCATATTTTCTTCCCAGCCCCGAAGTCAGGTTACAAATAGCACCAAAGGTAAGAAGATACACAATTTGTATCAATAATATCAAATTCTTGATGATCTCTTATTCTCACATTGCTGATCTAGATTTGTCTATTTCCTTTACATTACTATGGTTTTCGAAAGAGTATACTATACCATTTGTTAGTTTGGGAGGGAGTAGAGCAGTTTGGCTTTCTCAGTGTATGTTTGCTAAATTTCCACCTTCACCCACTGCCATCAGTTAATATTATAATCTGCGAGTGTCTCGTCACAAAAGTTTGTAGTCACATTGGCTATAGAATTATTTCTTTCATTTAGTAACTATCTAAATTAGTGGTATACTTCTCCAATCATTTATTCTAAAAATCCATGATAGCAGGATGCACTGGTCTTCTAACACTTCTCTTTTTATTGTTCTAACATAATACAGTCTAAATTTAGCTATAATCTTGATATGGCCTCTATCTACTTGTGGATTCTTTTGGAAAATTAATAGCTATGGTTTAGCTTATGGATAAATATCATTTCTTCCAAGATAGCATCAACAATAGAAGCATCAGAAGATTTTTTCAAAACTGCAAGGCAGTACTACTTACTTTATTTTGTTTTAGTTTCTATATTTATTCTACCTTCAGGGTTTTTTGTTTTATTATTATGATTGTTGTTGTTATTTAATTTACAAGTACTGTCATAATAGTAAGGGAATGGTCTAGCTCCTTTTTGCTCTATTTGGTGAACCATGATTTATACACTAACAATTTTCAATTATATGTTATACAAATTTTATTAAGACTTCTGTAAAATGATTTTCTGGCGTTTGAAAAACCTGACAAAAACAAGCAATGGAGAAAGGATTCCCTATTTAATAAATGGTGTTGGGAAAAGTGGCCTGCCAGATGCAGAAAATTGAAACTGGACCCCTTGCTTACACCTTATGCAAAAATTAACTCAAGATGGATTAAAGACTTAAAGGTAATACCTAAAACCATAAAAACCCTAGAAGAAAACCTAGGCGATACCATTCAGGACATAAGCATGAGCAAAGACTTCATGACTAACCAAAAGCAATGACAACAAAAGCCAAAATTGACAAACGGGAACTAATTAAACTAAAGAGCTTCTGCACAGCAAAAGAAACTATCATCAGAGTGAACAGGCAACCTACAGAATGGGAGAAAAATTTTGCAATCCATCCATCTGACAAAGGTCTAATATCCAGAATCTACAAGGAACTTAAACATATGTACAAGAAAAAAGCAAACAACCTCATCAAAAAGTGGGCAAAGAATATGAACAGACACTTTTCAAAAGAAGACATTTATGCAGCCAACAGCATGAAAAAAAGCTCATCATGACTGGTGATTAGACAAATGCAAATCGAAACAACAGTGAGATACCATCTCAGGCCAGTTATAACGGCAATCATGAAAAAGTCAGGAAACAACTGATGCTGGAGAGGATGTGGAGAAATAGGAACACTTTTACACTGTTGATGGGAGTGTAAATTAGTTCAACCATTGTGTGAACCACATAGAACTGGTAGCACATTAACATAGTTCAACCACAGTGTGGCAATTCCTCAAGGATCTAGAACAAGAAATGCCATTGGACCCAGCAGTCCCATTACTGGGTATATACCCAAAGGATTATAAATCATTCTATTATAAAGACACATGCACATGTATGCTTATTGCAGCACCATTCACAATAGCAAAGACTTGGAACCAACCCCAAAACCCATCAATTATAGACTGAATAAAGAAAATGTGGCACATATACACCATTAAATACTATGCAGCCTTAAAAGATAATGAGTTCATGTCCTTTGCAGGGACATGGATTAATCTGGAAGCCATAATTGTCAGCAAACTATCACAGGAACAGAAAACCAAACACTGCGTGCTCTCACTCATAAATGGGAGTTGAACAATGAGAACACATGGACACAGGGAGGGGAACATCACACATCGGGGCCTGTTGGAGGATGGGCCACAAGGGAAGGGATAGCACTAGGAGAAATACCCAATGTAGATGAGGGGTTGATGGGTGCAGCAAACCACTGTGGCACATGTACACCTATGTAACAAACCTGCACGTTCTGCACATGTATTCCAGAACTTAAATTATAATAAAAAATAATAACAATTTGCTGGGAGGATGTTCCCTTATTTAACTGGGATTGAGTAGGCAGATATTCTGGAATAAAAACATCATATTGCTTTTTTAAACCCCCTTTCATTTTTTTGGCAAAAAGTTCATTAGAAATTTTGGTTCATCGATCTGTAAAAATTCTACTTCTATAACCAATTGGTATCATCATAAATGTTAAATTGCAAAACAAATAAAAAGAAAGAAGGAATGAAGGAAGAAGCAGCAAGGAAGGGAGGGAGGGAGAGAGGAAGGAAGGAAGGAAGGAAGGAAGGAAGGAAGGAAGGAAGGAAGGAAGGAAGGGGCATGTTTTACTTAACATCAATAAAGTAATCTTTATTATTGATTACTACAGCATACAATCATAAGGAAAAGCATTAGTTCTGGTAGCTGAAAAATCAGACGCAGCTCCCTAAATTTACCATTTTCTTCACTTGGATGCATTTTGAGCACAGAGTCAGAACCCTGTCTGGAAAGGAAAATCACTTAGATAAGGATTCTCACAGTTTTAAAAATACCTCAATAGTCACTAGCCACATTTATTTGCTGTTTATTCCCCATCCTCACTTCTCTTTCATTTTAACTTTATATGCAACTTTTCTAATGCATTTGATGAGGGTAATTTTATTTTTACGTGTTCTGTAAACCTATGTACTACTGTTTCTGTGTATTTTTAGGTTAGTTGTACTGTGCAATAGATTTCATAATTTATATTTAGTTTTGCACTAAAACTTTTAAAAAATATTCATGTACCTTATCAATATTGATAGTATTCAACCATGTTCTTTGTGAATTTTTTCCTAATCCATTGCTTTAGAAATGGAAAACCAGATTGTTCTCATTCCTCACTACTGTAATCTCTAATAATATATACATTATATATGTGTGTATATTATATATATGTATATATATATATATGCCCATATTAGTATGTGTGAGCATATCTCTGTATGCACAACAAAAAATAAGATTTCTGGATCGTAGTGCTTATATGATCAGTTTGATCAAATACTGCCTGATTGCTTACCAGAATGACTGCATCAGGTTTGTTTGTTGCCAGTGGTGCATGAAGCTTCCGCATTCCATGTCATTGACAACACATGGCATTACCTATCATTATAATTTTTGGATTCCGATGAATGCAAAGTGAAGAGCAACACTGTTTTAAAATTGCATTAATTAATGTATACATTTGAACACATATTTATGTGTTTGTTACTTTTTGACTTTCTTCTTTTATAAATTGCATTTTCCCTGTTATTCTATTTTAATTATTTCATTTTGTTATTGGTATTTAGGAGTTCCTTATATATTCTAGATATTAGTAATGATTAGATTTTAGATGCTGCACGTATTTTCTCTAAATAGGGTATTTATCTGTTAAATCTGTCTCTGTCTGTTAATTCTTAATTTTCACTTTAGTCTTTATGGTTCGTGCTCTTGATGTCTTGTTTAAAAAAATCACACTTCAAAAGAGTTGAACTTGGGTGTTTGTGAACTATTTATCTTATAAATATTATTAAAATTTTAGGAGCTCTTCATTTTCAGCTTGAATTTGGATTGAGATTACAATGAATGTACAAATTTATCCTAGAAAGTTAATGTCTTTATATATTGAAATCATCCAAGCCAATAGCATGGAAAATCTCTCCAAGTCTCCATTTAGTTCCTGTGTTATCCTTTTTAAGTTAATTTCTAAAATGTGTTTTTTTTTTTTATTGCAAGTATGTTATTTATATTTTCTAGTAGAGTATTGCTGGGTTTGAAAATATATTTGATTTTTTAAATTTGATTTTAGTCATCAATCTTTTTCAATCATTTGCTGATCTTGTTGGTTTTCTTTGTTGAAGAAGGTCAGTGAACCCCAGGACTAAGGGCCCCAGATACTGGAAAATTGTAATCAACCATCTCTGTTTGTCAATTCTCCAACAGCCTATGTCTATAGGCAAGGACTCAACCATACATTTTTATTTAAAAATCAGAACTGGAAATATTATACAGTAATCTGTTGGCTTAAAAGGTTTGTAGGGACAGATGTTGGAGAGATGCTTAAATGAGATTTCATCAGGTTCTCTGCACCAAATGCTTTTACTCTGCTCTGAAATTTTTATGCCAACACTGACATTGGATGGTTTGTGCCTATAGCAGAGAAATAAAAACAGAACTTAAAAGATCATATCCTCACTGCTGACCTTGGTGTGTTGTCACTGGCTGCCCATCACTCCATGTAAGTCCGGAATATCCTTAAATCTACCTTACAATTTATCAGCGTTTAATTTGTTATTGATATACATTCTTCCCTCTCTTTTCTGTAGTTTCTAGGGCTGCTATTGAGGGGAAAAGCCAACAGTTGATGCTAATTTCTCATTTTATCAACAGGAAGACTGTATTTGAACTTTCAACTTATTATTTTTATTTGTATAAACATTTATACTTAGCTAAAATTAAAATTCATTATTGATATAATTACAACAAAGTTTTAGTATAACATTCAATTAAAAGTAAACAAAGTTATCGAAGTTGAAGTATCAGGCAAAATGAAATGAATGAAACCTGTAAAAATTTATACCAGGTTTTTAATTCTGAAACAAGCTGCTCCAATCAAAAGTATTATTTAGCTCAGTTATATGTCTCTAATCTTGGATTTGGATTATCCCTTATTTATTTATTTTTACATTCATTTATCCTATTTTATTCAACTTCCTGATTTTTTTAATTTTTAAGTTCTTAAGTAATTTTAATCTTTATTTTAGATTCAGGGGTATATATGTAAGTTCATTACATAGATATATTGTGTGATGCTGAGGACAGGGGTACAAATGATCCCATCACCTAGGTTGTAAGCATAGCACCCAATAGGTTTTTCAGCCCTTGTTTCTCTCACTCTTTCCTTCCTCTAGTAGTCCCCAGTATCTATGTTTTCCATATTTATGTTCATGTAGGATAGTCTACTTTTTATCTTTCATTTTCAATATTCTTTTAGAACACTGATTTAATTTTATATATCTCTGTGTACTGAGGTCTGAGAGCGGAGCTAGGCAGGTGGAACTGCACAGCATATGTATTAATAACATAAATCGTAAAAAAAATAAATAAATAAATCGTGGCCACCAACTTGTTGATGAATAAATGTAGAACAGGAAAGGTACATATTTTGAGTATTTTAGAAATTATTAAAGTGTAGTTTTAAACAATTAAGAGTGATAGATGTTACTGCTTGAATCGGTTCCTAGTTCTGCTAGTTATTTAGAAATGATGTGATTCGGATTAATAGAATTAATCTTCCTTTTAGTTTCTCCATTTATAAAAAGGAGATAAGGATAATGCCTATTGTTGTATTATATATATGCTAATGTTATAAAACACCGCAATATAAATGGACCTTTCTAAAACAACTGGACTGCATTCTTCAATACCTTAATATCACATAAAAATAAAGCTGAGACATTTTTCTCTATTTAAGGAGACTAAAGACACATGAAAACAAAATGCAATTCATGTTCATTCTTTGGATGCCAGATTTTTTTGATAGCTATAAAGTACAACTTGGGGACACTTGAATTTCATATTGGTTTTATATGAGCTAATAATTGTTTAATTATTAATATTGTATTCACCACAACTGCCACCTTAACATTTCCTTTAGTTTAACCAAACTTTAGACAGGCTTCTTCCTGCCTCCTCTAAACTTCCTTTTACCTTTAGTCCTTAGAAAATCAGGTTGGCATAAGCAAAATATTCTTCTGTCTGTTTAAGATGTAAAGCTTTAAAAGCCTGTAGTCAGTTTTTGTAAGCCACAACGTTTTAATTTTATTTTATTGTATTTAAGTTCTGGGATACATGTGCAGGATGTGCAGGTTCATTACACAGGTAAACTGTGCCATGGTGGTTTGCACCTATCAACCCATCCTCCAGGTATTAAGTCCAGCATATGTTAGCTATTTTTCCTGATGCTCTCCCTCCCCCATCCCCCGCAGGTGAACCCCAGTGTGTGTTGTTCCCCTCCCTGTGTCCATGTGTTCTCATTGTTTAGCTCCCAGTTAAAGGGGAGAACATGTGGTGTTTGGTTTTCTGTTCTTGCATTAGTTTTCAGAGCATAGTAGCTACCAGCTCCAACCATGTCCCTGCAAAACACATGATTTCATTCCTTTTCATGGCTTTATAGTGTTCCATGGTGTATATGGACCACATTTTCTTTATCCAGTCTAGCATTGATGGGCATTTGTGTTGATTCCATGTTGTAGATATTGTGAATAGTGCTGCAATGAACATACACAAGCATGTATCTTTATAAAAGAATGATTTATATTCCTTTGGGCATATATGCAGTAATGGGATTGCTGGGTTGTATTAGTCCATTTTCGTGCTGCTGATAAAGACATACCCAGACTGAGTAATTTATAAAGGAAAAGAGGTTTAATTAATGGACTCACAGTCCCACATGGATGGGGAGGCCTCACAATCATGGCAGAAGGCAAAAGTCACGTCTTACATAGTGGCAGGCAAGAGAGAAATGAGAACTAAGTGAAAGGGGTTTCCCCTTATAAAACCATCAAATCTAACGATACTTCTTCACTACCATGAGAATAGTATGGGGGAAACCGCCTGAAGGATTCAATTATCTCCCACGTGGTCCCTGCCACAACACGTGGGAATTATGCGAGCAGCAATTCAAGATGAGATTTGGGTGGGGACACAGCCAAACCATATCGTGGATCAAATGGTATTTCTGCTTCCAAGACTTTGAAAAATTGCCACAATCTCTTCTACAACAGTTAAACTAATTTACATTTCTGCCATCAGTGTAAAAGCATTCCTATTTCTCCACAGCCTTGCCAACATCAGTTGTTTCTTGATTTTTTAATAATCGCCATTCTGACTGGCATGTAATGGTATCTCCTGGTGTTCTTGATTTGCATTTCTCTAATGACCAGTGATGTTGAGCTTTTTTTCATACATTTATTGGGCACATAAATGTCTTCTTTTGAGAATTGTCTGTTCATTCCTTTGCCCACTTTTTAATGGGATTGTTTGCTTTTATCTTGTAAATTTGTCTAAGTACTGTGTAGATTCTGGATATTAGATCTTTGCAAGATGGATAGGTTACATAATTTTTCTCTCATTCTCTAGGTTGTCTGTTCACTCTGATAATAGTTTCTTTGCTGTGAAGAAGCTCCTCAGTTTAATTAGATATCACTTGTCAATTTTTGCTTTTCTTGCAATTCCTTTGATGTTGTTGTCATTAAACCTGTGTCCATGCCTATGTCCTGAATGGTATTGCCTAGATTTTATTCTAGAGTTTTACAGTGTTGGGTTTTACATTTAAGAATTTAATCAATCTTGAGTTAATTTTGTATAATGTATAAGGAAGGGGTCCAGTTTTAATTTTCTGCAAATGGCTAGCCAGCTTTCCCAGCACCATTTATTAAATAGGAAATCCTTTCCCCATTGCTTGTTTCTGTCAGGTTTGTCGAAGATTGGATGTTTGTAGCTGTGCAGTCTTATTTCTGAGTTCTCTATTCTGTTCCATTGGTCTATATGTCTGTTCTTATATCAGTACCATGCTATTTTGGTTACACGAGCCTTGTAATATAGTTTGAAGTCAGGTAGCATGATGCCTCCAGCTTTGCTGTTTTTGCTTAGGATTGTCTTGCATATAGGAGCTCTTTTTTTGTTCCACATAAAATTTAAAGTAGTTTTTTTCTAATGCTGTGAAAAATGTCAATGGTAATTTTATGGGAATGTCATTGAATCTATAAATTACTCTGGGAAGTATGGCCATTTTCGTGATATTGATTCTTCCTATCTATTAGCATGGAATGTTTTTCCATTTGTTTGTGTCCCCCCTGATTTCCTTGAGCAGTGGTTTATAGTGCTCCTTGAAGAGGTTCTTCACTTCCCTTGTTAGCTGTATTCATTGGTATTCTGTTATCTTAGTAGCAGTTGTGGATGGAAGTTCATTCCTGATTTGGCTCTCTGCTTATTTATTGTTGGTGTATAGGAATGCTTGTGATTTTTGCACATTGATTTTGTATCCTGAGACTCTGTGGAAGTTGCTTATCAGCTTAAGAAGCTTTTGGGGTGAGACCATAAGCTTTTGTAGATATACAATCATGTCATCTGAAAACAGAGACAGTTTGACTTCCTCACATTCTATTTGAATACCCTTCAATTCTTTCTCTGGCCTGATTGTTTTGGCCAGAACTTCTAATACTATGCTTAATAGGAGTGTTAAGAGAGGGCATCTTTGTCTTGTGTCAGTTTTTAAAGGGAATGCTTCCAGCTTTTGCCCATTCAGTATGATATTGGCTGTGGGTTTGTCGTATATGGCTCTTATTATTTTGAGTTGTGTTCCATCAATACCTAGTTTGTTGAGAGTTTTTAACATGAAGGATTTTGAATTTTATTGAAGGCTTTTTTTGTATGTGTCTATTTAGATAACCATGTGATTTTTGTGTTTAGTTTTGTTTATGTGTGATGAATTTCATTTATTGATTTGCATACTTACATCTCAGGGATAAAGCCAACTTGATTTTGATGTGCTGCTGGATTTGGTTTGCTAATATTTCACTGAGAATTTTTGCATCGATGTTCAGGGACATTGGCCTGAAGTTTTCTTTTTTTGTTGTATCTCTGCCAGGTTTGTGTGTCAGGGTGATGCTGGCCTCATACCATGAGTTATGGGAGAGTCCCTGCTTTTCCATTGGTTTTTAATACTTTCAGAAGAAATAGTACCAGCTCCACTTTTTATCTCTGATAGAATTCAGCTGAAAATCCATCTTGTCCTAGGCTCTTTTTTGTTGGTAGGCTACTTATTACAGTCTTAATTTCAGAACGTCTGATTTGTCTATTCAACGATTAAACTTTTTCCTGGTTCAGTCTTGGGAAGGTGTATGTTTCCAAGAATTTATCTACTTCTTCTTCTAAATTTTCTATTTTATTTGCACAGAGGTGTTTATAGTATTCTCTGATGGTTGTTTGTGTTCCTCTAAAGTCAGTGGTGACATCCCCTTTATCATTTTCACTCTATTTTATTTCTCTCTCTTTTCTTCTTTAGAAGTCTAGCTAGTGGTATATCTATCTTATTACTTTGGTCAAAAAACCAGCTCCTGGATTCATTTACTTTTTTTACTTTTTTTTTTTTATTTTTTATTTTTATTTTTTTCATCTCTGTCTCCTTCAGTTCCACTCTGATCTTGGTTATTTCTTGTTTTCTGCTAGCTTTGGGGCTTGTTTGCTCTTGTTTCTCTAATGCTTTTGTGTAGGATTTGGTTTGCCAAATTAGGATTTAGGTTTGAGATCTTTCTAGCTTTTTGATTAAACCACATTTTTTTTTAAGGACCTGGGATCCATTCCTTTGCAATGTAATCATCAAGGAATATAGTGTTCCTATCTCGGAGTCTTTGTAGGAGAGTAGACATCAAATTTTTGTGTGTTTTGCTCCAAGCAGTAAAACCACCTACTATCATGAAGATAAAAGAAAGTTGACTTTTACTTTCATTAAGAATAATCAGGAAACACAGAAGGTCTACCCCAGCTTTTAAAAACCCTGCCATTGCTCGGTGGAGGTGAATTCAGTCTATGGTCTGATCTCTCTCCAGGATTGAAATAGACATTGAGTATGGTTTTTCTTAACTATTTAGCTTAGACTGGTGAAATTTCTCCTTTGGCAGTATTAATGTTAAGTTTTCTGAGTTTGATAATGTATTATGATATGTAGGGCAATGTTCACGTTATTAAGATATACTCAAGTGTTTAGGAGGTGACACATCAAATAATATCAACTATCCAATTATTTAGCAAAATGTCTCTCCCTCTCTCTCTCTCTCTGAGGACATGTGTATGTGCATATGCATACATGCATAAGTAATTGACCAACAGTGAGAGCAAAGTGAGAATGAGAGTGAGAGAGAGAGACAGAAGAGAGATACTAGTGAATAATCAGATGGTGAAACTGAATGAATGGACATGGCCTTATGAGATAGTATATACAACATATTATCACCTCTGTTATAGTGATTCTAGGGGCATGGTCCTCTTCATCCCTTAATTATAAGAAAATCTTTGTCTCTATTTAGGATTTGATTTTTTTTTCTGATAAAAAAAGATAAAAAATGCTTGTGTCTAAGCATTATACTCTATGATTGTATTATCTTTAATCTACACCTTGAGGTGATTAATTAACGTTTGAAATACATTAACAGAATCAATATAACAGATGTGCTTTCCTGTACCTATTAAATATCATTATTGAAATCTGTACCAGAGGGCATTTCAATTAACCAGAGAAATATTAAAAATCAGTTTTATTCACGAAATGAATGGTTTCAAGAAAAGTGCTTGGGACACACTGTCTTTGTTTTTATGGGTCTCACAGTTTTATGGAACTTACTTTTGTTGTGAGAATGAGTTACAAGAAACTAGAAAGCTGATCTTTGAATACCTCCTGAGCAGTGCTCAGACTCTAATTCCCATTAGTCCTGTTTTTCCCCTACTTCATAGAGAATATTGTCTCCTCACGTAATTTCTGCTTCTGGATAGATAAAGTGTAAGCCTTTCAGTGAACCTATGAAAAACAGGACTAATACATTTTGGGCAGAATTTACTCTAATATTTGTTTTCATAATTATATTCTACATATTAGTGAAGTCAGAAAATACCTCTGGAGAGTCCACCACTCAAGTTAATTAATATTTACCAAAAGAATTTTGCAATTAAGAACCACTACTAGATTGACTTCAATTAGTTCGCAACATTAGTTTTTAGAACTGTTGTGACGATTTAGAGAGTTAATAAATGTGTTGCTTATGATACTACCTATTATATTCTAAAATTCAATAAATTTCAGATGTTATTTCACACTAACATTAAACATGTGCTGCTTCTATTTTTTATTTTGAAATTTTTGGTTGAGGCAAGGTCTTGTTTTATTGCCCAGGGTTGTCTTGAACTCCTAGTCTCAAACTATTCTGTACCTCCCAAAGTGCTGAGATTACAGCAGTGAGTCACAACTCCTGGCCAGTATATTTGCAACTTAATAAAAAATGTCGATATTTATTTTTAAAAGTTACAACAGTCCTGCCATAAAATCACGCTTATTGAGTAATACACTTTATTAGGCAGAGTTGCTACAGTGAACAGGATTCTCCTAATGGTTCAGATGAAGGGAATATTTACAGATTTGCGAGCAGGCTTACCAGAATATAGAAGAGATGATGAGCTATTTAGAGAAAAGCAACTGCGAGGAGCTATTATAACACCCACGTCTGTATTGTTAAGGGTAGAAAACGGTGTTAGAAAAATCTGAGAAGTGTACTCAGAAATGCTGTAGTACAGGAAAGGAACAACTATTCTCTGACAGGCAGTGCTAAAACGTGGAGAGAATGGGAAGGAATGGCTGACCTTCCTCTTTCTCTGATCTCCTGTCAGTAACTTGCACTGTACATATAATAGAAAGCCAGAGAGCAGTGGAGCCCAGATGATATAACCCACAGGCTCAGTCTCCAGGACGTCCAGGAAGGCACAGAGAGATGGATAATTTAAGGCAATCAGGAAATAAGCTGTCCACATTCTTTTATTGTCAAATGCAAATTATATAGTGTTAGAAAAATTTGCAACAGATGGCAAACTACATAAACCATTCTCCAATATTTTTTGGTTGTTTTGAACTGACACAGATAGAATGAAACACATATGTCTGTCAGTTAATGCTTTGTGAGGCATAGGTTAGTTCAAACCTCAATCTAAACTGCTGAGCACCTCTCCTATCTGTAAACAATGTCTTCATGCACTAAGGCTTTAAATTTCTATGACTATATAAACATCTTCACTGACATGGACTTTTTTCCTTTGGTATCTCATTTTACAGTGTTTGGTATTTCTCGTTTAAAACAAATGGCTTCTCATTTGACAGGTGATAAAAATAAATGTTTCATTTACCACCACATGAAAATAAGTTGACAAAAGTTCTTTAGTGTTATTTCCTGTCACTTTTCTTCATCAGGCCTTTTCTTTTTTCTTTCACACTCAGCGTAACAGTAATCAATATGCCCTCAAAATGTATTATGTTTTATGGTTATATTTTCCCCAAATTCAAGCTATGGAAGTTAATATTTTATATAGATCTGTATAGGTTACAGAAAAATAAGTGATAGTGCACTTAGGGAAGGTACATTAACTACAGATAGATATCACATCCCACCAAATGGCATGTCTATTCTGTACTGAATCTTGCTAACTGTATTTTTAGAGAGCGTTTTAAACATTTTAGTGTAATGTACCCGTTTGAGTCTAATTGAATGTTAAAAAAGGCAAAGAGAAAAAAAAAAAAAAAAACATGTCTACATTAAAAGGCTGCGATACAGTGTTTTTACTTTAAGGGAGAAAAAAAACTTTAGGCATTTAAGAAATCAGTTTTTTATCACTGAAAATGATCAAAATAGGCATTTAGGAAGTTAATTAAGGAGCATATTCTAAGCATCCATGTGTTAAAAATAGAATACTTTTAACGTTTAGACTTTTGTTGTGGTATTAGTCATGCAACTTGGTTCTTGTTTCCAAATATGGTTTGGCTGTTATGGAATCTTTGCATGTGGATACGAATTTTTGAATCAGCTTTTGAAGTTCTTCAAAAAATTCTACTAGGATTTTGATAGGGATGCATGAATCTATAGATAAGTTTGCGAAAGACTGATGTATTAACAATATCAAGTTTTGCAAACTAACAACAATACATATCTCTCCAATTATTTTTCTTTTATAACTACATTATTTTGTATTTTTATTGATTTTTTTTTAATTGCAACTTTTATTTCAGCTGCAAACGATACATGGGTATATTGCCCCCGGTGGTGAACATAGTACATTATAGGTAGTTTTTAAATCCATGACCCGCCCCCTCCATCCCCCACTAGCAGTCCACAGTGTCTCCTGTTCTCATGTTTATGTCTGTGTGTACTCAAGGTTTAGCTCCTACTTACAAGTAAGAACATGTGGTATTTGGGTTCCTCTTCCTACATTAACTCTCTTAGGATTATCACCTCCAGCTCCAGTTGCTGCAAATAACATAATTTCACTCTGTATTTTTTTTTTTTTTTTTTTTTTTTTTTTTTGAGATGGAGTCTGGCTCTGTCGCCCAGGCTGGAGTGCAGTGGCCCGGGCTGGGCTCACTGCAAGCTCCGCCTCCCAGGTTCCCTCCATTCTTCTGCCTCAGCCACTGGAGTAGCTGGGACTACAGGGGCTTGCCACTACACCCTCTAAATTTTTTATATTTTTAGTGGAGGTGGGGTTTCGCCTGTGCTAGCCAGGATGATCTCTATCTCCTGACCTCGTGATCCACCCGCCTCGGCCTCCCAAAGTGCTGGGATTACAGGCGTGAGCCACCACGCCAGACCAATTTCATTCTTGTTATGGCTGCATAATATTCCATGGTGTGTATGCACCACATATACTCTGCAGATTATCCCGTCCACCACTGAGGGACACCTAGGGTGATTCTATGTTTTCAGTATGGTTAATAGTGTACTGATGAACACATGAGTGCATGTGTCTTTTTGATATAATGGTCTGTTTTCTTTTGGGCGTATACCAGTAATCCCAGTACTGGGATTGCTGAGTTGAATGGTAGTTTGTTTTAAGGTCATTGAGAAATCTCTGAACTGCTTTCCACAGTGCTGGAACTAATTTACATTTTCACCAAAAGTATTTGTGTTCTCTTTTCTTTGCAGCCTCACCAGCAGCATCGGTTGTTTTGTGACTTTTAGATAACAGACATTCTGACTGGTGTGAGATGTTATCTCTTTGTGGTTTTAATCTGCATTTCTGGAATGATTAGTGATGATGTACATTTTTCAAATATTTGTTAGCTGCTTGTATGTCTTCTTTTGAAAAGTGTCTGTTCATGCTCTTTGTACATTTTTTAACAGAGTTATTTGGTTTTGGCTTTTTGATTTGTTAAAATTCCTTGTAGATTCTGGACACTAGAACTTTGTTGGATGCATAGTTCATGAATATTTTCTCCTATTCTGTAGGTTGTCTGGTTCTAATTTTTGTTTTGTTTTGTTTTGAGATGAAGTGTCACTCACTCTGTCGCACAGGCTGAGGTGTAGTGGCACAATCTCGGTTCACTGTAACCTCCACCTGCTGGGTTCAGGCAATTCTCCTGCCTCAGCCTTCTAGGTAACTGGGATTATAGCCTGCCATTATGCCCTGTTAATTTTTGTATTTTTAGTAGAGATGGGGTTTTACCATGTCGGTCAGGCTGGTCTTGAACTCCTGACCTCGAGTGATCTACCCACCTTGGCCTTCCAAAGTACTGGGATTACAGGCATGAGCTACTGTGCCAGGCATAGGTTGTCTGTTTATTCTGTTGATACAGTTTATTTTGCTGTGCGGAACTTAGATCTTTAATTTATTTTAGTAATATTTAGGTTATTTGTAATGTAATTACTTAGTTTAAAATTTATCAACTTGCTCTTATTTTCTGTTTGTCCCATCTGTTCCTTTCTCCTCCTTTTCCTCTGCCTCTGCCATTTTTTGATTGACTGATGCTTTTGATTAACTGTTGTCTTCCAGAACGCTCATTAGCTATAACTCTGGTTTTTTATGTTAGTGTATGCTTTAATGTTCATAGTATACATCTTTAATTTATTATCCTTTTCTTTCATACTGTGATGATCCACTACATTCCTAAAATAAACCTTCAAAATTCTATTCAGTTACCCTACTCCTAGCCCTTGTGGTTTTTTTGTCATACAATATTTAAATACGTTACCTTTATTTACATCTTGAGATGTTTGGTACACATTTTAAATAGAGTAATTAGACTCATTGCAACAAATGGGCCTACATGAACATCAAGTAATATATTACTATTAAGGACACTATATTGTTACTATGTTTAATTAAAGTCAATTTTCCTATAAAGGTATTTAATAAGAAGAAAAGTCTGATATATTTAATTATGTTGTTACCATTTCTAATATTCGTCCTTCCATTAGGTATATCTGAATATCCATCTGGTGTCATTTTGCTTCTGTGGCAGGCAGTCTTCAAGATTGTCCCATGATCCCCAATTCTTGGTATCTACAACATACGTATTTTCCTCTTATATTGTACTCCAGCTATATGATGAATCCTGAGCCAGTGCTATGCAGATAACCTAATCATAAATTCTTCAAAATATGAAGCTTATTGAATTAATAAATATTTATTGCTTTAAATTGCTAAGCATTATATGGATTGTTATGCCACAATATGTAACTAATAAAGATTTTGATAACTGGAAGTAAAGCATTGTGATCTAGGAATTGCTTTGAAATGACAGTAGGTATTAGTGAGGGTCTAAAATGACTTGAAGAGAGTGACATAAATGTTATTTTAAAAATCTGGGCAGAGATAGGCATCTAATTACATTTTTCTTCATATGATTAACCAGTTTTCCTAGTACCATTTACTGAAGAGACTGTCCTTTTCTCAATGTATGTTCTTGGTGCTATTGGTGAAATTACTTGGTTTATAAAAAAATGAATTTATTTTTTGGTTCTCTATTCTGTCTTACTGTTTATTTGCCTATTTTTATTCTAACATCATGCTGTTTTGTTTGGTATAGCTCTGTAGTGTATTTTGAAGTCAGGTAACGTGATGCCTCCAGCTTTGTTCGTTTTGCTCAAGATTCCTTTAACTATTCAGAATCTTTTGTGGTTCCATATAAATTTCAGGATTGTTTTATCTATTACTGTGAAGACCATCATTAATTTTTGGAGATGGATTTCACTGAATCTGTAGATTGTTTAGGGCATTTTCACAATATTAATTTTTCAAATCAATGAGCATGGAATATCTTGCCATTTTTTGTGTCCTTTTTAATTTTTTTCATCAGTGTTGGGAAAAATAGATAACCATATGCAGAAAAGTAAAACTACACTTCTATCTGACATCATATACAAAAATCAAATCAGAATTAACCAAAGATTTAAATCTAAGACATGAAAGTATAAAACTAATAGAATAAAACATTGGGAAAATGCTCAACGACATTGGTCTGGGCAACGATCTTTTAAGTAAGACCTCAGAAGCATAGGCAACAAAAGCAAAAATAGACAAATGAGATCACATCAAGCTGAAAAGATTTGACAGACCAAAGGAAATAATCAACGAAGAGACAACCCACAGAACTGGAGAAAATATTTGCAATTTATTCATCTGACAAGGGATTAATAACCGAATAGATAAGAAACTCAAACAACTCAATAGCAATATTGCGGGATCCTTGGGGTGTTGTTTTTCTGACCAGAAACCTCAGTGGCCAGCAGTGTCTTTGCCTGAGTTTCATTCAGGCCCACTGGGCTCATTCAGCCCACTCAGCCTGGCAGGCTGTGCTTGGGTCATACTACAGGCCTGGATTCCATGCCTGCCAAAGGCAAGCCAGGTGTGGAGTGGTGAGGGATATGTGAGCCAGCGAGTGTGCATTCTGCTCACTGAGCACAGTCAGACATGCTGGCTCCTGCAACGGGATGGGCAGCTCCAAGTACCGGCATGGACATCGGTTCTCCGTGAGGCTGCAGCTGAACCTGGCACACTGCAAACTGCTTCCACAGCTGCCACAGGGGAATGCAGTGGTGCTCCGGAAGCTTGGAGATTCCGGGAACAGCAAGATCCCAAAGAAGAAGTCACATCCCTGGCTTGGGGAGCTCCCAGGTCTGGGGTCCCCAAAGGATTACAGCTCTTCTCTCCTTCTCTTCACCCACAATGTGATAATAAAGGGTGTGTTTAGCCTTGTTTGTGTCACAGCTTTTACAACCATACCATTCAGCCAGTCCCAAGTCCTTGTCCTGCATGCAGGAAGAATGAGGTATGTGGACAAGTGGAGGACAAGCAAGGTGAAGATGAGCTTTATTAAGTGACAGAATAGTTCAGAGGAGGCCCTGGAGTAGGTGGCTCCTCTCTGTAGACAGGTCGTCACATGGAGTGTTCAGCTCCCAGCAGACAGGAGGGCCTGCAGTCTGGTAACTCCTCCCTGCAGCTGGTCATCTCAATGTCTGCTCAGTTCTGGCTGAGCCCAGGCTTTTATGGGTCTCAGAGGGCAGGAAGTGCACACTGATTGGTCCATGAGTGGCCATGAGTGGGCCCCAAAAAGGCACCACAAGTTCTCACTCCAATCTGTGGGACTGGCAGCCTGGCCACCAGAATTCAGGCCCTCCCTGGTCTGAAGATAGGGCCTCACCAGGGACCTGTCCCTTTCCACCCAGGAACCTGACTGCCTTCTGTTGCCATTCATAGTGCCCAGGCTGTAGGTGCCAAGAGGCACATGCAGGCCAGTGGAGAGCTGCCCTCAGCCCCTGCCATTGGCTTCCCTCCTGTGCTCAGCGGCACTCAAAGTTTGGAGGGAGCTGAGGTGGTAGGGGCTGGCATGTCAACACTGCCCCAAGCATGTGCACACCTGTCCAGGCTGTGACAGCACCCAGGTTTGGCCCCAACTTTGTTCTGAGATCAGAGCGGGTACTGACAGCAGGGAGAAGTCAGGCAGTCGGAGCAAACATTTCCAGGCCTTCAAGCGTGGCAGGGACCTTCCTAAGTCCCCAAGAGTGCAGGGATGCCTGGGTCCACAGCTGCAGTTTGGGTAGCTCCAGCTGTGGTGGGGGCGGGGCGGGGACATCAGCGCTCCTTCCTGCTCCATGGCACAGGAGGCCTAGGTCTGCCGGTTAGGCAGTGGCAACTGGCCCTGGAGACCAGGGCTCCTGTCTGCTCATGGCCCCCTCAGGTGTACAGGGAGGCCCAGGAGGGTGGGGTTCCTGCCAGCTCCATGGAGCAGGAAACCTGGGTTCACAGTCATGATTTGGGCAGCTGTTGCAGCACCCAGAGACTTCTGCCCCACCAATCTAGAAGTGGGACTTTTATTTGTCCCCATCTCCTGGCTCCACAGAGTGTGCAGCAGTGTGAAGCCCCAATCGCGCCTCCCTGCTGCAGCCAGCATGGTGATAGCAGCTGCTCCAGTTGGGCCTCTGCTGCCATCAGCAATAAACCCAAATAATCTGATTAAAAATAGGCAAAGTATCTGAATAGACATTTTTCAAAAGAAGACACACAATAAGCATATGAAAAAATGTTCAACAGGCCAGGCGTGGTGGCTCACGCCTGTAATCCTAGCACTTTGGGAGGCCGAGGTGGGTGGATCACCTGAGGCCAGAGGTTTGAGACTAGCCTGGCCAATGTGGTGAAAACCCATCTCTACTAGAAATACAAAAAAAATTAACTGGATATGGTGGTGGGTGCCTGTAATCCCAGCTACTCGAGAGGCTGAGGCAGGAGAATCACTTTAACCCAGGAGGCAGAGGTTGCAGTGAGCCAAGATCGCACCATTGCACTCCAGCCTGGGCAACAAGAGTTGGCAACTCCATCTCAAAAAAAAAAAAAAAAGTTAAACATCACTAATTATCAGAGAAATGCAAATCAAAACCACAATGAAATATCTCACTGAAGGTGAAATGACTATAGTAAAAAGGGGAATAACTGATGATGAAATGGATGTGGAGAAGGGAGAACCTTTGTACAGTGTTAGTGCCCATGTAAATTACTACAGCCACTACTGAGGTCCTCAAAACATTAAACTTAGAACTACAACATGATCCAGCAATCCCACTACTGTGTATATATCCACAAGAATGGAAATCAGTATATTGAAGAGTTTTATGAACTCCCATGTTTACTGCATCATTATTCACAATAGTCAAAATATAAAATCAACCTAAGTGCCCATCAAAGGATGAACGAGGAAAGAAAATGTGATATATATGCACAGTGGAATATTATTCAGCCACGAAAAAGAATGAAATTCTATCATTTGTAGCAACATAGATGGAACTGGAAGGCACTATTTATTAAGTGAGTTAATCCAGTCACAGAAAGACAAACATCATATATTCTCACTCATATTTAGCAGCTAAGAAAGTGAATACATGAAAGTAGAAAGTAGATTGGTGGTTACCGCCTAGCATAAAGAAAAGATAAAAGTTTAAGGAGATAGATATCATAATTACCCTGATTTGATCATTACACTTAATATAAACATGTCAAATTATCACATGTAGCCCAAAATATATGCATTTGTTAAATAAACACTGTGGGAGGTTCCTGTGATGTAGGGGCAGAAAATTAAGCAAGACTGTCATTTGTAGTTACATGGAAGTTAGAATTGCCTTGATAAAATGAGTTTATAAGCTAGGGAGAATTCTAAACAGATTTTCAAAAGAGCTAGTTAATTACTTCCTGTTTCATACTGTAAGATATGAAAAAATTATTCTGCTGCAAACATGTCCTAACTTTCAAGGAAAAGAAGAATGAAAAGGTAGAACCTGGAGCCCAGATGGCAGAGCTGACAGCCATGGAGAATTCGTTTGTTTGTTTGTTTGTTGATGAAATCTCACTCTGTTGGCTAGGCTGGAGTACACTAGTGTAAGCTTGGCTTACTGAAACCTCTGCCTCCCAGGTTCAAGTGATTCTCCTGCCTCTGCCTCCTGAGTAGCTGGGATTACAGGCATGCACCCACCACGCCTGGGTAATTTTTTTTAGTAGAGGCGGAGTTTCACCATGTTGGTCAGGCTGGTCTCGAATTCCTGATCTCGTGATCTGCCAGCCTTGGCCTCCCAAAGTGTTGGGATTACAGGCATGAGCCACCTTGACCGGCCTGCCATGGAGAATTTTTCTCAGGCATTGAAAGGTAATCAAGGAACGTCCAACATTTGCCTGGCAGGATTTCAGAATTGACATAAATGAGGGCTTGCTTTTGCCTTTTATTTTATCCCCTTTTGAATGTGAGGATCTACAGTGGATTTTCTATGCATATCCCATGATTATATTTTGTGTGGGTGAGGGTTGAATAAATTGTTAAATGTCATAGGTTATGAGAAGCTTTCGTTGAGGAGCTGTACTAAATAAAACAAACCCAAGGAGCAAAATCCAAACTTAGACATAATTCAGAAGACAAGAATCTATATTTTTAGGTGATGTTTTAATTTGATGAGATTTTGTAGGCCTTGAGAAAGTATGCAAATCTTTTGTGGGTTGGAGTTATATTAATCTTTGGGGGCCAAAGGGCTGACTGTGGTATTTAACCTCAAGGAGGATCCCAGTGATTCCCAAGTTCTGTAATCATACCTTTGCGTAGTATCCTACCACGCTATACCAGGGTTTGTATGTGAGACTAATAACATAGCCTAAGTGATGGATGGCACTTCCAAGGTGAAGTTATAAAAGATTATAGACTTCACAATGACCACTGGATCTCTCTCTCTGTTTCTGATCACTTGTTCTGTGGTAACTCAGTTAACATGTCATTAGGACACTGATGCACCCTTTAGAGAAACCCGTTATGACAAGGAATGGAAACCTCTGGCCAGCAGCCACTAGGGATTGAAGTTTGCTAGCAATCAATTGCCTGACTGTGTTAGCAGATTCTCAAGCCCCAACTGAGTGTTAAAATAACCAAAACCCCAGGATGACTAAATATCTGTGTAAGTCTTTGTGCCAGATCCCCTCAGCTAACCCATTCTTGGAGTCTAAAGTCTCAGAAAGTTTGTGAGATAACAAATCTTTATGGTTTTAAGATGCTATGTTTTGGGGTAATGGTTTATACATGAATAGACATGCAATACATCATCTACCCAAGGAAATTCCTTTAATATTTCTTGTAGTGCAGGTGTGCTGGTGATGAATATTTTCTGATTTTATATTTACAAAAAAAGTCTTTATTAACATTTTGAAAGATATTATTAATAAATATAGATATCTTGGTTAACAGCCTTTTTTCCTTTCAGTGTTTTAAAGATGGCTTCTTTTATCTTCTGTATTCTTTTTAATAAGAAGCCTCCTATTATTCTTACCTTTGTTCCTCTACATTTAATGTACTTCTATCTCTGACTGCTGTATTTTTTTTTACTTTTAAACACTGAGTTTGAAAAATTTGATTATTATGGTAAGTAACTTCTAAGATGACCCCAACATTCTTTACTTTCTGCTATTTAAGTGCTTGTATAATTCCCTATACTTAAATTTGTGGATTGGGCTTTGCTTCAAATCAAATAAATATCAAAAATGTAATGGGATATCACTTTTATTATTAGGTTACGTAAGATGGTGACTTCTATCTTGTTTACAGAATCTCTCTTTTGTTGGCTTTGATTAAACAAGTTACTATGTTAGAGAGTCCCACCTGGCAAGGAACTGAAGATGTCCTCCAGTCAACAAACAGCAAGGAATTTAGCCCTTTTAGATCAACAATCCTTGAGGATATGAATCCTGCAAACAACACCTAAGTGGGCTTGGATCTGGATCCTTCCCCAGTCAATTCTTCAGATGAGACTTAAGCACCAGTTGGTATTTTGATTGAAGCCTTGTGAGACAACCTGAAGCAAAAAACCCAGATAAGAAACCAACAGAAACTGTGAAATAATAGACGTGTGTTGCTTTAAGCGTCAAAGTTTTAGGGTAATTTGTTATGGAAAAATAAATATTATAATGTGCATTAATAAATAAACTTTTATTTGTTATTCAAATAAACCATTATAATCATTGTCTATAATGTAGTCTTAAATGGGAGAGGCCTTTGAATTTACTTTCTTTGAATAATCTTTTGCTGACATATGTTTTCCCTGTTGGCAGAATTAATACTTAATGTATAGTAATTCCTTTACTAGTAATAGTCATACACATTTCCAAATGTATTTGTGAGAATATTTTGAATCAATAAAGTTAATATGGAGAATATTTGGGTTTTAACTACTTGATTGCTCTTTTTAAAAGTTATTACAATTCAATGAATCTCATATTGTATATTTGCATAGGATTTTCAATTCAGATTTCTATGTAAAAAATATTGTAAATGAAATGACCCTCCAAAAAATAAATGTGGATTTTGTCTGAAAGCAGACCAAATAAATGTGTTTGGTTATATGGACCCCTAAGAACAATTCCAGGCATCTTTTGAGGATGTGGCTCATTTCTATATATACATATCATAGATTTGTAGCTATATAAGAACATACCATGCACACTAAGATATATAAAAAATAGTTATGAATCTTTAAAGTATACCAGGTACTATCCAGCAAAAAGCCTTTTAAAGTGGCTCAGAATGTAATTTTTTAATGTTAGGTTGTGGAAATTAAAAACCGTTTTAGAAATGTCTTTGATAACAAGAGTAGTTCCCAAAGTTTGTCTATCAGAAACAGCTGATATTAAGATATCTACATGGTAATTTTTCCTAACTTTAGTTATGTGTCATTTTTTCATTATGATAATCTTATAGACTCTGAATCACAATTACTCTTTATTAACATTGCCTAGGCTGATCTATATTCCAACAGCTAATTGTCTTTGTATATAAATATAGGTATACATACACATATGCATATATGTATATATGTATAGTTATATATATAGATATATAGTTATATATCCTTAATTCCTACTATATTGAAGTAATTATTTACCTTTCCCATTGGGGAGTTTGCAATTATTCCTCTTTTGACTGGAGTTAGTGACCAAACGGACTCATTTACCATCTTTGCATAGAAAAATTTCTAATCTGGTTATTTTGGCAATAAGCAAATTTTGCACCTGAAGTCTGGAAATCAAGCTCCAATTTAAGATAACTGCCAAATCATAGTAATAACTGAAGTAACTGAAAAACTGATCTAAAAGCTAGCACAATATATCAGAAGTGTATTACCTCAGCCTGTGAGGCAAGCTGCTCATGAACACTGTGGGTTACATCCTGAAATCATTTTTTATTTTGAGTTGTCACTCATTTTCAGCTACAAGTTTTCTAGAATTTACGGGGAAGATAATGAGATTGTAATGTGCAGATATATTTGAAAATTATTCAAACATTTTAAAAAGTCTATTGCTTATTGAAAGTCAGCAGAAGGCACTTAAAAAAAAAAAAAAAAAAAGACCCTTATAGTTTTAAGAAGATATTATTTTATAGAAATATATTAAAAGTATTTCTTTTTTTCAGAATTTCTTTTATATAAGAAATCTAGTAGTTATATCCTATATAAGGGCACATGTTACTCAAATATTTTGCAAGACTTCTTTGATGTACTAGGTTATGATTTATCCAGAAAGAAATCCAGCCCAAGCTTGATCTGCTGAGTGGTGGGTTCTTCAGGGTTCATATCAAATAGCTGGGCTTGGCCTGGCGCGGAGGCTCACGCCTGTAATCCCAGCACTTTGGGCGGCCAAGGCGGGTGGATCAAGAGGTCAGGAAATCGAGACCATCCTCGCTAACACTGTGAAATTCCGTCTCTACTAAAAATACAAAAAAAAAAAAAAAAAAAAAAAAAAAAAATTAGCCAGGCTTGGTGGCGGGCCCCTGTAGTCCCAGTTACTTGGGAGGCTGAGGCAGGAGAACGTGAACCCAGGAGGCGGAGCCTGCAGCGAGCAGAGATCACGCGACTGCACTCCAGCCTGGGCGACAGAGGAGACTCTGTCATAATAATAATAATAATAATAATAATAATAATAATAATAGTTGGGCTTTAACCAGGGCTTTGTCAAATACTGATGAAAAAGGCCACCTGCAAGTCAACCTCCGGGCCCAATAGGAATCTGGGCAGTTGGATTTGAGTTCTTATTCATGACAATCAGGAAGGAGGAGAAAAAAATTAAAAATATTCATTTTGAAGGATGTAGTTACATATTGAAGAAACCAGAGAAAATTGAAAATTTGGTATGGATCGACAACTGTGGGAAAGGTAACAAAATCTAGTCTAATATTTAACTTGGTACCCAAACTTCCTCCCCTACGGAATGGTGCATAATAAATGATTCATAGTTTTATATTGAAACATGAAATTTCGCTCTACAGTCACAATTCCAAATTTAAATGAAAATAACCTAAAAGAAATTATATTTAAAAATTGTATACATGGTGCACTACAGGATGTATCGATATGCATATAAATAGTAAAATGATTACTATAGTCAAGTAAATGAACATATCCATCACCTTCCAAAGTTACTTTCTTTGTGCTAACAAAACCTAAAATCTACTCTGTTAGCAAATTTTTAGTATACTATACTTTGTTATTAACTGTAGTAGCCACACTGTACATTTGATATGTGGACTTATTCGTCCTACATAACTGCAAGTTTGTACCCTTTGATGTACTTCCCTGTATTACCTCCCCATCCCTGCTCCTGGTAACCTCTGTTGTACTCTCCATTATATGCATTCTGCTTTTTAAAAAAAATCATGTATAATTGATATCATGTGGTATTTTTTTCTGTGTCTTATTACCCTAAGTGTAATTCTGATTACAAAATGATACTAGTCTTATCAGATTTTGGCTTGATTATTTACATAGGTGTAGCAATAATGGTAACTTACCAGACTGGGGAATGACTTTTTAAATAACTTGTAAGGTTTTAAACACGTAAGTCTAGGAACACTGTAAACCAAATATCTGACCAGGTTTCCCAAAAGAACCTTGTAAAAATTGACTCCATGAAGCAAAGACTAATTGCATAAAAGTGTCTATTCATACCTTATTAAATAAGCATTATTCTCAAGTATGATATTTCAGGTGAGACCTTGGTTACATGTCTAATATTTATAATCAAATACTGGTAACAAGGAGGACAGATTCTTACAGAACCTATGTAATAAAACTTAGACATCACCAAGTTCTAGCGGGCTCAGGCAGGGAGAAAAATATAGAATTTGCAAATGTTTAATTTCTGTTTATAACAACATTAACTGCTAATTTTTAAATAATTTGTAGGTAGCTTAAGGGAAAAGAGAAACAACTTGTTTATTTTTCTGGAAATTCTAAGTTTACCAGAATGGTCTCAAGGTTGTATAAGTGATATCAACTTACAGATTATTCATAGAAGACTGCATCCAAAAGTATATGGCATATTCCTGTTTTGGGGGGTTCCAAGATAGTCCTTACTTCTTTTAAAAACAAAACACTCAGGCTGGTAGTTGAATGCAAGAGTCTTTAGGGAAGAATCAGAGGTAAATAGTGACATATATTAAGAGGTATTTATTGCTAAACACATCTGAGAATGGTTGTAATAAATGCACTAATCTTGGCTGAACTCTTTATATGCTGGGGTATGGATAGGTTGACTATTAGCTTCTCTAGGCTTGCCTAAGCTAAAACATTTCTGACTATATAATGGGTGATGCTAGACATGTGGAATATAGCCAAGGCAACCAATCATCCTATTGATGGTGGAAGATGCAAAGGCGTGTGGGTGATAACAGATGAGGGTGCAGGAATGGATAAAGCATTAATTCAATCAGTCTATCACAAAGAAAACCGAGTGATTTAATACAAGTAAAGCAAGTAATAATATCTTTATCATTAAATTAATACACTCAGTACAATTTATTTTTTTCTTAAATTGCATGGAAGATGTGAAATTCTTCATAGTTTTCCCCATACTTATTTACCAACTATTTGCTAGTTACCTACAGCTGTTCAATGTGTTTTGGCTGAAAATCAGTAATAAATATCCTCAAATAACACACAATTTTTATGGGTTCTTAATGACTAAAATGCATGGTAACCTGTTTCTTAGTGTCATAATAATACTATGTGAATTCAGAGAAGGAAGTAATCCAAGCTAACTACTGGGGGATGGATAATGTGCAATGCTTCGTTGCAGGTAACATGTTAGCTGAAGCTTGACAGATAAATAGGACTTCAATAGGTAGAAATGACAGGATTTAGTTATTGCAGAAAAAAATAGTGTAAATAAATGAAGGCAATAAACTACAGGACATGTTTTCGAGAAAGTCAATGACTATATGAAACTATACATGTAGGTGAAAGAGTTGGATTAGATCTGCACTAACTTCATATAAACCTTAAAATTTTCTTTGTAAAGTCTATCATTTTACATGCCCTCTGTATTTTTCTCATAAAATTTGAGGATGAACGAAAACACTGTCTAGTTTTTTTAAAGCTTTAACTGTTAAAATCCCTGAAAAATGTTTAGTTTACAGTGTTTGTTTTATTCCTTGAGTTGACCTTTATATTGAAAATGTCAAACATAGCATGTACCATATCTGCACAATTGTTTTA